>NC_044390.1:62203519-62503519 GCF_006542625.1 Nomascus leucogenys | reverse complement strand
GAAAGGATTTCTTGGGGCCTGGAGTTCAAGACCAGCCTGAGACCTCATCTCTGTTCCCTGGGGTCCTCTTCAAAGCAGATTTTGTTGCCAGATGTCCCACGCCTATGTCCATTCCCCAGAAAAATTCTTTTAGTTTCACATGGCTGCGGAGGCCTCACCATCATGGCAAAAGTCAAAGGAGGAGCAAAGGCATGTCTTACATGGTGGCAGGCAAGAGCCACGTGTGGCTTTTGAGCACTTGAAATATGGCTACTTCGAAGGAGGAACTGATTTTCACATTTAACAATTGAAAACTAAAATGTAAATAGGCATGTGTGGCTAGTGGCTGTCATATTGGCCAGTGAATATCTTGGCCTAAAGGACACTCCATCACTCCTAACCTCGATCTTGATTCCTGCCAGCCATAGGAGGACAGCGCCAAGCCTTCGAAAATGAAGAAGAGAAAAGGATCTAGCATAGGACTCTCATGTTCCATATCTGAATAAGGATCCTTGATGGGAAAAGAAAATGTGTACAATATCCATAATTTTCTTTTTCTGTGAGCATTTTTGTGCTTTATGCAACCCCTCTCACCATTTGCAGGCAGAAGGGAGAAGAGGAGATAACTGTTCCATGGGTTCTTATAACACAGGCCCAATCTCACTAATGCCCCGCAATCCCAATCATCTTAGGGTCCTATTCTCTCGGGCACCAATTATGGATGAATGGAGATTACAAATTAGGAATCTCATCCTTTCCCTAAAATTCTTAGCAAGGTTATATAGGTCAACATACTTGTTGACCTATTATGAAACCAAAGTTTCTGGCAAATGCTAGATGTTGAGAACTGACTGACGTCTGCTTCCTAGGATGGAAAGAGCAGCATATAGTGGGAAACAGAGACCCAGTTAAATTTAACATAATGAGACATAAGAAAGGGTCATGGGAGTCTGAGAGGTGAGATGGAGTCGTAGGGGCCTGAGGAATGACTTCCCTAAGATAAAATATGGGCCCTAAGATAAAATATGGGGTCTGTGGCTATTAACATAAAATCTTCCTGCACAGCCTATGCTATCATCAGGCACCTACCTTATATTCATAGTAAAAATTCTGTTCTTGTTTTCCAGGGTATACAGGGAGCTACCCCGTGTTTCTGAGATCCGTTGTGACATCTCACATTTTTTCCAAGAAGATGATGAAGCAGAGGCAGAGCCATTATTGTTCCATGCTGTTCCTGAGTCTCAACTATCTGGGGAGGACATTCCCAGGTAAGAAAACTATTCCGTTGGAAAACTATTGGATGCTGTGTCTCAATATCACAGAGGAACATGAGAATTAGAGGGATTTGGGTGTTTTTCATCGAACTCAGGGGAGAATGAATGAGCTTAGGCAATGCTAGCAATGAATCCAGAAATTTTTGAAACAAACCTTAAGCAATGACATTTTCTTCCATGGAGGTGTCTAGAGAACCTGTACACGAAAAGGCGATGAGCAATGCAATCAAAGACCAGTGAGTTATTGGTTAAGCTGTTACTCAATGCATAAAACCAACCTAATTCTCTAGGAAACTGGCTGATGATGAGGCTGAAGGCCACAGTGGGGTCCTGAGGTTTAACACCAGGGAGGGGAGAATGCATCTATTTGTAGGGTATGCCAATTTCCAAGGGTTGAATATCCCCATCGTGGCAGATTTCAAACTACCAACGTGAAGCCCCTGATGAGGGAGTTGAAAGAACACACGCAGAAGTCTGTCATCCTACTTTCACCACACAGATACCAGAGACATAAATAACCTCAAGGGCATAGACTGCTGAAAAGTGTAGAGAAATGACTGGAAATTGGTATGTTTTAATATGTATTACTTTTGTTTTAAATATGATTTATTTAAATGTTAGCGTGTATCGTTTAATTTAGACTAATGGTTGTGTTGAACAACTTGGTTGCAAAAGCCCTGAAAATGGAACCGTCGGCTCTCATGATCTGGGATGCGCTGTCTGCAGTTCAGCGCTGGGTTCCTCCCACTTTCTAAACCCCCTCCTCAGCAGGCAGACTCCAGCATGCACATGCACCAGGAGAGAGAATATAAAATGGCATGTTTACTCCTGCTGCTTTGCCTGTAGCTACCCGAATCCACAGCAAAATGTGTAGCTGCAGACAGCAACCAGTCTTAGGATGTCAGCCCAGGGGTCTCTCCGTGCTTGGCTTGCCCACAGAATCCTTCTGAGAAAAGCACTGTAGAGCCTTTCTCTTCATCCCGCTTCTCCAGGTACCTGTTCTTTTTAAACCTAACCCATGTGTCAGTTTCTCTGCTGCTCTCTTTCACATTGAAATAAACAGACATCTCAAGGAATAGATCAAAGGCAGAGAATTTGATGGAGTTGGTTGCCTTCCTCCGGAAGGTATCACGTGTTTTAGGGCAGCTTTCTCTCCAGAGGCCTGACGAACCATTGGCTCTCGCTGTTGGTCATAGAGCCCATATTGGCTAATATTGGAATCACCTGTGAGGCTTTGACAGCGCCGATGCTTTGGTGCCACCTCCAGGCTTCTGATTCACTTGATGTGGGCTGTGACCTGGTATTGGGTGGTTTTTAAAGCTTCCCAGGTGTGGTCAAGTTTGGAATTACCTTGGAATATAAATGCATGCATTTTACGCATTGGTGAATTACTGCTTCAGTCTTTGATTCCAACATCGTATGATACCAATCGGAGCAATCAATTTAAGCCAGAGAATCTGGTTGTGTCCAAATTGAACGTGGGCATAATACAAAGAGAAGAGGGAGAGATGTCAAGACACATTTGGCTCAAGGAGCATGTTATCTCTATTATTTATGAATGTGGATAAAAATATCTTCATTCAAAATGTCTTGTGTTTCTTGATAGTATAGATCCGCCCAGTTTAAGAGAGCTCCGATTGGTATCATACGATGTTGGAATCAAAGACTGAAGCAGTAATTCACCAATGCGTAAAATGCATGCATTTATATTCCAAGGTAATTCCAAACTTGACCACACCTGGGAAGCTTTAAAAACCACCCAATGACAGGAGTGTTCCGTTCTCTGCTACACAGTGTTATAGCCGTGAATGACATGTAGGTGTTGAGCACTTGAAATATGGATAGTGCAACTGAGAAAGTAAAGTTTACCTAAGTTTAATTCATACAAATTTAAATAGCACATCCGGGTAGCGGCTACTCTACGGGACAATGCAGCTCTAGTTTTCAGTAACATCGTCTTCATCTTCATCAACTGATTCGTGATATTTTTCATCTTTTTGTAACATGGGGATCCCAACCTCCAGCGTATCAGAAGAGCAGGAATCTTCAGAGGGACAAGATTCAGGTAATGGGCTAATATGGAGAGGAGTGAAGGGCGTGTGGATTGATGGAAATGTTCTGTGGTTTTATGTGGAGAAGACCATTTAGAGTCTTTTATGCAGATCAGGAGTGCTTTCCCTTACCTTGGCCACAGCACACTGTGCAGTTTAAATGGGGACATGTAAGCTTCTCACCGCTGGGGCATGGAAATGCTCAGGGGAGTCAGTGCGTGGTCCTGGTGGCTGGGGACAGCAGCAGGGACTAGGAAGGATGCACGCTCTTTCGCCTCTGCAGCTTTGGAGTTCAATACTTTTCTGATCTGGACTTTCCTCACCAGCAGAAGGTGTCTTCTGCTATTTCGGACCAGTAGAAATGTAGGTGCATTGGTTCCAGTCCTCAGCAAATGGTGCCTCCCACCAAAGCTGTCCAGCCTGGTTTCCCAGAAAGCCCTATGGAATTTGGGGTATACGTTTAGTCATGACAAAGAACATTCTTGTGCCTTTCTTTGTCTGGATTCAAAGAAGCAAAACTGCATATTCTGGTCACTCTCGGCTCTCATTCGATAGCTGTATCCCAACAGCACCTGTGCAATTCAGCCTCCAGGAGTCCTTCAGGCCATGCCTCTTCCAACCCTGTACCTCTTACATGTCTAATATTTTCTTTTCAGGAGACATTTGCTCAGAAGAGAATCAAATTGTTTCCTCTTATGCTTCTAAAGTCTGTTTTGAGATCGAACAAGATTATAAAAATCATCAGTTTCTGGGGCCTGAAGGAAATGTGGATGTTGAGTTGATTGATAAGAGCACAAACACATACAGGTGAGAATGGAAGATGCTAATGATTTGAAAACTGCTCTGATATAAAGGAAGTGTGTAGGCCAGGTGTGGTGGCTCAGGCCTGTAATCTTGGTACTTTGGGAGGCGGAGGAGGGCGGATCACAAGGTCGGGAGTTCGAGACCAGCCTGGCCAACATGACGAAACCCTGTCTCTACTAAAAATACAAAAATTAGCCAGGCCTGGTGGCACACGCCTGTAGTCCCAGCTAATCGGGAGGCTGAGAAAGGAGAATCGCTTGAACTCAGGAGGCAGAGGTTGCAGTGAGTTGAGATCTCGCCACTGCACTGCAGCCTAGGTGACAGAGCAAGACTTTGTCTCAAAATAAATAAATAAATTAAAATACAGATATAAAAGGAAGTGTATCGGCTCCATCACTTATGATAGCTAAAATTTCATCAATAATGTTTATTTCATGCACTGTGAAATTGGTATTTTAATTTCGACATATTATAGAATGAGATAAATTGGGGCCCAGAGAGGTTAATGAACTCCTCAGTGTTTTCTAATGTAGTGAAAGTCGCAGATGGGTCCTGAACCTTGTCTCACTTCAAATCCCACCTCCGTCTGCACATCGCTGCTTCAATCCAGTTCCTGGGGTTCTCCCGTCATGACATCGCTCTGGCTCCTTTCAGCGTTCGGTTCCCCACTGCTGGCTGGTATCTGTGGTCAGTCACCGGCCTCGGCTTCCTGGTAAGGGATGCGGTCACGTTGACGATTGCGTTTGGTTCCTGGAATCAGCACCTGGCCCTGGACCTGCAGCACCATGAACAGTGGCTGGTGGGCGGCCCCTTGTTTGACATCACGGCAGAGCCAGAGGAGGCTGTCGCCGAAATCCACCTCCCCCACTTCATCTCCCTCCAAGGTATTGTGGGGTGAGCGGAGGCTGTAGGGGCCGCTGGGGTGCATGCTGTCTCACTGCTGTTGTGGTTCTCCTGCAGCAGGTGAGGTGGACGTCTCCTGGTTCCTCGTTGCCCATTTTAAAAATGAAGGGATGGTCCTGGAGCATCCAGCCCGGGTGGAGCCTTTCTATGCTGTCCTGGAAAAGCCCAGCTTCTCTCTGATGGGCATTCTGCTGCGGATCGCCAGCGGGACCCGCCTCTCCATCCCCATCACCTCCAACACGTTGATCTATTATCACCCCCACCCCGAAGATGTTAAGTTCCACTTGTACCTTGTCCCCAGTGACGCCTTGCTAACGAAGGTAAGCTGCGTGATTTAGGAGACCAGAGAAGATGACAATTGTATTTCCAGGTTATCCCCTTGGCTCCTCCAATGGAACAGAAAGGGCAAGGCACAGTTTTCATGGAGAGCAGCATGGATCACTCTCCCCGAGGGTCATCTATAGGTGCTGAATGTTGAGCCGCATGCAACAATCCCCGTAGAAATTCAGGACTACTGAGAAGGGACCTTCCTTTTCTGGCTCTCAAGGAGGAGATGGGCAGAAGAAATAATATGCAGAGATTCTCTCACCACATTTTATTTTATTTTATTTCTGAGACAGGGTCTTGCTCTGTCACCCACGCTGCAGTACAGTGGCACAATCTCAGCTCACTACACCCTCCGCCTCCTGGGTTCAAGGGATTCTCCTGTCTCAGCCTCCTGAGTAGCTGGGATTACAGGCACACACGACGGCGCCCAGCTAATTTTTTTGTATTTTAAGTCGGGATGGGTTTCGCTATTTTGACCAGGCTGGTCTTGAACTCCTGACCTTAAGTGATCCTCCTGCCTCGGCCTCCCAAAATGCTGAGTTTACAGGCATGAGCCACTGGGCCCGGCCTCTCTCACCAAGTTTTAGCTGGATAATATCTGAATGACACTCTCACACTCACTCACATCTCTGGGGTAACTCCTTCCATTCAGTGGCATCTCCCTCTAGTGCATTTACAAAAGGCTGATGGTCCCACACCCTCTTAGGTTAGGGATGAAGCAGATGTTCTGCTTTCTGCAGCTCCATAGCTGCTGTGTTTCTGAATAAAATGCTGCTTCTATGCCTCCAGCCTTGGTGCGAAGATTATGCCAGGAAGATTTCATTAAACTTTACTGTCCTGGCACCTAACACCTTTGCATCCCAATAACAAGAGGCAGGCGCTTGCCTGGCTGTATTTAAGATGGTAACTCTGGGTACTTTAAATACAAGAGAAAACTGGCTGTGTGCGATAGCTCTCGCCTGTAATCCCAGCACTTTGGGAGGCCGAGGAGGGAGGATCACCTAAGATCAGGAGTTCAAGACCAGCCTGGCCAACATGGTGAAACCCCCATCTCTACTAAAAATACAAAAATTAGCCAGGCGTGGTGGTGTCTGTGGTTGGCAGTGTTTTTTAAAGCAGTTTGAAAATAGAAGTCCATTCTCTTCTGGCTCGTAAGGTTCCTGCTGAGAAGTCTACTGTTAATCTAATGGAGTTTCCTTTTTAGGTGACTAGATGGTTTTCTCTTGCTGATTTTCAGAATTTCCCTTCACTTGGCGTTCGACATTCTGAAGACTCCATATCATGCTGAAGTTCATGTTGCAGTGTATTTTGCTGGTGATCATTTGGGCCTCCTGTATTCAGATCTTTAAATATCTTGCTAGGCTAGGAAAATTTTTGCCAGTTATTTTCTTAGATTCTCAATTTTTTGCTTTTTCTTCTCCCTTGGAAACACCGATGATTCATAAGTTTCATTGCTTTATGTAGTCCTATAATTCTTTTTTATTTATTATTTTATTTTAGTCTGACTGGGTTAATTAAAAAGACTTGTCTTCAGGTTCTCTCCTCTGCTTGGTCTAGTCTATGATTAAAGCTTTTCACTGTATTTTTTAATTTTTCAAATGAATCTTTCATTTCTAGATGTTAATTTTTTCATTATTATTATACTTTAAGTTCTAGGGTACATGTGCACAATGTGCAGGTTTGTTACATATGTATACATGTGTCATGTTGGTGTGCTGCACCGGTTAACTTGTCATTTACATTAGGTATATCTCTTAATGCTATCCCTCCCCCATCCCTCCATCCCACGACAGGCCCCGGTGTGTGATGTTCCCCACCCTGTGTCCAAGTGTTCTCATTGTTCAATTCCCACCTATGGGTGAGAACATACGGTGTTTGGTTTTCTGTGCTTGCCATAGTTTGCTCAGAATGATGGTTTCCAGCTTCATCCATGTCTGTACAAAGGACATGAACTCATCCTTTTTTATGGCTGCGTAGTATTCCATGGTGTATATGTGCCACATTTTCTTAATCCAGTCTATCACTGATGGACATTTGGATTGGTTCCAAGTCTTTGCTACTGTGAATAGTGCCGCAATAAACATATGTGTGCATGTGTCTTTATAGCAGCATGATTTATAATCCATCCCAGTAATGGGATGGCTGGGTCAAATGGTATTTCTAGTTCTAGATCCTTGAGGAATCACCACACTGTCTTCCACAATGGTTGAAGTAGCTTAGAGTCCCACCAACAGTGTAAAGGCATTCCAGTTTCTCCACATCCTCTCCAGCACCTGTTGTTTCCTTACTTTCTAATGATCTCCATTCTAACTGGCATGAGATGGTATCTCATTGTGGTTTTGATTTTCATTTCTCTGATGACCAGTGATGATGAGCATTTTTTCATGTGTCTGTTGGCTGCATAAATGTCTTCTTTTGAGAAGTGTCTGTTCATATCCTTTGCCCACTTTTTGATGTGGTTGTTTGATTTTTTCCTTGTAAATTTGTTTGAGTTCTTTGCAGATTCTGGATATTAGCCCTTTGTCAGATGGGGAGATTGTAAAAATTGTCTCCCATTCTGTAGGTTGCCTGTTCACTCTGATGGTAGTTTCTTTTGCTGTGCAGAAGCTCTTTAGTTTAATTAGATCCCATTTGTCAATTTTGGCTTTTGCTGCCATTGCTTTTGGTGTTTTAGTCATGAAGACTTTGCCCATGCCTATGGCCTGAATGGTATTGCCTAGGTTTTCTTCTAGGGTTTTTATGGTTTTAGATCTAACATTTAAGTCTTTAATCCATCTTGAATTAATTTTTGTATAAGGTGTAAGGAAGGGATCCAGTTTCAGCTTTCTACATATGGCTAGCCAGTTTTCCACCATTTATTAAATAGGGAATCCTTTCCTCATTTCTTGTTTTTGTCAGGTTTGTCAAAGATCAGATGGTTGTAGATGTGTGGTGTTATTTCTGAGGCCTCTGTTCTGTTCCATTGGTCTATATATCTGTTTTGGTACCAGTACCATGCTGTTTTGGTTACTGTAGCCTTGTAGTATAGTTTGAACTCAGGTAGTGTGATGCCTCCAGCTTTGTTCTTTTGGCTTAGGATTGTCTTGGCAACGTGGGCTCTTTTTTGGTTCCATATGAACTTTAAAGTATTTTTTTCCAATTCTATGAAGAAAGTCTTTGGTAGTTTGATGGGGGTGGCATTGAATCTATAAATTACCTTGGGCCGTATGGCCATTTTCACAATATTGATTCTTCCTATCCATGAGCATGGAATGTTCTTCCATTTGTTTGTGTCCTCTTTTATTTCGTTGAGCAATGGATTGTAGTTCTCCGTGAAGAGGTCCTTCACATCCATTGCAAGTTGGATTCCTAGGTATTTTATTCTCTTTGAAGCAATTGTGAATGGGAGTTCACTCATGATTTGGCTCTCTGTTTGTCTGTTATTGGTGTGGAGGAATGCTCTGTGATTTTTGCACATTGATTTTGTATCCTGAGACTTTGCTGAAGTTGCTTATCAGCTTAAGGAAATTTTGGGCTGAGACAGTGGGGTTTTCTAAATATACAGTCATGTCATCTGCAAACAGGGACAATTTGACTTCCTCTTTTCCTAATTGAATACCCTTTATTTCTTTCTCTTGCCTCACTGCCCTGGCCAGAACTTCCAACACTATGTTGAATAGGAGTGGTAAGAGAGGGCATCCCTCTCTTGTGCCAGTTTTCAAAGGGAATGCTTCCAGTTTTTGCCCATTCAGTATGATATTGGCTGTGGGTTTGTCATATATAGCTCTTATTATTTTTAAATATGTCCCATCAATACCTCGTTTACTTAGAGTTTTTAGCATGAAGCGCTGTTGAATTTTGTTGAAGGCCTTTTCTGCATCTATTGAGATAATCATGTGGTTTTTGTCTTTGGTTCTGTTTACGTGATGGATTATGTTTATTGATTTGCACATGTTGAGCCAGCCTTGCATCCCAGGGATGAAGCCAACTTGGATAAGCTTTTTGATGTGCTGCTGGATTCGGTTTGCCAGTATTTTATTGAGGATTTTTGCATCGATGTTCATCAGGGATATTGGTCTAAAATTCTCTTTTTTTGTTGTGACTCTGCCAGGCTTTGGTATCAGGATGATGTTGGCCTCATAAAATGAATTAGGGAGGATTCCCTCTTTTTCTATTGATTGGAGTAGTTTCAGAAGGACTGGTACCAGCTCCTTTTTGTACCTCTGGTAGAATTTGGCTGTGAATCTGATTCTGGACTTTTTTAGGTTGGTAGGTTATTAATTATTGCCTCAATTTCAGAACCTGTTATTGGTCTATTCTGGGATTCAAATTCTTCCTGGTTTAGTCTTGGGAGTGTGTATGTGTCCAGGAATTTATCCATTTCTTCTAGATTTTCTAGTTTATTTGTGTAGAGGTGTTTGTAGTATTCTCTGATTGTAGTTTGTATTTCTGTGGGATTGGTGGTGATATCCTCTTTATCATTTTTTATTGCATCTATTTGATTTTTCTCTCTTTTCTTTTTTATTAGTCCTGCTAGCGATCTATCAATTTTGTTGATCTTTTCAAAAAACCAGCTCCTAGATTCATTGATTTTTTTGAAGGGCTTTCTTTTTTGTGTCTGTATCGCCTTCAGTTCTGCTCTGATCTTAGTTATTTCTTGCCTTCTGCTAGCTTTTGAATTTGTTTGCTCTTGCTTCTCTAGTTCTTTTAATTGTGATGTTAGTGTGTCAATTTTAGATCTTTCCTGCTTTCTCTTGTGGGCATTTTGTGCTATAAATTTCCGTCTACACACTGCTTTAAATGTGTCCCAGAGATTCTGGTACGTTGTGTCTTTGTTCTCATTGGTTTCAAAGAACATCTTTATTTCTGCCTTCATTTCGTTATTTACCCAGTAGTCATTCAGGAGCAGGTTGTTCAGTTTCCGTGTAGTTGTGCGGTTTTGAGTGAATTTCTTAATCCTGAGTTCTAGTTTGATTGCCCTGTGGTCTGAGAGACAGTTTGTTATAATTTCTGTTCTTTTACCTTTGCTGAGGAGTGCTTTACTTCCAACTATGTGGTCAATTTTGGAATAAGTGTGATGTGGTGCTGAGAAGAATGTACATTCTGTTGATTTGGGGTGGAGAGTTCTGAACATGTCTGTTAGGTCTGCTTGGTGCGGAGCTGAGTTCAAGTACTGGATATCCTTGTTAACCTTCTGTCTCATTGATCTGTCTAATGTTGACAGTGGGGTGTTAAAGTCTCCCATTATTATTGTGTGGGAGTCTAAGTCTCTTTGTAGGTCTCTAAGGACTTGCTTTATGAATCTGGGTGCTCCTGTATTGGGTGCATATATATTTAGGATAGTTAGCTCTTCTTGTTGGATTGATCCCTTTAACATTATGTAATGGCCTTCTTTGTCTCTTTTGATCTTTGTTGGTTTAAAGTCTGTTTTATCAGAGGCTGGGATTGCAACCCCTGCTTTTTTTTGTTTTCCATTTGCTTGGTAGATCTTCCTCCATCTCTTTATTTTGAGCCTATGTGTGCCTCTGCATGTGAGATGGGTCTCCTGAATACAGCACACTGATGGGTCTTTAACTGGGGCATTTAGCCCATTTACATTTAAAGTTAATATTGTTATGTGTGAATTTGATCCTGTCATTATGATGTTAGCTGGTTATTTAGTTGATGCACTTTCTTCCTAGCATTGATGGTCTTTACAATTTGGCATGTTTTTGCAGTGGCTGGTACTGGTTGTTCCTTTCCGTTTAGTGCTTCCTTCAGGAGCTCTTGTAAGGCAGGCCTGGTGGTGACAAAATCTCTCAGCATTTGCTGGTCTGTAAGGGATTTTATTTCTTTTTCACTTATGAAGCTTAGTTTGGCTGGATATGAAATTCTGGGTTGAAAATTCTTTTCTTTAAGAATGCTGAATTTTGGCCCCCACTCTCTTCTGGCTTGTAGGGTTTCTGCCGAGAGATCCGCTGTTAGTCTGATGGGCTTCCCTTTGTGGGTAACCCGACCTTTCTTTCTGGCTGCCCTTAACATTTTTTCCTTCATTTCAACTTTGGCGAATCTGACAATTATGTGTCTTGGGGTTGCTCTTCTCGAGGAGTATCTTTGTGGCATTCTCTGTATTTCCTGAATTTCAAAGTTGGCCTCTCTTGCTAGGTTGGGGAAGTCCTCCTGGATAATATCCTGAAGAGTGTTTTCCAACTTGGTTCCATTCTCCCCGTCACTTTCAGGTACACCAATCAGACGTAGATTTGGTCTTTTCACGTAGTCCCATATTTCTTGGAGGCTTTGTTCGTTTCTTGTTACAATTTTTTCTCTGAACTTCTCTTTTTGCTTCATTTCATTAATTTGATCTTCATTCACTGATACCCTTTCTTCCACTTGATCAGATCAGCTTGTGTACACGTCACATAGTTCTCGTTCCATGGTTTTCAGCTCCATCAGGTCATTTAAGGACTTCTCTACACTGTTTATTGTAGTTAGCCATTCGTCTAATCTTTTTTCAAGGTTTTTACCTTTTTTGCAATGGGTTCGAACATCCTTCTTTAGCTCAGAGAAGTTTGTTACTACTGATTGTCTGAAGCCTTCTTCTCTCAACTTGTCAAAGTCATTCTCCGTCCAGCTTTGTTCCATTGCTGGAGAGGAGCTACATTCCTTTGGAGAAGAAGAGGCTCTCTGATTTTTAGAATTTTCAGCTTTTCTGCTCTGGTTTCTCCCCATGTTTGTGGTTTTATCTACCTTTGGTCTTTGATGATGGTGACATACAGATGGGGTTTTGGTGTGGATGTCCTTTCTGTTAGTTTTTCTTCTAACAGTCAGGACCCTTAGCTGCAGGTCTGTTGGAGTCTGCTGGAGGTCCACTTCAGACCCTGTTTGCCTGGGTATCACCAGCGGAGGCTGCAGAACAGCAAATATTGCAGAACGGCAAATGTTGCTGCCTGATCCTTCCTCTGGAAGCTTCATCTCAGAGAGGCACCTGGCTGTATGACGTGTCAGTCAGCCCCTACTGGGAGATGTCTCCAAGTTAGGCTACTCAGGGGTCAGGGACCCACTTGAGGTGGTAGTCTGTCTGTTCTCAGATCTCAAGCACCATGCTGGGAGAAGCACTACTCTCTTCAAAGCTGTCAGACAGGGACGTTTAACTCTGCAGAAGTTTCTGCTGCCTTTTGTTCAGCTATGTCCTGCCCCCATAGGTGGAATCCACAGAGGCAGGCAGGCCTCCTTGAGCTGCGGTGGGCTCCATCCAGTTCAAGCTTGTAGGCCACTTTGTTTACCTACTCAAGCTTCAGCAATGGTGGATGCCCCTCCCCCAGCCTTGCTGCCACCTTGCAGTTCGATCTCAGACTGCTGTGCCAGCAATGAGTGAGGCTCCATGGGCGTGGGACCTTCCGAGCCAGGCCTGGGGTATTATCTCCTGGTGTGCCATTTGCTAAGGCTGTTGGAAAAGCACAGTATTAGGGTGGGAGTGTCCTGATTTTCCAGGTACCATCTGTCATGGCTTCCCTTTGCTAGGAAAGGGAATTCCCTGACCTCTTGCACTTCCCGCGTGAGGTAATGCCCCGCCCTGCTCTGTGGGCTGCACCCACTGTCTGACAAGCCCCAGTGAGGGGAACCCGGTACCTCAGTTGGAAATGCAGAAATCAGCTGTCTTCTGCATTGCTCAGGCTGGGAGCTGCAGACTGGAGCTGTTCCTATTTGGCCATCTTGGAAACTCCCTCTAGATGTTAATTTTTTTAAGATATCTGTCTCATTGGTAAATCTCTAGTTCACATCCTGAATTAATTTTCAGACTTTTTTTTTGTATTAGTTTTCAGATTTATCTTGCATCTCTTACTGAGATTCTTTAAGCTCAATCTTTTGAATTTATCTGGCACTTTGAAAATTGCATTTTGGTTAGGATCCATTGGTAGAGAATTACTGTGTTCCTTTGGGGATGTCATAAAACCCTGATTTTTCATACTTCCATTATTATAATGCTGTGTCCCCACCCAAATCTCATTTTGAATTGTAGCTCCCATAATCCCCTCAAGTTGTGGGAGGTGATTGAATCATGGGACAGGTTTCTCCTGTGTTGTTCTCGTGATAGCAAGTAAGTCTCATGAGATCTGATGGTTTTATAAAGGGGAGGTTCCTGCACAGGCTCTCTCTTGCCTGCCGCCATGTAAGACATGACTTTGCTCCTCCTTTGCCGTCTATCATGATTGTGAGGCCTCCCCAGCCATGTGGAACTGTGAGTCAATTCAACTTCGTTCATTTATGAATTACTCATTCTTGGGCAGTCCTTTATAGCAGCATATGAATGGACTAATACATCTATTCAACAAATATTTATTGTGTGCCTTGTATATTCCAGGTACTATTTTAGGGGATGGGGATGCATCAGTGAAGAAATAGTGAAAAACATGACAACGTCTGATATTATATGGAATGTTCATGCTATAGGAAAAATATATGTGTGGATAGTAAGAACTCTAAAAAATAAAGAATGCTGTTCCATTCTTTGAAAATAAGTATAGCAGTATGTCTCTCAACCTCTGCAGAAATTGGTCCATAATGATAAACCTGCCAATGTTATACTGATGTGTTTGGTTCTTATACTTCCTGTCTGTTGTTATAATTTACATTGAATATATCTGTTCATTTAAAATAATCATTCATTAGAGATGGCATGATACATCATGTCTTTCCTCTGTCAGTTTCTTTTTATCCTTCTGGAGTTGGTTCTCTTTATAGGCATATGTGTGATGCCTCCCAGATAGGTCTCCACATCCTTTCTCTGCTTAATTCCCATCATGAATTCATCCCTTTCCTCAATGCGACTTGAATTTTTTTCTTTTATTTGATCTTCCAGGCCCAGTTTAGGTTTCAGCTTTGCCCATCCTTTCTTCATCGATATCATTGATATTTTTAAATTAATATAATATGCACATAATATATTGCTCCATAATTTTCACAGTGGACATGCCCATGTATCCAGCACCCAGAGCAAGATACAGAACATCACCAGCTTCCCTGAGGCCCCCTTGAACCCTCTCCCAGTCATTACCCCATGGGTGTCTAACAGCTGGACTAATAATACCACCTACTGTCATTGCTTTTAGTTTAAATTCTTGTTCGTTAATTCCATAAAGTCTCTACTGAGTTGCACCTGAGTCTTCTGAAAGGTTTTCTTATTGATTGAATTCCATTCTATGTCTTTGGTGGCTGCTCAGATAGTTCTGAGGTCTCACTTTCTGTTCCAGCTGCTAGTTCTCTCAGAGGGGACTTCATTCTTCTGTATCTGCTCACCGGTACTCAGGTGGCCGAGCATCTCACAGCAACCCTGTGATGGAGAGAAGTAACATCTCTACTCTCGCCCATCATAAACTTGTTCACAGACACAGCCAAGCTACCAGTCCTCAGCAGAGGCACCAAAACAAAGCCTCTTTGTCCTTGGGTTTTATAAGTCCCCTGGCCAAACTCTTCACAGTGTAAAAATAAAATCAAACTATACAATAATTTATGATAAGTTTACCATTCACAAGAAATCCTTTGGCTCTGAGATGTCCGTCAGCAAAATGTTAATAATATATCTTTTTTGCATAGAGGCATATTTACATCTATCTATCTAGTTTATCACTCTACCATCTGTCTGTCTATTTATCTCTGTGTGTCCTTCTGGGTCTTGGCTACATGGGTGTGTCCACTGTGAAAATTATGGAGCAATAAATTATTTGCATATTTTATTAATTAAAAATATAATCTATCATCATCTCAATTTTTTTTTTGAAATGCAGTCTCACTCTGTCACCCAGGCTGGAGTGCCGTGGCGAGATCTCGGCTCACTGCAACCTCTGCCTCCTGGGTCGAAGCAATTCTCCTACCTCAGCCTCCCAAGTAGTTGGGATTACAGACGTGCGTCACCACGCCCAGCTCATTTTTGTATTTTTAGAAGAGATGGGGCTTCACCATGTTGGCCAGGCTGGTCTCGAACTCCTGACCATAGGTGACCCACCTGTCTCGGCCTCCCAGAGTGCTGGGATTACAGCCATGAGCCACCGTGCCCGGCCTTATCATCTCAATCTTTGCATCAACTGAATCATATCCTACGTGCTACTTAATACAATATATAGAAAACTTTGTATGCCACTGTTTGTGCTTATTTCCTTTTTTGTGTGCTTTCTAATGTTTCTCCTCCTTCTTCCTCAGATGATAGATGATGAAGAAGATCGCTTCTGTGGTGTGCGTTTACAGACATCACCTCCAGTGGAACCCCTGAACTTTGGTGCCCGTTATATCGTGTCTAATTCTGCTCATCTGGAAATAATACCCACGGTTGGTAGAATTCAAATCTAACACAGCAGATTTCAGAATATTTTGTACTGTTGAAACAAATAGAAGAATTTTAGCAAAATGCAATTTCTTTCATTAATCACAAATACAAAGTTTTTAAAAATTGAAAATACAGGAAAACAGTCTTAACCAAATTACATATTTCTAAGACCTTAACACAAGCAGTGGTAACATTTTAGCATTTGGGGCACTTATATTGTGATTTAAACTGTACATTTAGTTATCTGAATTGAAGTTTCCACTTCTCTGTTATGGTTCCCTACAGGTCTGACATCTTGTCTGGCTAAGTCACTTAACAAGTATTTTTTAAGGTGTTTGAATGAAGAAATATAATATCTTGGCTGGGCTCAGTAGCTCACACCTGTAATCTCAGCACTTTGGGAGGCCGAGGCAGGCAGATCATGAGTCAAGAGTTCGAGACCAGCCTGACCAACATGGTGAAACCCCTTCTCTACTAAAAAATACACAAAAAATGAGCCGGGCATGGTGGCATGCGCCTGTAATCCCAGCTACTCAGGAGGCTGAGGCAGGAGAATCACTTGAACCCGGGAGCTGGAGATTGCAGTGAGCTGAGATCATGCCACTGCACTCCACCCTGGGCAACAGAGTCGGACTCCATCTCAAAAACAAAAACATAAAATTAAAAAAAATAAAAGAAATATGATATCTTATATTATGTATTACATTTTTGTATTTTTACTGGAGATTACAGGTGTGAGCCACTGTGCCCAGAGCTTATCTATGTTTTATAGCCTTATGTTCCAGGCTGCTCTTTGTTAGGAGAGAAGTGATTTATTTGAACTGCCTGAGGGTAGAAAGGGAGCAATTTCTGAGCTACTTCTTGTTAGAAGGAAATTTTTTTGCTGGGGAATCTCTTCACCCTATCTACCTAAATGATTTTCTATCTCTGTTAACAACAGCCAGACAGTTCCTGGAAGCTCAGTTGTCCTTCAGGCAAGATACATTCTTGGTTATTGCAGGACCTTGCATAAACATTGCTGGTATGGAGATAAATAAAATACAGGGAGTTCCTTACAAAAAAAAAATACAACATAGTAAGCATGGCATAAGAAATGGTCATCGTAAGGCTGGGCACGGTTGCTTAGGCCTGTAATCCCAGTACTTCGGGAAGCCAAGGTGGACAGATCACTTGAAGTCAGGAGTTCGAGACCAGCCTGGCCAACACGGTGAAACCTCATCTCTACTAAAAATACAAAAATTAGCTGGGATTAGTGGCGTGCAGCTGTAGTCCCAGCTACTCAGGAGGCTGGGCAGGAGAATCACTTGAACCCATGAGGTAAAGGTTGTAGTGAGCCGAGATCACACCACTGCACTCCAGCCTGGGCGACAGAGCAAGACTCTGTCTCAAAAACAAAAACAAACAAACAAAGAAATGGCAATTGTAATATGAGGTGATAATCTTGAGCAAGGTAAAATCTCCTTAGAGTCATCTTTCTTTTAAAAAGATGGAGAACCGAGGCCGGGAGCCATGGCTCATACCCATAATCCCAGCACTTTGGAAGGCTGAGACAGACATGATCATGAGGTCAGGAGATTGAGACCATCCTGGCTAACACGGTGAAGCCCTGTCTCTACTAAAAATACAAAAAATTAGTTGGGTGTGGTGGCACATGCCTGTAGTCCCAGCTACTCAGGAGGCTGAAGCAGGAGAATCACTTGAACCTGGGAAGCAGAGGTTGCAGTGAGCTGAGAACGAGCCACTGCCCTTCAGCCTGGGTGACAGAGTGAGACTCCATATCAAAAAAAAAAAAAAAGGAGAAACAAGGACTTCATGTCTTAGAATTTTTAAATTACTATTTTCCGGTTCATTCCAAGATGGCCAAATAGGAATAGCTCCGGTCTGCAGCTCCCAGTGTGATTGATATAGAAGATGGGTGATTTCTGCATTTCTAACCGAGGTACCTGGTTCATCTCATTGGGACTGGTTGGAAAGTGGGTGCAGCCCACGGAGGGCAAGCCGAAGCAGCGCAGGGCATTGCCTCACCCGGGAAGTGCAAGGGGTTGGGGGATTTCCCTTTCCTAGCCAAGGGAAGCCGTGACAGACTGTACCGGGAAAATTGGGACACTGCCACCTAAACACTGCGTTTTTCCAACGGTCTTAGCAAATGGCACCCCAGGAGATTATATCCTGCACCTGGCTCAACGGGTCCCATGCCCATGGAGCCTTGCTCACTGCTAGTCCAAGATCGAACTGCGAGGCTGCAAGCCTGGCTGGAGGAGGGGTGTCCACCATTGCTGAGGCTTGAGTAGGTAAACAAAGCAGCTGGTAAGCTCGAAGTGGGTGGAGCCCACTGCAGCTCAATGACGCCCAAGTGCCTGCCACCTCTGGTGGCAGGGCATAGCAGGACAAAAGGCACCACAAACTTCTGCAGACTTAAATGTCCCTGTCTGACAGCTCTGAAGAGAGCAGTGGTTCTACCAGCATGGTGTTTGAGCTCTGTCTACTCAAGTGGTCCCTGACCCCCTTGTAGCCTAACTTGGAGACACCTCCCAGTATGGGTCGACTGACACCTCATACAGCTGGGTGCCTCTCTGAGACGAAGCTTCCAGAGGAAGGATCAGGCAGCAATATTTGCTTTTCTGAAATATTTGCTGTTCTGCAGCCTCTGCTGGTGATACCTAGGCAAACAGGGTATGGAGTGGACTGCCAGCAAACTCCAACAGATCTGCAGCTGAGGGACCTGACTGTTAGAAGGAAAACTGACAAACAGAAAGGAATAGCATCAACATCAACAAAAAGGACATCCACACCAAAACCTCATCTGTAGGTCACCAACATCAAAGATCAAAGGTAGATAAAACCACAAAGATGGGGAGAAACCAGAGCAGAAAAGTTGAAAATTCTAAAAACCAGAGCACTCCTTCTCCTCCAAAGGATTGAAGCTCCTCACCAGCAATGGGACAAAGCTGGACAGAGAATGACTTTGACGAGTTGACAGAAGTAGGCTTCAGGAAGTCGGTAATAACAAACATCTCCAAGCTAAAGGAGAATGTTCAAAGGAAAACCTTGAAAAAAGATTAGACGAATGGCTAACTAGAATAAACAGTGCAGAGAAGATATTAAATGACCTGATGGAGCTGAAAACCACAGCATGGGAACTACGTGACACGTGCACAAGCTTCAGAAGCCAATTCGATCAAGTGGAAGAACTGATATCAGTGATTGAAGATCAAATTAATGAAATGAAGCAAGAAGAGAAATTTAGAGAAAAAAGAGTAAAAAGAAACGAACAAAGCCTCCAAGAAATATGGGACTATGTGAAAAGACCAAATATACATTTGATTGGTGTACCTGAAAGTGACGGGGAGAATGGAACCAAGTTGGAAAACACTCTTCAGGATATTATCCAGGAGAACTTCTCCAACCTAGCAAGGCAGGCCAACATTCAAATTCAGGAAATACAGAGAACACAACAAAGATATTCCTCAAGAAGAGCAACCCCAAGACACATAATTGTCAGATTGACCAAAGTTGAAATGAAGGAAAAAATGTTTAGGGCAGCCAGAGGGAAAGGTTGGGTTACCCACAAAGGGAAGCCCATCAGACTAACAGCGGATCTCTCGGCAGAAACCTTACAAGCCAGACGAGACTGGGAGCCAAAATTCGCATTCTTAAAGAAAAGAATTTTCAACCCAGAATTTCATATCCAGCCAAACTAAGCTTCATAAGTGAAGGAGAAATAAACTCCTTTACAGACAAACAAATGCTGAGAGATTTTGTCACCATCAGGCCTGCCTTACAAGAGCTCCTGAAGGAAGCACTAAACATGGAAAGGAGCAACCATTACCAGCCACTGCAAAAAATGCCAAATTGTAAAGACCATCAATGCTAGGAAGAAACTGCATCAACTAATGTGCAAAATAACCAGCTAACATCATAATGACAGGATCAAATTCACACGTAACAATATTAGCTTTAAATGTAAATGGGCTAAATGCCCCAATTAAAAGACACAGAGCGGCAAATTAGATAAAAGAGTCAAGACCCATCAGTGTGCTGTATTCAGGAGACCCATCTCACATGCAGAGACACACATAGGCTCAAAATAAAGGGATCTACCAAGAAAGTGGAAAACAAAAAAAGCAGAGGTTGCAATCCTAGCCTCTGATAAAACAGACTTTAAACCAACAAAGATCAAAAGAGACAAAGAAGGCCATTACATAATGTTAAAGGGATCAATTCAACAAGAAGAGCTAACTATCCTAAATATATATGCACCCAATACAGGAGCACCCAGATTCATAAAGGAAGTCCTTAGAGACCTACAAAGAGACTTAGACTCCCACACAATAATAATGGGAGACTCTAACACCCCACTGTCAATATTAGACAGATCAACGAGACAGAAGGTTAACAAGGATATCCAGGACTTGAACTCAGCTCTGCAGCAAGCTGACCTAATACACATCTACAGAACTCTCCACCCCAAATCAACAGCATATACATTCTTCTCAGCACCACATCACACTTATTCCAAAATTGACCACATAGTTGGAAGTGAAGCAGTCCTCAGCAAATGTAAAAGAACAGAAATCACAACAAACTGTCTCTGAGACCACAGTGCAATCAAATTAGAACTCAGGATTAAGAAATTCACTCAAAACCATACAACTACATGGAAACTGAACAACCTGCTGCTGAATGACTACTGGGTAAATAACGAAATGAAGGCAGAAATAAAGATGTTCTTTGAAACCAAGGAGAACAAAGACACAATGTACTAGAGTCTCTGGGACACATTTAAAGCAGTGTGTAGAGGGAAATTTATAGCACGAAATGCCCACAGGAGAAAGCAGGAAAGATCTAAAATCAACACCCTAACTTCACAATTAAAAGAGCTAGAGAGGCAAGAGCAAACAAATTCAAAAACTAGCAGAAGGCAAGAAATAACTAAGATCGGAGCAGAACTGAAGGAGATAGAGACACACACACACACACACACACACACACACACACACACACACACACAAACCCTTCAAAAAATCCATGAATCTAGGAGCTGGTTTTTTGAAAAGATCAGCAAAATTGATAGATCACTAGCAAGACTAATAAAGAAGAAAAGAGAAGAATCAAATAGACGCAATAAAAAATGATAAAGGGGAGATCACACCACTGATCCCGCAGAAACACAAACTACCATCACAGAATACTATAAACACCTCTACGCAAATGAACTAGAAAATCTAGAAGAAATGGATAAATTCCTGGACACATACACACTCCCAAGACTAAACCAGGAAGAAGTTGAATCGCTGAATAGACCAATAACAGGCTCTGAAATTGAGGCAATAATTAATAGCCTACCAACCAAAAAAAGTCCAAGACCAGATGGTTTCACAGCCGAATTCTACCAGAGGTACAAAAAGGAGCTGATACCATTCCTTCTGAAACTATTCCAATCAATAGAAAAAGAGGGAATCCTCCCTAACTCATTTTATGAGGCCAACATCATCCTGATACCAAAGCCTGGCAGAGACACAACAAAAAGAATTTTAGACCAATATCCCTGATGAACATCGATGCAAAAATCCTCAATAAAATACCAGCAAACCGAATCCAGCAGCACATCAAAAAGCTTATCCACCAAGATCAGGTTGGCTTCATCCCTGGGATGCAAGGCTGGCTCAACATATGCAAGTCAATAAACCTTATCCGTCACATAAACAGAACCAAAGACAAAAACCACATGATTATCTCAATAGATGCAGAAAAGGCCTTTGACAATATTCAACAGCCTTTCATACTAAAAACTCTGAATAAACTAGGTATTGATGGAATGTATCTCAAAACAATAAGAGCTATTTATGACAAACCCACAGCCAGTATCATACTGAATGGGCAAAAACTGGAAGCATTCCCTTTGAAAACTGGCACAAGACAGGGATGCCCTCTCTCACCACTCCTATTCAACAGAGTGTTGGAAGTTCTGGCCAGGGCAATCAAGCAGGAGAAAGAAATAAAGGGTATTCAATTAGGAAAAGAGGAAGTCAAATTGTCCCTGTTTGCAGAAGACATGATTGTATATTTAGAAAACCCCATCGTCTCAGCCCAAAATCTCCTTAAGCTGATTGATAAGCAACTTCAGCAAAGTCTCAGGATACAAAATCAATGTGCAAAAATCGCAAGCATTCCTCCACACCAATAACAGACAGAGAGCCAAATTGTGAGTGAACTCCCATTCACAATTGCTTCAAAGAGTATAAAATACCTAGGAATCCAACTTGCAAGGGATATGAAAGACCTCTTCAAGGAGAACTACAAACCACTGCTCAACGAAATAAAAGAGGACACAAACAAATGGAAGAACATTCCATGCTCATGGATAGGAAGAATCAATATCGTGAAAATGGCCATATGGCCCAAGGTAATTTATAGATTCAATGCCATCTCCATTAAGCTACCAATGACTTTCTTCACAGATTTGGAAAAAACTACTTTAAAGTTCATATGGAACCAAAACAGAGCCCACATTGTCAAGACAATCCTAAGCGAAAATAAAGCTGGAGGCATCACACTACCTGAGTTCAAACTATACTACAAGGCTACAGTAACCAAGACAGCATACTACTGGTACCAAAACAGAGATATAGAGCAATGGAACAGAATAGAGGCCTCAGAAATAACACCACATATCTACAACCATCTGATCTTTGACAAACGTGACAAAAACAAAAAATTGGGAAAGGATTCCCTATTTAATAAATGGTGCTGGGAAAACTGGCTAGCCATATGTAGAAAGCTGAAACTGGATCCCTTCCTTACACCTTATTCAAAAATTAATTCAGGATGGATTAAAGACTTAAATGTTAGACCTAAAACCATAAAAACCCTAGAAGAAAACCTAGGCAATACCATTCAGTACATAGGCATGGGCAAGGAATTCATGACTAAAACACCAAAAGCAATGGCAGCAAAAGCCAAAATTGACAAATGGGATCTAATTAAACTAAAGAGCTTCTGCACAGCAAAAGAAACTACCATCAGCGTGAACAAGCAACCTACAGAATGGGAGAAAATTTTTGCAATCTACTCATCTGACAAAGGGCTAATATCCAGAATCTACAAAGGACTTAAACAAATTTACAAGAAAAAATCAATCCCATCAAAAAGTGGGCAAAGGATATGAACAGACACTTTTCAAAAGAGGACATTTATGCAGCCAACAGACACATGAAAAAATGCTCATCATCACTGGTCGTCAGAGAAATGAAAATCAAAACCACAATGAGATACCATCTCACACCAGTTAGAATGGTGATCATTAAAAAGTCAGGAAACAACAGGTACTGGAGAGAATGTGGAGAAATAGGAACACTTTTACACTGTTAGTGGGACTGTAAATTAGTTCACCCATTGTGGAAGACAGTGTGGCGATTCCTCAAGGATCTGGAGCTAGAAATAACCATTTGACCCAGCAATCCCATTACTGGGTATATACCCAAAGGATTATAAATCATGCTACTATAAAGACACATGCACATGTATGTTTATTGGGGCACTATTCACAATAGCAAAGACTTGGAACCAACCCAAATGTCCATCAGTGATAGACTGGATTAAGAAAATGTGGCATATATACACCATGGAATACTATGCAGCCATAAAAAAGGATGAGTTCATGTCCTTTGTAGGGATATGGCTGAAGCTGGAAACCATCATTCTGAGCAAACTATGGCAAGGACAGAAAACAGAACACCTCATGTTCTCACTCACAGGTGGGAATTGAACAATGAGAACACTTGGACGCAGGGCGGGGAGCATCACGCACTGGGGCCTGTCGTGGGGTTTGGGGCATGGGGGAGGGATAGCATTAGGAGAAATACCTAATGTAAATGATGAGTTAATGGGTGCAGCAAACCAACACGGGACATGTATCCATAAGTAACAAATCTGCACATTGTGCACATGTACCCTAGAACTTAAAGTATAACAAAAAAAGAAAAAAAGAATTTTTAAATTACTGTTTTCCAAGAGTTGTAGGGCTTATTTCCTAAAGAAACTAGAGATTTGCATGAACTAAGCTTTTCCTAATTCTGTCCTGCCTATGAGGTTAGCTCCTATTCCCCAGGGCAGCTTTGGTTAGGAATCTTGGGGAAGTCAGGTGCAGAACGAAGAGAAGGAAGGACATGAAAGCACGGTGCCACTCTGACCCTTGGCTTCCCAGTGAGGCCAAGACAGACCTGATGAGCTGCCTTTGCCAGTTTTCCCCCATTTCTGTACAGTCTGAGATTCTGAGTTAGTAGCGTTATTATTTTGTTTGTTTGTTTGTTTTTGAGATGGAATATTGCTCTTGTCGCCCAGGCTGGAGTGCAGTGGCGTCATCTTGGCTCACTGCAACCTCCATCTCCCAGGTTCAAGCGATTTTCCTGCCTCAGCCTCCCAAGAACCTGGGATTATAGGCACCCACCACCATGCCCAGCTAATTTGTTGTATTTTTAGTAGAGACGGGGTTTCACCATGTTGGCCAGGCTGGTCTCAAACTCCTGACCTCAGGTGATCTGCCTGTCATGGCCTCCCAAAGTGCTGAAATTACAGGTGTGAGTCACTGTACCTGGCCAACACCTCGAATTTTTATACTCAGTTCAGATCATTTTTCTCTGACTCATGGGGTGTTGAGAGCTAGGTTACTCTTGCTTTCATAGAATGAAATTATTTCCTAACATTGTACATTTAAAAGGATGTTTACCAGCTGGGCATAGTGGCTCATGCCTATAATCCTAACACTTTGGGAGGCTGGCGGGGGGGGTGGGGGGCGGATCATGAGGTCAGGAGTTCGAGACCAGCCTGGCCAATATGGTGAAGCCCCGTCTCTACTAAAAATACAAAAATTAGCTGGGCATGGTGGTACACACTTGTAATCTCGGCTACTGGGGAGGCTGAGGCAGGAGAATCGCTTGAACCTGGGAGTTGGAGGTTGCAGTGAGCTGAGATTGCGCTACTGCACTCCAGCCTGGGTGACAGAGCAAGACCCCGTCTCAAAACAGAAACAAAAACAAAAACAGGATGTTCAGGATGTTTACCTCTCTCCCTCTGTTTCCCCCTCAACTAGCCATGACATTGTGTAGAAAACAGGGGTTAAGTTCCATTGGCTAGTTCACCGTAGGGAGCCGGGCCTTTCCACCCTCCACTGCTTCAAGTCAACTGTTGTGTTTCCTCTAGGAGTTGAAATTGTCCTACAGGAGCCCTGGAGAAATCCAGCACTTCTCAAAATTCTATGCTGGGCAGATGAAAGAACCCATTCAACTTGAAATTACTGAAAAAAGACATGAGACTTTGGTCTGGAAGACTGTGGTGAAGCCAGGTAGGTGAGTGGGTGAGACTGGCATTTTAGGTGAGGGGAAAATGCACCTCTAACATTGGATGTCAAAGGTGAAAGCCTGTTTATGATTCCAGCCCAGATAAGAACTCCATTGTCAGTGTATCGCCAATGTGAGGAAAACGAAAGTGATGGCCGTGGTTTATCCATAGGAAGTGAAATGCTCAAGGGGCCAGAGAATGGGGATGGCCATGGGAATGGAAACCCCTCACACCTGGGGGTAAAGAACAGGAGGTTTTTTTTTTTTTCGGAGTCTTGCTGTGTTGCCCAGGCTGGAGTGCAGTGATGCGATCTCGGCTCACTGCAACCTCTGCCTCCTGGTTCAAGTGATTCTCCTGCCTCAGTCTCCCGAGTAGCTGGGATTACAGATGCGCGCCACCACTCTTGGCTAATTTTTTTATTTTTAGTAGAGATGGGGGTTTGCCCTGTTGGCCAAGCTGGTCTTAAACTCCTACCTCAAGTGATCCACCCACCTCGGCCTCCCAAAGCATTGGGATTACAGGAATGAGCCACCGCGCCTGGCCAAAAACAGAAAATTTAGAATTTTAGGTCAGAACGAACCTAAAGACTACTTCATTCCATTTTCTGCACAATTTAATAATTTCTTCCATACTCACCTTTCTTATTTTTGGGGGTGTCATATTCCTTCAGATAGTCTGATGAAAAATCCTGTAAAATGTTTCATTCATTCATACAAACTCAACATCATAAATATAATTTCATGGAATTTAGAAACTCCCAGAAAAGTTATCGAAGATCTCCTTATAGGTCCTTGAATCTCTGTGGATACACTTAAGTGTCTCCAATACTTGCAAATGTCATCCTCTGTTTGAATACCTACAATGATGCAGAAATCAGTGTCTTCCATTGCAGCAGATCATTATCTTCGATACCACATTAGGAAAATTTCAGTACGGCTCTATCAAGAGAAGGACATTAAGATAACACTTGCATAGGAACTGTAAATTGCTTTAACCTTTTAGGTAGTAATATGTACATACATTAATTTAAATATTGCCCCTTGTGGCCAGGATTGGTGGCTCATGTGCTTTAGGAGGCTGAGGCGAGAGGATCACTTGAGGTCAGGAGTTGGAGACCAGCCTAGGCAACATGGTGAAACCCCATCTCTACAAAAAATACAAAAATTAGGTGGGCATGGTAGTATGTGCCTGTAGCCCCAGCTACTTGGAGGCTGAGGTGGTTGGCTCACTTGACCCCAGAGGGAGGAGGGAGCAGTGAGCCGAGTTTGTACCACTGCACTTCAGCCTGAGCAACAGAGCGAGACCCTGTCTCAAAAAAGAAAAAAAATTGTCCCTTGAACAAAAACCACTTTTAGAAATCTATACTATAATGTAAGAGTACACATATGAAGGGAAATTATATGCAGTGATATTCCTTGAAGCATTACTTGTAGGGAGGGAAAAATGAACCCAACCTGAATGCCCAGGAATCTGGGAATAGTTGAACAAACGTATGCATTCTTTTGGAATATGAGTACCTTGTAGAATATTTTGGAACAATTTCAAATGGGTTTTGCCTGTTTCTGCTCATGTATTTTAGTATTTTGGGAAAATACTGTCATAGTGTTGATGGTATTGGCTAATCTGGCCCTTGTGGTCGTCAGTCACTGGTCTTCCTTCTTTCACTGAATTCTCCCAATCCCATCACCCCTTAGTGTCTAGACAGCTGCAGATCAGGCTGGGTGCGGTGGCTCACACCTGTAATCTCAACACTTGGGGAGGCCAAGGCGGGCAGATCACCTAAGGTCAGGAGTTCGAGACCAGCCTGACCAACATGGCAAAACCCCATCTCTACTAAAAATACAAAAATTAGCTGGGCGTGGTGGCACGCATTTGTAGTCCTAAATACTCAGGAGGCTGAGTCAGGAGAATCGCTTGAACCCGACGGAGGTTGCAGTGAGTCCAGATCCCGCCATTGCACTCCAGCCTGGGTGAGAGAGCAAGACGCTGTCTCAAGAAAAAAAAAAAAAAAAAAAAAAAAAAAGATTTTTCCTGGTTTAGATTTATTTATTTATTTATTTATTATTTTTATTTATTTATTTTTTTTAGATGGAGTCTCACTCTGTTGCCAGGCTGGAGTGCAATGGCACAATCTCGGCTCAGTGCAACCTCTGCCCCCTGGGTTCAAGTGATTCTCCTGACTCTCCTTCCCGAGTAGCTGGGACTACAGGCACGCACCACCATGCCCGCTAATTTTTGTATTTTTAGTAGAGACAGGGTTTCACCATGTGGGCCAGAATAGTCTCGATCTCTTGACCTCGTGATCTGCCCATCTCGGCCTCCCAAAGTGCTGGGATTACAGGCATGAGCCAATGCACCTGGCCTAGATTTAATCTTTCATTAAAAAAAGATTACAGGTGGCTCACGTCTGTAATCCCAGCACTTTGGGAGGCCAAGGTGGGTGGATCACTTGAGGTCAGGAGTTCAAGACCAGCCTGGCCAACATGGTGAAACCCCATCTCTACTAAAATACAAAAATTAGCCAGGCATGATGGAGGGTGCCTCTAGTCCCAGCTACTCGGGAGGCCAAAGCACCAGAATCACTTGAACCCGCAAGGCGGAGGTTGTAGTGAGCTGAGATGGGGCCACTGCACTCCAGCCTGGGCAACAAGAGGGAAACTCTGTCTCAAAAAAAAAAAAAATTTCCAGGTGTCATGACCATGCTAATTCCTTAATAGGGAAATTCTGGATGAAATGGGGAGACTGTGGGTGGCTGGGCCTCTGGGTGAATGTGCTGTTCCATGAAGCTGATGTTCTTCCTGGAAGTCAAATGACCAGAAAACCAATTTTTGGACCTCATAGTCAATGGGAGACTCAGATTCATCAGATTCATTCCATGTTGGTGACGTGGAGACTGAGCTGCTACCAACAGGGGGTCACAAAATTCGTCAGAACTTTAAGCAACATCAGGGATTTTAGATAAAAGTATAAGACCATGTTGAAGGCCTCCTGGGAAACACCATTTCAATTATTTTCAAATTGATAGCTCCAATTGTCAAATCTTCTATCAACTTATAAGTCCTGGTACCAACACGTATAAAAATTTGCTCCTGTGATGTTGATAGTTTATGTCTAAAACACATGTACCTTGACTATAATTTAGATAAGACAGTATGGTATGATATTATTGTAACCCTCAGAGTTCCTGAGACATTCACTTGTGCATAGAAAGAATATTGGAAAAATGGGCCGGGCGTGATGGCTTATGCCTATAATTCTGGCACTTTCGGAGGCCAAGGTTGGCGGATCACCTGAGTTCAGGAGTTCGAGACCAGCCTGGCCAACATGGTGAAACCCTGTCTCTACTAAAAATACAAAAATCAGTCGGGCATGGTGAATGCATGCCTGTAATCCCAGCTACTCGGGAGGCTGAGGCAGGAGAATTGCTTGAACCTGGGAAGCAGAGGTTGCAGAAATTGGGCCACTGCAATCTAGCCAGGGCAACAGAGCGAGACTCTGTCTCAAAAAGAAAGGAAAGAAATAAAGGAGGGAGGGAAGGAGGGAGGGCGAGAGGGAAGGAATGAAGGAAGGAAGGAAGGAAGGAATAAAGAAAGAACATTGGAAAAATGTTTTCTGTGATACATTTCCTGAATGGGCAGTGAGTGGCTCATGGCTTAATGGGGTTTCATTAGTATATTAGTGTGCCAAACAAGATCCCTGCCTTATAAAATATGTAGAATTAAATTATTCTAGTTGGCTCATGAAAGACTAGAAAAGCCGAGTTAGGGTGTATGATTCATTGTATGTCATCTCCAATTCTTCCTCTTTTGTAGTGGATATCCAGCTTGGAGCTGCATCAGCCCCTCCTGCCTTCTCAGGTTAGTGAAATGTTTACACTAAAGCTAGGGGGATGTATCTAATATCAAGAGGCCTTTGAGTGCTTTGACATCACACAGTGAGGCTCCATTCCTTCTAACCTTGTCATTTACAAAAAACAAGCGATGCCAGAGAAAACACAAACAATGAGTATGATTTACTTACGGGAGGGTGTGAGGACATCACGGCCACACAAAGGAGCAGGCGACAGCAAATTATTGGGGTAAATATCTTGCATCTGGGGAACTGTAAGTTAAAGTTCTATATTGAACTTTGAGAGGGATATAGTAAATATGAGACTAGAAAGTTAATCAAGAACCAGAAGTAAAATATCCAAAAGGAAATGAATGTGGGCTAGGCAACACCACAAGATAAAGAGCCATCCCTGGTTGGGCGCCGTGGCTCATGGCTGTAATCCCAGCACTTTGGGAGGCCGAGGCGGGTGGATCACCTGAGGTCAGGAGTTCAAGACCAGGCTGACCAACTTGGTGAAACACTGCCACTACTAAAAATACAAAAATTAGCCAGGTATGGTGGTGCATGCGTGTAATCCCAGCTACTTGGGAGGCTGAGGTAGGAGAATCACTTGAACCCAGGAGGCAGAGGTTGCGGTGAGCTGAGATTGTGCTATTGCACTCCAGCTTGGGCAACAAGTGAAACTCCGTCTCCAAAAAAAACAAAAAAGACCATCCGCCACCCTGGAATTATGAATCTTCGTTTGGTGCAGATCCTAAATCCTATAAGAGAGCAATTCTCAGAGTCTGCAACACCCGCTTTCATCCAGGTGCAGCCTTTGTGAAGGAGAACCACCGGCAACTCCAAGCCAGGATGGGGGACCTGAAAGGGGTGCTTGATGATCTCCAAGACAATGAGGTTCTCACTGAGAATGAGAAGGAGCTGGTGGAGCAGGCAAAGACACGGCAGAGCAAGAACGACAGCCTGCTGACCATGGTGGAGAAGAAAGGGGACCGGGCCCTCGAGCTGCTCTTCAGAAGCCTCAGTGAAAGGGACCCTTACCTCGTGTCCTATCTTAGACAGCAGAATTTGTAAAATGAGTCAGTTAGATAGTCTGGAAGAGAGAATCCAGCATTCTTACTGGAAATGGATAAACAGAAACGTGATCATTGATTTCAGTGTCCAAGACAGAAGAAGACTGGGTAACATCTATCACACAGGCTTTCAGGACAGACTTGTAACCTGGCATGTACCTATTGACTGTATCCTCATGCATTTTCCTCAAGAATATCTGAAGAAGGTAGTAATATTCCTTTTAAATTTTTTCCAACCATGGCTTGATATATCACTATTTTATCCATTGACATGTTTCTTGAAGACCCAGGATAAAGGACGTCCAGATAGGTGTGTTGATGAATGATGGGGCCTGGAAAGGCGACTTTTCCTGATTAATGTGAAAAGTAATTCCTATGGACACTCCATTTGAAGTATCACCTTCTCATAACTAAAAGCAGAAAAGCTAACAAAAGCTTCTTAGCCGAGGACACTCAAGGCATACATGATGATAGTCTTTTTTTTTTTTGTATGTTAGGACTTCAACACTTTATCTATGGCTACTATTGTTAGAATAATGTAAATGTATTTGCTGAAAGAGAGCACAAAAACGGGAGAAAATGCAAACATGAGCAGAAAATCTTTTCCCACTGGTGTGTAGCCTACTACAAGGAGTTGTTGGGTTAAATGTTCATGGTCACCTCCAAGGAATACTGAGATGCAATGTGGTAAATCAACACCACAGAACCACCAGAAAGAAAATGAGGGTAATTCAGCTTATTCTGAGACAGGCATTCCTGGCAAATTTTTTGTACCATACAAAAAATAAGCCAACTCTGACATTTGGATTCTACCATAGACTCTGTCATTTTGTAGCCATTTCAGCTGCCTTTTGATTGATGTTTTCATGGCACACGTACTTCCATCCTTTTACGTTTAATCTGTTTAAAACAAGTTCCTAGTAGACACCGTCTGGTTGAGTGTTTTTTATGGTGTATTTTGAACCCATTCTGATAGTCTCTTTTAACTGGAAAATTTCAATTACTTACGTTAATGTAATTATTAATATGTTAGGATTTATCCTCAGTCAGCCAGTTTGTTATGTCTTTTCTATTCTACTATTATCACATTTGTACCACTTAAAATGGAATCTAGGCACTTTATCACCATTTAGATCCTATTACCTTTTCTCATCTAGGATATAGTTATCTTCTATATGATCTTTCTGTATCTTAAAACCCATCAATAAATTATTATATATTTTATACTTTTAATCACTCAGAAGACTTAAAAAACTCATGAGGAGAAGAATCTGTTGTTTTTCCAGATATTTATACCATTTCTGTTGCTCTTCCTTATTTTCCAAATTTCATTCTGCAATTTTCCACTTCGTCTGAAAGACGCTTTTTAATTCTTTTAGAGTGGTTCTGATAGGTATGGATTCTCCTATTTTTTTCTGCCTCTGAGGACATCTTTTTCTCACCTTCATTCTCAGTGATGTTTTTTGCTTGATGTAGTATTTTTAGTTGATGTTGTTTTCTGTTCAGCAATTTCCTTTTGGCTTCCATATTTCCTGATGAGAAATCTGCAGTCATTCAAATTGTTTTTTCCCTGTATGTAGTGTGTCATTTTTCTCTGGCAGATTTCAAGGTATTTTTGTTTATCTTTAGTTTTTAGCCATTTCATTATGTTGGGAATGAGTTTCCTTGTTTTATTCCCTTTGGAATTTGCTCCAATTCATAAATTTGCAGTTTTATGTCTTTTACCAAACTTAGAGGTTTTCAGCCTAATTGCTAAAAATACTTTTTATTAGCCTGATTTTCATCTTTATAGGAAATAGTTTAATTGATGACAAGTTCCAATAGCTTATATGCCCAGAAGGCCTTCAAAATAAGAATTTTGAAAGGATACAGAAAACAAACTTTTATATCCTTCTCATGTTTTCTACTGTAAAATTCATATGTTTTGCTACTCTAAACCTAGTTTGAAATAAACAATCTTGAGAATAGATGAAAATTTTGATGAGTAGTGGAATTCTTTTAAATGGAAACCTCCTTCCTTGTGATTTTCCTTGCCATCTAGAAATAAACCATAGCATTTATGTTGAATCAATCAATATTATATTTTGTTTTTTTCCTCTTCTTCTGAAACTCTTATTGTGGAAATGTTAGACTTTTATGTTTTCCTAAATATCTCTGATATTCTACTTATTTAGGACATCTTTTCATTTTTTCCATTATTCTGACTGGGTAATTGTAATTTTTCTATTTTCAAATTTGCTGGAATGTTCACCTGCTGTTATCTGTGTTGTCCCACTGAGTGCATTCACCACCTTTTAAATTTTGGTCACTGTATGTATGAGTTCTAAAATTTCCATTTTGTTGTTCTCTATATTTTAAATTTCTTGGCTTATATTCTATTTTCCTGCAAATGTGTTAGCATTTGCTTGTTTGAGCTTTTTTTTTTTTTTCAAGACAGGATCTCAACTCTGTTAACCAGGCTGGAGTGCAGTGGTGCGATCTCAGCTCACTGCAACCTCTGCCTACTGGTTCAAGCGATTCTTGTGCCTCAGCCTCCTGAGTAGCTGGGATTACAGGCATGCACCACCACAGCCCAGCTAATTTTTTGTATTTTTAGTAGAGACAGAGTTTTGCTATGTTGGCCAGGCTGGTTTTGAACTCCTGGCCTCAAGTGATCCACCCACCTCAGCCTCCCAAAGTGCTGGGATTACAGGCCACTACACCTGGCACGTTTGAGTATTTTTTTTTTTTTTTTGAGATGGAGTCTAGCTCTGTCATCCAGGCTGGAGTGCAGTGGTGTGATCTCAGCTCACTGCAGCCTCTGTCTCCTGGGCTCAAGCGATTCTCTTGCCTCAGCCTCCTGAGTAGTTGGGACTATAGGTGCATGCCACCACGCCCGGCTCATTTTTTTAAAAAATATTTTTAGTAGAGACAGGGTTTCACCATGTTGGCCAGGATGGTCTCGATCTCCTGACCTCATGATCCACCCGCCTCGGCCTTCCAAAGTGCTGGGATTACAGGCATGAGCCACCGCGCCTGGCCTCATTTGAGTATTTTTATAATGTCTCTTTTAAAGTCTTTGTCAAATAATTCCACCGTACATGTTATTCAGTGTTTGGTGTCCACTGAGTTGTCATTTGCCAGACAAGTGGAGATTTTGCAGCTCATCCTTGGATTCTCAGTAGTTTTGATATGTACCCTCCACATGTGAATGTTATCTTGTGAGGCTCTGTGTTTTATTTGTGTCCAACAGAAGATATTTATTATTTATTTGGTTTTCTGTGAACTGAGGTCTTAATATCAGCTCATTTTAAAAGTCTTTGCAGTGGTATTTGGATCTATCCTGTGTGTGCCTGTGAGATTGGGTGCAGTGTATCCTGTTAGTTCCATTCTCAGGGCGTTTGAATGTGAATTAGGACCAGCACAATGAATGCTCAAGTTGGGGTTGGGCGTTAAGAGTTCATAAAAGTCTTTATATGCTCAGATTCTGCAGCTCCATCCTCTTCATCATTGTGATAGTGAGGACAGTGGAATTTTGCAGTTGTCTATACCTTATCTTGAAGTAGAACTAAATTGTTACATTTGAAGAATGTACTTCATAAATTTACAAAAATAAAAAAATAGGTTAATGTTATTAAAACAAAAAGGCACAAATTTTTAGAAGTTAAATTGATTTGAGTATGCTAAATTAAAAATAGAAGGCTGGTTGCAGTGGCTCACGCCTGTAATCCCAGCACTTTGGGAGGCTGAGGTGGGTGAATCAGATGAGGCCAGGAGCTCGAGACCAGCCTGGCCAACATGGTGAAACCCTGTCTCTACTAAAAATACAAAAATTAGTCAGGCATGGTGATGTAGGTCTGTAATCCCAGCTGCTCAGGAGGCTAAGGCATGAGAATCACTTGAGCCTGGGAGGCAGGGGTTGCAGTGAGCCAAGATCACACCACTGCACTCCAGCCTGGCTGACAGAGTCTCACTCTGTCTCAAAAAAATAAACAAAGAAACAAAACAAAAAAAAGAAGTTCATTAGAATGAAGCCACTAAGAAGAAGATGTAAATATCAGGTGATATTTATAATACATAAAAATGATTCACCATGAGAAAACAAACAGAAAACTCCTTGTGAAAAATGGGCAAAGGTTATGAGTAAAATGTTACAATTTGTAAATCACAATGGACAATGAACAAAAGAAGAATTTCATACGTCTAGTTATCAGAAACCTCATATTAAAAACCATAAAAATACTACATTTTATATTCATCAAACTTCCATTTATTTTTTATTTATTTATTTATTTTTGAGACAGAGTTTTTGCTCTTGTCGCCCAGGCTGGAGTGCAGTGGTGTGATCTCGGCTCACCGCAACCTCTGCCTCCTGGGTTCAAGCGATTCTCCTGCCTCAGCCTCCCGAGTAACTAGGATTACAGGCATGCGCCTCCACGTCCGGCTAATTTTGTATTTTTAGTAGAGACAGGGTTTCTCCATGTTGGTCAGGCTGGTCTTAAACTCCTGACCTCAGGTGATCCACCTGCCTCGGCCTCCCAAAGTGCTGGGATTACAGGCGTGAGCCACTGCGCCCGGCCCAAACTTCCATTTATTAAGTCAGTAATGCCTACTACTGGTGAGTATATGGAGCACAAATGTTACGTTCTGCTGTTGGCTAGGTAATGCTTGCTTTTGGAAATTAATCTGAAGTTATACAGTGAAATTAAAGGTATGTACACTACCTTATCCTGCTCCGGTTGCCATAACAAAATACCATGGACTCAGTGGCTTAAACAGTAAAACTTTATGTTTTACAGTTCTGCAGGCTGGGAAGTCCTAGATAAATATTTGGCCAATTCAGCATGGTTTTTTTTTTTTTCTGTTTTTTTTTTGGGGGGGGACAGAGTCTCTCTGTCGCCCAGGTTGGAGTGCAGTGGCGTGATGTCGGCCCACTGCAATCTCCGCCTCCCGGGTTCAAGTGATTCTCCTGCCTCAGCCTCCTGAGTAGCTGGGATTACAGGTGCCCACCACCACGCCCAGCTAATTTTTGTATTTTTAGTAGAACAGAGAGGAGAAGGTTAGGGGTGAGTCAGAGGAAGTACGAGAGCAATTGCTAAGAGATGAGGTCGAACTGTTAGGAACCAGGAAAGCCTCCACACTTGTCACCCCACACATCAGGGCTGTCCAGCAGAACTTTCTGCAGTGATGGTGTTACCCTATGGAAGGTCCTGACTGTGAGTTGTTAGGGTTCTTCGTGTGTGGAACAAAGAATTGAACAAAATGCACAAAGCAACAAAAGAGCGGAGTAACGAAAGCACAGATTTATGGAAGCGAAAGTACACTCCACAGAATCAGAGTGGGCTTGAGCAAGTGGCTCAAGAGCCCCGGACTGCAGTGCTCTTTAGAGTTTTCATTAAGCTAAAAGAATTTGGTGACACCCCTCGGTGCCCTTTAGAGGCCTCCAATTGGTTACACCCTATGAAGGATTGGCCCATGACCAATCAGAGGCTGAAGTGGAGACTTCTGTCTTGTGATCACAGGAGTGAGGATGTGGCCTGGATGCTGCCCAATCTTGCCTAGAACTGGCTGCACCTGCTTGTGCCTTAACCCTTGGTTACCCTAAATCCCTGTTATCCAGACTCATTGGGACTGCTCTAGATCTTCACTGTCCAATACAGTAGGCACTTCCTGAAATGTGCTGAGTTTTATTTCATTATATTTATGTAATGCATCCACATGTGGCTAGCTGCTACTGTTCTATTGAAATGTAACTATACAACTTCCCATGTTTCAAAACACCAAACTCTTCTGTAACTCCCCCAGTCTCCCAAAACATCTTATAAAAATCCTATAACAACTGGCTGGGGGCGATGGCTCACGGCTGTAATCCCAGCACTTTGGGAGGCTGAGGCGGGTGGATCACTTGAGGTTAGGAGTTCAAGACCAGCCTGGCCAACGTGGTGAAACCCCGTCTCTACTAAAAATACAAAAATTAGCCAGGCATGGTGGTGCACACCTGTAATCCCAGCTACTTGGGAGGCTGAGGCAGGAGAACTGCTTGAACTCAGGAGGTGGAGGTTGCAGTGAGCCAAGATTGTACCACTGCACCCCAGCCTGGGTGACAGAGTGAGACTCTGTCTCAAAAAATAAAAATAAAAATCCTATAACAACTGCACAATGCTCAAACGGCCCAATTCCCTACCTTTCCTTTTATACCTTACTACTACTACTCTTGTTGCTCCCATCATGCCTCACTCCCTACTCACACTTCCCAGACGGAGGTTACATGTGACATGGCAGCTGAGAGCCCAGACTCTGGGGCCCGATTGTGTGGGCCCAAATTCTGGTTCTAACACCTCTGGCCAAGTTATTTAACCTCTCTGTAGTGCAGTTTCCTCATCTGTAAAATGGGGGTGTGACAGTAATGCTACCTCATAGGAATGTTGGGATGCCTCAACACAGCACTCATGTAAAGCAGAGATGGGTACAAGTAGCTTTATTATATATTATCTGTTTAACAATTGCATATGGGCCAGGCGCAGTGGCTCACGCCTATAATGCCAGCACTTTGGGAGACTGAGGTGGGTGAATCACTTGAGGTCAGGAGTTCAAGACCAGCCTGGCCAACATGGTGAAACCCCTTCTTTACTAAAATTACAAAAATTAGCCGGGTGTGGTGGTGCGCGCCTGTAATCCCAGCTACTCAGGAGGCTGAGGCAGGAGAATCACTTGAACCCGGGAAGCAGAGGTTGAAATGAGCAGAGATCATGCCACTGCACTCCAGCCTGGGTGACAGCGTAAGACTGCATCTCAAAAACAAGCAAACAATTGTATATGGCCGAAACTTTCCATAATAAAACGTTTTTAAAAATAAGAGTACTTAGCATAGTCTCCAGCACACAGTAAGTGCTGATCTTGGCGTTAGCTTCAACACTCCAATTTTTCCTGACTATCCCCAGGTCCTCCTACAACCCAATTACTCTATAATACCTGTTTCCCCTGTAATAACCCACTCTTCACAAACACTCAAATTAACCATAATGAGAGTTGCCAAATAAAATACAGGATGCCCAGCTAAATTTGAATTTCAGATAAACAACAGAGAGTAACTACAATATTATGCATTTTCTGAAATTAGAATTTAACTGGCCATTGCTTTCCTCCCAAATCTGGTAACTCTATCACTAAATGCCTTTGCCTACTGAGGAATCCCCAGTGCTTCCTAGAGGCTGCTACTGAGTTGGCCTTCTATAAATAGCAACAGAATTAACTTATATAATACCTCAATTCCCTTATAAAACTTCCAGCTTCTCCTTACAGCGCCAGTTCTTCCCAATCGCCTCCCAGTCGCTCCCATAGAGGACAACAGTCCCCTTTTCTTATACCTCCCCTTCTCCATGAAACCCCAATTCCCTCTGTAGTCACATCTGTCCTGTTTACCAGTACTGTCAACCGTGCCTGGCTTCCAGCAGGAGCTCTATAAATAACTGCAGAATGGCAAATGAGCTTAATACCCCAATTTTCCCTACTACTTTGGGAGGCTGAGGCGCGCGGATCCTACTGCGTTTCCACTTCCCCTTGAGCATCCCACGTACCTAGTAACATGTCGATTTCAATGATCTCCCCAAATCTCCTTATTACATAGGAATTCATCAAAACACTCCCTCTCCTTGAAAACATCCCATTTCTCCTAATATCACCCTAACTCCCCTTACTGCAAACTGATTCCTCCGGCACACTCTCCATCCCTCCAGTTCCCAGGCTGTTAGTCTAATTTCCCCCGCGAGGTCTCTAATCCCCGTCCCCTTCCACTCCAGAGTTACTGTGGCAACGCCAACCTTTGAATCCCCCTCTTGCGCGCTGAGCGGCTCGTAACCATGGAGACCGAAGCAGGTTTCCCGCCCCCGCCTCCTCACCCAGAGGCTGCAGCCCCGGGGCCCAGACCCTTTGGACAAGGAGAGCCGAGCGGGCCCCACAATGCTCAGCGGGTAAAGGGGTCCTGCCCACTCCTCTTCCGCCAGCAGACGAAGGAAACACCCGCAGCCTGCACACGCTCAGATGGAGCTCCGGACCCGCGGATTCTACTGCGCAGGCCCTCACGCTCAGCAAAGGGACTTGGGCGCGAAAGCGCTGGTGGTGCTCAGCCGGCTGGGAGTTGTAGCTTTCTGGCCGCTACAGCAGGAGATACAGGTGGCCAATGGGTGAGCTGGCTGGAGGTAGGAACAAGGTTAAGGAAGCTGGGATCTTCGTGCAGACTGCATCGTCACCATAGCAACAGTGAAGCATCGGGAAGGGCTAGTTCTGCTAGGCAGTCTGCCATTTTCATTCTTTCATCTTTTTTTTTTTAACTCAAAGCTTACTTTGCAACAGGCACTGTTCTAGGCACTGGGGATACAATGGAAAACAAAATAGAGCTTATATTTTGACGGGAGATCGACTTAATAACGGCGAACACATGTCACTGGAAAAGGCAGTGTGTTAATAAGTAACTGGGCTGCTTTGGGGAAAATGGAAATGCAGGCAGTGTTAGAACACTGGTACACACACTAATTCATTTATCCTCACAAAGCCCTATAGACAGGTACTATTATGACCCCTCAACTGTAACACAGGCTGAACAACTGAAGGTCACATGACAAGGAAGTAGTGGAGCTGGGATTTGAACCCAGGTAGTCTGGCTTCATACTTGATAAGCTTAACCACAGTGCCAAATTGGTAAATAGGTACGTGGTATAATTTCAGGTAGTGATAAGTGCCGTGAAGGATAAAGCAAAGAAAGGGGCTGGGATGGTTCTTTAGAGAGACCACTTAGGAACGGCTTTCAGGAAGAGGTAGCATTTGAGCAGGGGCCTGAGGGATTGATGTGACTTGTGATAAAAGAAAAACTTCAAGGCCGGGCGCGGTGGCTCACGCGTGTAATCCCAGCACTTTGGGAGGCCGAGGCGGGCGAATCACGAGGTCAGGAGATCGAGGCCACGGTGAAACCCCGTCTCTACTAAAAATACAAAAAAATTAGCCGGGCGTGGTGGCGGGCGCCTGTAGTCCCAGCTACTCGGAGAGGCTGAGGCAGGAGAATGGCGTGAACCCGGGAGGCGGAGCTTGCAGTGAGCCGAGATTGTGCCACTGCACTCCAGCCTGGGCGACAGAGTGAGACTCCGTCTCAAAAAAAAAAAAAAGAAAAAAAAAAAAAACTTCAGACGAATTAAATTTAAAGAAGTTTAATTGGCTGGGCACGGTGGCTCATGCCTGTAATCCGAGCACTTTGGGAGGCCGAGGAGGGCGGATGGCTTCAAGTCAGGAGCTTGAGACTAGCCTGGTCAAGGTGGCGAAACCCCGTCTCTACTACAAATACAAAAACTAGCTGGGCGTGGTGGTGGGCACCTGTAGTCCCAGCTACTCGGGAGGCTGAGGCACAAGAATTGCTTGAACCCAGAAGGTGGAGGTTGTGGTGAGCTGAGATCACGCCACTACACTCCAGCCTGTACAACAGAGCGAGACTCCATCTCTAAATAAATAAATAGAGTTTAATTGAGCAATGAAGGATTCACGAATCAAGCAGCCTTGGGCCAGAGTAGGCTGAAACTCCAGCACAGCCATGTGGTGGAAGATTTATGGACAGAAAAAGGAAAGTGACATACAGAAAACGTAAGTGAGGTACAGAAACAGCTGGATTGATTACAGCTCGGCGTTTGCCTTATTTGAACACAATTCGAACAGTTGGCTACATTTGATTGCCCAAAACTTGGTGATTGGCACAAGTGTAGGCCACCTTCTGTTTACACCTCCACTTGTTATAGTTCACGATGTACAGAAAAACCTTCAGGCCGAACTTAAAATATGTAAGGAGGCAGCTTTAGGCTAAACTTGATTTAACACTTGTGAGCTGGACATGTGGGGCATATAGAGGGTTAAGGTTCACTAACCTTTAGTTTCCTCTTGCCTTCCTGAAGGGCCAAATACCGTAATACCTGCAGTTCCCTCCGATACGAAGGTACTTCTTCATTCTCTTTTCCTGGCAAACACATTCTTCAAGGTCCAGTTCTGTGAAGATCCTTCTGCCTGTTTTTTAAAATTTATTTTTATTTGTTTGTTTATGGTCGCATATGTCTCTTCCTGGTCTGGACTCATCCAATCCATTTGTCACAGTAAAGCTTCCTGCCGGGGAGGTGGTTATTCTAATGTACATCCAATCAAGCCACTCTCTGTTTAAAACCTTTTGAAGGCTTCCCATACCTACCAGGATAAAGACTCACCTCATCTTCTATCTTTAAGGGCTTGCGGACTTCACTATCCAAGTCTCTCCCTCTCTCACACTCTGACCCATCTACACTGGCCCATCTTCTCTTTACCTTATGGGCTGAGCTCTTTTCCACCCCAGGGCTCTGTGTGTTATTTGGTGACTCAATTAATGAATTAATTCAGTTTCCTGTCACTAACCAGATAACCCATATCTAAGAATCTAATGATAAAACAGGCAAGTGGAGAAGTTTTGGATTTGGTCTGCACTCAGTTGTGTTGTTTGCCTTCCCAGGACCCCTCCTGCCTCCTTTCCTTCCTTTCTTTCTTTTTTTTTTATTTTTTATTTTAAGAGATGGGCATCTCCAGGCCTGGTGGCTCACGCCTGTAATCCCAGCACTTTGGGAGGCCGAGGCTGGTGGATCATGGGGTCAGGAGATTGAGACCATCCTGGCTAACACGGTGAAACCCCGTCTCTACTAAAAAATAGAAAAAATTAGCCAGGCGTGGTGGCGGCCGCCTGTAGTCCCAGCTACTCGGGAGGCTGAGACAAGAGAATGGCGTGAACCCGGGAGGCGGAGCTTGCAGTGAGCTGAGATCGCGCCACTGCTTTCCAGCCTGGGCAACAGAGCGAGACTCTGTCTCAAAAGAAAGAAAAAAAAAGAGAGAGATGGGCAGCACATGTGTGACTAGCTGGGGCCAGTGTCATCGGAGGTAAAGGCATTTATCAAGACAGTCGTAGGGAAAGAAAGGCAGACTTATTAGACAGATAGTACATTGCGAGAAAGCAATGGGCAGCACAGCAGAGGAAGAGCTGTCTGCAAAGGCAGGGGCTGCAGGGAAGCTTCATAGGGTTGTACTGGAGGGGTCTACGTGCTGAACGAGTTACCCTAGTCCTCCCAGCCGAGGCATTTTTTGAGAGAGTCTCACTCTGTCACCCAGTCTGGAGTGCAGTGGAACAATCATGGCTCACTGCAGCCTCGACCTCCCAGGCTCAGGCGATCCTCCAACCTTAGCCTCTTGAGTAGGTGGGATCACAGACGTGCACCACCATACCAGGCTAATTTTTTTTTCTATTTTTGAAGAAACAGGGTCTTCCTATGTTGCCCAGGTTGGTCTTGAACTCCTGGGCTCAGGCCACTTTGGCCTCCCAAAGTGCCGGGATTTCAGACATGAGCCACCAAGTCCTGCCAAGGGGCCTTTTTAGTCCACCCAAAAGCCAGATGACTCCCGATATGTGGGCAAGTCCAGCGAAGATCAGTTTAGCTGCTTTCATTTTTTAAGAAAAGCCTATTTCAGATAATTGTAGGTTTATGATCAGTTGCTTTGCTTTTCAAAGTATAACATGCATACTAGGATCTTGTTAGAAGGAGATTCTGATTCTGTAGTTTTGGAGTGGGTCTGAGAATCTGCATTTCTTTCTTTTTTCTTTCTTTCTTTTTCTTGAGATGGAGTTTTACTTTGTTGCACAGGCTGGAGTGCAGTGGAGCTTTCTCGGCTCACTGCAACCTCTGCCTCCTGGGTTCAACAGAGTCTCCTGCCTCAGCCTCCTGAGTAGCTGGGACTACAGGCGCACCACCACGCCCAGCTAATTTTTGTATTTTTAGTAGAGGCAGGGTTTCACCGTGTTGGCCAGCATGGTCTCGATCTCCTGACCTCAGGTGATCCGCCCCCCTCAGCCTCCCAAAGTGCTGGGATTACAGGCATGAGCCTCCGTGCCCAGCTGAGAATCTGCATTTCTAACAAGCTCCTAGGGAAAGTTCATGTCACTGTAGCATGCACCACACTTTGAAAAGCAAGGGTCTAGCCAACCCCTCAGGTAACCCAAGACTCATAAGCAATACATGTTCATTTTTATTATTGTTTTAACTTTTTTTTTTTTTTTTTGAGACGGAGTCTCGCTCTGTTGCCCAGGCTGGAGTGCAGTGGCACATCTCGGCTCACTGCAAGCTCCGCCTCCCGGGTTCATGCCATTCTCCTGCCTCAGCCTCTCCAAGTAGCTGGGACTACAGGCGCCCGCCACCACGCCCGGCTAATTTTTTTTGTATTTTTAGTAGAGACGGGGTTTCACCGTGGTCTCGATCTCCTGACCTCGTGATCCGCCCGCCTCGGCCTCCCAAAGTGCTGGGATTACAAGCGTGAGCCACCGCGCCCGGCCTATTGTTTTAACTTTTAAGTTCAGGGATACATGTTCAGGTTTGTTGTATAGGTAAACTTTTATCATGGGGGTTTGTTGTACAGATTATTTTGTCACCCAGGTATTAAGCCTAGTACCCATTAGTTATTTTTCCTGATCCTCTCCCTCCTCCCATCCTCCACCCCCCAGTAGGTCTCCGTGTGTGTTGCCCCCCTCTCTGTGTCATTTCTTCTCATCATTTAGCTCCCACTTATAAGTGAGAGCATGCAGTATTTGTTTTTCTGTTCCTGTGTTAGTTTGTTAAGGATAATGACCTCCAGCTCCATCCATGTCCCTGCAAAGAACATGATCTCATTCATTTAATGGCTCTATAGTATTCCATGGTGTATATGTACCATATTTTCTTTATCTAGCTTATGATTATTGATGGGCATTTAGGTTGATTCCAAATACATGTTTATTGTTATATACTTCGGAAGTTTTACAGTTGTTAACACAGCATTTATGTAGCCATAGATAACTGATACCCTCCATAAATCCAACCTGCTGCTTCCTTGGTATTTTTGGATCAAGATAGGAGGGTGTGATATGGGAACTTCTAGTCCCCAGCTTTCTCAGGAGAGAGCTGTCTTTTGAAGAAATCCATCGCACGAAAAGCAGGCGAGAGAGGAGAAACCTGGCATTGTTTGAGCCCCTGCAATCAGCTGCCATCAAAGCCTTTGACCTCTCGTGACTTGAACCACTGAATGATTTTTTTTCTTTTTTCTTTTTTTTTATTGACAGAGTCTCGCTCTGTCACCCAGGCTGGAGTGCAGTGGCACGATCTTGGCTCACTGCAACCTGCGCCTCTCGGGTTCAAGCAATTCTCATGCTTCAGCCTCCCAAGTAGCTGGGACTACAGGCACCCACCACCACATCTGGCTAATTTTTGTATTTTTAGTGGAGACAGGATTTTGCCTTGTTGGCCAGGCTGGTCTTGAACTCCTGGCCTTAAGTGATCCACTTGCCTCAGCCTCCCAAAGTGCCGGGATTACAGGTGTGAGCCACCACACCCGGCCTGAATTGTCTTTTATCTCAAGTTCCTTCATTGTTACTCAAAGTGTGCTCCACAGCCCAGCACAACCACATCATCGGATAGCTTGCTAGAATGTTGGGCCCCATCTTAGACCTACTGAGTCCAACTCTGCATTTTAAGAAGGTGCCCAGGTGACTCATGTCCACACTAAAATTTGAAAAGTGCTGAGCTACTTCAACCTGGACTTTGTCACCTATAATAGAATTAAATCCCCTTCATCAGTTGCGACAACAGAAACCCCAACTCGAACTTCCCTAAATCATTAGGGTATCTTTGATTGGCCAGGTGCAATGGCTCACATCTGTAATTCCAGCACTTTGGGAGGCTGAAGTGGGGGCATCGCTTGAGGCCAGGAGTTTGAGAACAGCCCAAGTAACGTAGCAAGAGACCTCATCTTTACAAAAAGTAAAAAAAAAGAAAAGAAAAAGAAATTAGCTAGGTGGTAGCATGAGCCTATAGTCCTAGCTATTCAGGAGGCTGAGCTGGAGGATCCCTTGAGCCCAAGAGTTGGAAGGCTGCAGTGAGCTATGTTTGCACCTCTGCCCTCCAGCCTGGGCCAGAGCGAGACCCTGTCTCTAACAAAAAAAATATATTTTACTTAAGAAGCCCCATGGTAGAGCAGACTCCAGAGACTCAGCTGAGCCAAGCAAAGATCCAGATTTTCTTCATCTCAGCTCTGTCATCCTCAGGGTGGACTTCATTATCACACCATACCAAGGTAATCATCAGCAGGTCTAGGCTTGATCATGTCTCTAGGCCTTCTTAGGAGTGACAGAATCTTTATTAGAAGCCTCCTAGGCTGGGTGTGGCAGCTTACGCTTGTGATCCCAGCACTTTAGGAGGCTGAGGCGAGCAGGTCACCTGAGGTCAGGAGTTTGAGACCAGCCTGGCCAACATGGTGAAACCCCCGTCTCTACTAAAAATACAAAAATTTGCCAGGTGTGATGGCAGGCACCTGTAATCCCAGCTACTCAGGTGACTGAGGTATGAAAATCACTTGAACCTGGGAGGTGGAGGCTGCAGTGAGCTGGGAACGTGCCACTGCATTCCAGCCTGGGTAACAGAGCAAGACTCCCCCCCCACCAAAAAAAAAAAAAAAAGCTTCCTAGTTCTGAGCACAGTGGCTCACACCTGTAATCCCAGCACTTTGGGAGGCCGTGGCAGGAGGATTGCTTAAGCTGAGGAGTCCAAGACCAGCCTGAGTAACATAGCAAGACCCTGTCTCTACAAAAATATAAAAATAAAAAAAAGCCTCCCACCTCAACCTGAGCAGACTCGTTGACCAGGACTGGGTCACATGCCCATTCTGTGGCCAGGACATTTGGCATGAGTCAGTCATTTGAAGGTAGAATTGACTCATGTCAAGAAGTTGCCACTGGGACGCACTGGTCCAGATGATGAAGAAGGAAGCTTGAGTTGCTATGGAGATGAATTCATTGCGGCTCCTCTATCCATCTGGCCCCAGGAGGCCTTGTTGGTAGAAAGAATGAAGGAACGCTGGACCATCTCAACTGTTCCCTGGATCTGGGACTCCCAACCAACCCCGGAAGCCAAGAACTCATCAGGGAGACCAAAATAAGATTGTTTTATTCCAATCCTGAAGAACAATAGTCCAAACAATTCCCCTCCCCTGCTGGAGACTCTCCTGACCCCCAGTGCCCGCCCTCCCTCTCACTTCAGAAGGCGAAGGGGGTCGATGTGTCAAGGTCTTGGAGAAAAACTAAAACCAAGCCCCTTCCATTTCTTCTCTATCCATCTCCCACACATTTCCTTTGTCTCATCTCCGATTTTTCTTCCCCCTCCTACATCCCATCCCTTCTTCTCCTGCTTCCCCCAGCTTTTCCTCATGTTTTCATTTCTGTCTCTTTGCTTGTCCTCTCTCCTCCATTTCCGGCTCCCCTTTCCATTTTTTGTCGCTTACCTCCTCTCCTTCATCTGTCTTCTGTACTTTCTCCCTTTCCCCTCTCCCCCCTGCACTCCCTAGACTGGCCAGTCTACTCTTGCCAGATACTCCCCATATCATCGCTTCCTCCCCCTCCCCCCAGCTCTGCCCCTTTCCTTCCTTCTGCCCCAGCCTGACCCTGTCTACACCTTTCATCACATGCTTCCTCTCCAGAGGGAAGCCCTCAGAATCCGCCCTGGCCATCAACACCTTCCCAAGCTGTGGTTCCAGGACCTCAGAGACCACTTACAGCTTGCCCTTGGACCCAGAGAGGCAAACTGCCATGAGGAGGTCCCCGGATGACCCAGGAGGTGGCCAGGGGGACTGGAGCGGTCTCCTTGGCCTCAGCCCTATTATCTTTGGGATCGAAGAATGCCCTCCGGCCCTCCTGGTGGAGGGTGGTGGGCAGAGGCATGAAGGGTCAGGGCTCTGGGGCTCTCCCCCAGCAATCCCTGAGCAGGTCCATGTGGAATAAGGCAGCCCCAGTGAGGAGGCGCGCTGCAAAGAGGTGTCTGCAGGGCAGACGGCGGGCGGCGTGAATTGAGCAGCTGCAGCGTGTCAGGGCCCCATCCAGGAAGAAGTCCGAGGTGCCGTCCTTAAGGGCAAAGCCATCTCCGGTCCAGTGGAAACCCCGGGTCCCATGCTGCCTAGCAAAGGCCAACTCCTCAGCCACCAGGTCTGCCAGCTCTGGCCCGCAGGCTGCCCGGAATTTGGCCAGGGGTTCCCAGTCCACCTCCTCCTCTCCCGCGGGTCGGCAAAGCCTCTTTGGTTCCCTGGGGCCATCTTCGCCTCCTTCCTGCAGGCCATCACCTGCAGCCAGGTGTTCACTCCTCGCCGCTGCCCATTCTGGGCTGCCTTCCAATACAGTCCCCACCGGGGTGCCAGACACGACTCCGTTCCCCCGCCCTAGACACCGCCCTCCTGCGTCTCCCCACTCCATCCCTCGTCCAGCTCGGCTCTTGGGGCCCACGGACCGGGCTCCCCCTCCATCTCCATTCTCCATGCCTGTGACCCTCGTGTCTCCCAGCTGGACCAGAACTACATCTTCCAGGCCCCTTCTTCTTTTGACCCCCACCCTCGCTCCCCTCTCCTCTGCAATCTCTGGCCCTCTCCTCCTCTCATCTTCCCACTGGGGTCCCCTTTGGTCTCCCTTCTCAGGGGCCAACTCCAGGGACTTCTCCAAGGGGATCCCCCTCAAGTTTCTGATCTCCAGCCCCCTGCCCTTCTCTACTTCTGACTGTGGCCCCTTCCATTCCGCAGTTCTCAGTCCCCCTGCCCTTTCATCGTGCACCTGCGCCCCCCTCCAGGGGCTTCCTTCAAGACTCCTGACCCTCTCATAGTCAAACTGGGTCCCCCTCAGGTCGGTGGTCTCCAGCGCTCTACTCCTGCGATCCTCCAACTGGGCCACCCTCCAGGTATACCCTTCCAATCCTCTTAGCGCCTGGTCCTCCAACTGGGCTCCCCTCCAGACATAACCTTCCAGTCCCCAGTCTTTCTCATCCTCCAACTGGGGCCCCCTCCAGTCTCTAATCTCTGGTCCTCTCAGGTGCCCTTTCTCCAACTGCGACCCTCTCAACACACCCCCTTCCAGTCCCCTGGGCTTCTGATTCTCCAACTGACCCCCTCTCCAATCTCTGATCTGCAGTGCCCTCCCCTTCTCACCTTCGAACTGAGCCCCGCCCCAGTCTCTGGTGTCCAGTGCTCTTACCCACTCCTTCTCCATCTGGGCTCCCCTCCAAATACTTCCTTCTTTCGGAGCCCCTCCCCAGTCGCCCGTCTCCAGGCCCCTCACCCTCTCGTTCTCCCCCTGGGCCCCCCTCCCTGGCTTATCCTCCAGCCAAGGCTCCCCGCCATCGGGCCCCTCGGGCACCGCCTCCCCGGCTGCGTCGGCCCACTGCATGGCCACCAGGTCGCGAAGGCACTGCGCCACGCCACGCGAGGGGCTGAGACGACGCAGCAGTCGCCGACGGTGGCCTCGCACCAGGGCGCACGCGTCCAGGTCTCGGGCCGCCTCGAAGGCGCGGAAGCGGACCCACATGTCGCGGCGGGGCTCCCAGTTGCGCTCGAAGTAGTCCACGAAAGCGGCCGGGCCGTGGGCGTGGAGCTCGGCCAGCGCCTCGTCATAGGCTGCGGGCGACGACGCGCCAGCCAGGCGGCACAGGCGCGACCACAGGCCCGGGTCCTCGCGGCCGGCGCCGCCCAGCTCCTGCGCCTTGCTGAAGAGCGTCTCCAGGCCCTGCGCGCGGCAGATCTGCACGCGCGCGCAGGGCAGCAGCTGGCGCACTGCAGGCAACTGCGCCGCCACCTCGGGCCCGGCGGTGAGGCAGCGCACGCGGCCCTTGACGTCTGGCACGCTCTGCAGCAGTGACGCGAGCGCGAAGCGCAGCAGGCTCGGTGTGCCCGGGCGCGCCACGCAGCAGGCAGCCTGGCGCGCACGGCCCGAGCCGTCCACGCACAGCACGGCCAGCAGATCCAGCGCGCCCTGCAGCCCTGGCAGCCGGTCCACCAGCAGCATGCGCGGGAAGCGCCGCAGCAGCGCCCTGGTGCGCGACGTCAGGAAGAACACCGTCTCCACCACCGCCTGGTCCTCCACGAACACCAGCTTCACCTGGGGGCGGGGGCAGGGAGGCAAGGAAAGAGGTCAGAGGATGCTGGCGTCTCCCCGCCCAGCTCCCCGACCTCGGTTTCCCCTTCTACGGAAATGGGAACCCATTCATTCTTGCCTGCATATGCATTTATTTTTTTGACCGGCAGGAGGCAGTGCAGGGAAATGGTTAAAAACACTCTGGAGCCGGATTGCCTGGGTTTGAGATCCAGGTACTGCAGTATAACAGCTATGTAATTTTTTCCACATGACCCTTTTAGCTTCTCTGAGCCTCAGTTTCCTCCGCCGGAAGCTGGCTATTCATTCCTCCGTGTGCTGAGAGGCAGTCTAGGGCAGTGGGTCTCAAAATGTGGGCCCTGGACCAGCAGCATCACCATCGGTTCCTGGGACCTTGACAGAAATGCACCTTCTCGGGGCCACCTCAGACCCAGAGTCTGAAACTCTGGGGGCGGGCCCCAGCAATCTAGTTTGACAAGCCCTCCAGGTGACTCCTATGCATGCTTAAGTTAAGGATGACTGGTCTAGTGGTAATGAGCTTAGATTGTGGAGGCAGATCATTTAGCTTTGGGTCCCACCCCCACCACTTCTGAACCCTGTGATTTAACCTCTCTGTGCCTCAGTTCCCTCCTTAACCTCCGTACTCCCTGATTATCCCTTCTAGGCACTGAACATTCATTTCTCCATGCACTGAGAGGCAGGACAATGGTGAAGAGCATAGCCTGTGAGGCCAAGATCCCTGGGCTGAGATCCTGGAGCCCCTGCTTCCTGGCTGTGTGCCTTCTGCCAACTTCCCTAACCTCCCTTTCAGAGCATCTCTGTGATTGGAAAGATGAGATGCATTGAAGCATTTAGAACATTGCCTGGTACATATAATATTACTGTTACTACTTATCCAACAAATAGTAAGTGTTCTGAAAGTGGCCATTATAATTATCATCTATGTTCAAACATCACGTCCCGGTCTTCTCTGACTTTCCAACTAAGCAAACACCCCATCTCTCTCTGGCTCCTTTTGGCCACGGCACTTACCACCCTTTGGCAAGTCATATCTTTGTTTGCTGATCTGCCCATTGCCTGCTTGCCCTCCTTAAGATGTAAGCCCCACAAGCACAGGGATGTTCCCGTTTGGGATGGTCTCTCTTGGCCTCTGCCCTATGTGGCTCTTCCCTTTGCTGATTTTATTCTGTATCCTTCTGCTGTAATAAACTGTAGCCTTGACTAAAATAGCATCCCTGATGCTTTGAATGGTACCTGCCCCGGAACAACGGCTCAATACATCCTGAGTGAGTGAACTCACACGAGGGTGTGCAGTCATGTCCAAGGCCACATCTGTGAGGGTGGAGGTTCAAGGATCAGACTCCTGGATTTGCCTATTAGCCGTGGGACTTCAGGCAAGTGACCTCCCCTCAATGAGCCTTCGTTCCTTGTCTGGAAAAATAGGGATGTCTATTTAAGAGCGTCATGGATGGGCTAAAATGAGATCACTCCTGGCCAGCGCATGGAAGGACACCTGGCGTGCATCAGATCTCAGCTGTTCTTACCGTCTGTCTCAATCTCTCAGCAGTATTCAGAACAAGTCTACATGGCTGACCCCAATAACAACCCTGGACACCAAGGCCCAAGTATGTGTCCCTGGCTGGCAATACATCGTTGTTGTCACATGTCATTGCTGGGAGAATTGAGCACTGTCCATGGGACTTCACTGAGAGAGGACATCCGGCAGCTCATGCTGGTCTCTCTTGGCCTCTGCCCTATGTGGTGCTGCGGGATAATTAAGGAATCAGAGAGACTGATGGGGTCGCCTTATGTGGCTCTTCCCTTTGCTGATTTTATTCTGTATCCTTCTGCTGTAATAAACTGTAGCCTCGACTATAACAATTTTTCTCAGTTCTGTGATTCCTTATAGTGAATCATGGAAACTGAGGGTGGTCTTAGGGACCCCCAGCTACACCAGAAGAGTGACTTGCCCAAGGCCACTGTGCTAACAAGCAGTGATGCTGGGATGCAATGGATGCAGGCCATTAGGAATGATTGGAAACAAAAGCAGTAGGTGGGAGAACATGTTGGGCGGCATTTTAAGAGGTAGGGTGACATTTGATGAAGGCGGGGCTATGTAAATGAATATATATATATATATATATTTTGAGACACAGTCTCACTCTGTCGCCCTGGCTGGAGTGCAGCGGCGTGATCTTGGCTCACTGCAACCTCTGCCTCCTGGGTTCAAGTGATTCTCCCTCCTCAGCCTCCCAAGTAGCTGGGATTACAGGTGCGTGCCACCATGCCTGGCTAATTTTTGTATTATTAGTAGAGACGGGGTTTCACCATGTTGGCCAGGCTGTTGAATACATTTTTCTGCCAAATATTTACTGAGAAAATATGATGTGCTGGCTCAGGCACAGAGGAGAACAAATGAGACACACCACTGAGTGAGAGGAGACAGCCCACAGGCCAAGGATAAATAAATATAAAAAAGAAGATTTCGGGTGTGCAAAGCACACATGAAGTAGTTTTTCTGTACCAGGTACAGTTCCAACAATTAATCTTTCATCCTTACAATATCCCTGTAAGACAGATACTATGGTTATCATCCCCCTTTTCCAGATGAGGACACCAAGGCACACAGGGCTTCAGTTGCTTGCCTGGTGTCACCCATGTGATTTGCAATACCAGGTGAGCTGGGATTTGAGCCCTGACAGCTTGGGTCCAGGGCCTCTTTTTCCTGACCACTCTACCCTAGAGCCTTCAAAATATGGACCAAACAGGCCTGGCTTAGGCACACAGTGGACAGCAGTGCATTTTGCAGAGATGGAGAAACCCACGGAGGAACAGATTTTGAGGATGCAAATGAGTGTACGGGTGTCCTTTCAGACACACAAATTGGTAGCACGGGGAAGCATCTGCCATAGACGGCAGATTCCACAAACATGAACATCAGAAACCATGCCTTTACTACTTTCCATTCACACCTCTTTCGACACGTGAGTAAATCCTCCCTTTTTGATGTGATCAGAATGTTCACATGAAACTGTTCTCCAGACTGCCCCAAAGAAAAAATTGAAGGAATAAAAATAATAGCTAAGGCCGGGTACAGTGGCTCACGCCTGTAATCCCAGCACTTTGGGAAGCCGAGGCAGGTGGATCACCTGAGGTCAGGAGTTCAAGACCAGCCTGACCAACATGGTGAAACCCCACTTCTACTAAAAATACAAAAATTAGCTGGGCGTGGTGGTATGTGCCTGTAATCTCAGCTACTTGGGAAGCTGAGACAGGAGAAACGCTTGAACCCGGGAGGCGGAGGCTGCAGTGAGCTGAGACTGTGCCACTGTACTCCAGCCTGGGTAACAGAGAGAGACTCCATCTCAAAAACAAAAAACAAACAAACAACAACAACAACAACAAAATAATAGCTAAATATTGAACATATGCAGGGCTTCCTACTTCTGGGCACAGTTCTACCCATTCTACACACACACACACACACACACACACACACACACTGCACTTTAATTCTCACACAACAACCCCAACAGCCCTGTAAGATAGTATTATCCCCATTTTACAGATAAATGAACTAAGGGTTGGAGAAGGTAAATAGGTTGTTCATAACTTGTTTCATGCCCCACAGCTAGTAACTGGCACAGCCAGAATGTTCATAAAGCTTTTGGCACATATCAATATAAATAAAATCAAGTCACCAGCTGTTACTATAACACCCCAAAAATGGCTTGATGTAAAAACAGGCTATACAGCATAGAAAATATTCCCCTTGGGAGCCATGAGAAGCTAGAAAAGCTGACACTGAGCTGCAGGAGGCCTGTGTAACCACAGAGCAGGGGAAACAAGAGCCCCATATTCAGACACGGCTTTGGGCGGCCCTTGATGAAACATCCTGTGGTTATCTTTTGCTGCTTGCCAAGAAATTGCAGTTCTCCCTCTCCTGGGCACTTAGTAGCATTGCACCTCCCTGCCCCCTTGCAGGTAAGCAGCGTCATGTGACTTGCTTTGGCCAATCAAGTGTGAGTGAGAGGGAGCTGAGGCATTGCATCCAAGGAGAAGCCTCTGCAGCCACCCCTGCCAGATATGGTGATTCTGTTGGGATGAATGCCCATCCTCCTGGGTCCCAGAATGACTCCGATAAACAGTACTCCCCCAACATCCCATGGTGGCCGTGTAAGTGAGCAAGAAATAAAATTCAATGAGTTCAGCCACTGAGATTTGAGGGTTGTTCATTATTACAGCAAAACCCAGGCCATCCTGACTCACACAGCCTCAAGACCCTCTATAATTCACCCTCTAACTTTTCCTCTGAGGAGAGAAACAAATGCGTTTAGTATGCTGGGACTATTTGGGACTATTGCCTATTTTTCGTCTTTTTTTTTTTTTTTTTTTTTGAGATGGAGTTTCAATCTGTCACCCAGGCTGGAGTACAGTGGCATGATCTCGGCTCACTGCAACCTCCGCCCCCCCAGGTTTAAGTGATTCTTCTGCCTCAGTCTCCTGAGTAGCTGGGACTACAGGCACCCACCAGCATGCCTGGCTAATTTATGTATTTTTAGTAGAGACGGGGTTTCACCATGTTGGCTAAGCTGGTCTCAAACTCCTGACCTCAAGTGATCCACCCACCTCAGCCTCCCAAAATGCTGGGATTGCAGGTGTGAGCCACGTGCCCACCTTCTATTTTCATCTTCTTTTTAAGAATTATTTGAATATGCAAACATCCACATGGTCCTAAAATCAAACAATGTAAAGCGATACGTAAAAGGTCTTACTCCCACCTTTTTTGTCTAATCAGTCTGTTTCCATTCACTATTCTACCCTCATCCACAGTTCTTGGTATTCTTCTAGAGTTTCTTTATATGAATACAAGTAAACATACCTATAATTCTTATTTGCTCTATTTTATAGATAATACAGCATATTATGTACAGTTTTGCATTTTGCTTTTTTAACTTAAAAATGTGTTTGAGAGATCTTTCAAAATAGTTCCTAGACTTGTTCTCATTCTTTCTTTCTTTTTTTTTTTTTTTTTTTTAGGACGGAGTCTCACTCTGTCGCCCAGGCTGGAGTGCAGTAGTGTGATCTCGGCTCACTGCAAACTATGCCTCCTGAGTTCACACCATTATCCTGCCTCAGCCTCCCGAGTAGCTGGGACTACAGGTGCCTGCCACCATGCTTGGCTAATTTTTTGTATTTTTAGTAGTGACGGGGTTTCACTGTGTTAGCCAGGATGGTCTTGATCTCCTGACCTTGTGATCCGCCTGCCTCGGCTTCCCAAAGTGCTCATTCTTTTTTAGTGCTGTGTGGTAATCCACGGATTGATATACCACAAGTTATGTAACGATTACCCATTGGTGGAATTTGGGTTGTTTCTAATCTGTTGCTTTCACAAATAACAATGATTAACCTTGTAAGTAAGTCCTTCCACAGCTGTGCAACTACATCTGCAGGATAAATCACCAGTAGTGGGATTGTGGGCCTAAGGGTGAGTGTTCTTGTCATTTTGATAGATATTGCTAAATTGCCCTCCACTGAGATCATACCAGCTTCCCACCGAATATTCTTGTTTTTTTTTTTTTTTTTGAGACAGAGTCTCGCTCTGTCACCCAGGCTAGAGTACAGTGGCGCGATCTTGGCTCACTGCGAGCTCCGCCTCCTGGGTTCACGCCATTCTCCTGCCTCAGCTTCCTGAGTAGCTGGGACTACAGGCGCCTGCCACCACACCTGGCCAATTTTTTGTATTTTTAGTAGAGATGGGGTTTCACCGCGTTAGCCAGGCTGGTCTCGATCTCCTGACCTCGTGATCCAGCCGTCTCGGCCTCCCAAAGTGCTGGGATTACAGGCGTGAGCCACCATGCCTGGACCCATCGAGTATTCTTAAAACAAACACACTTGCGTCAATGCTCACCATTCTCAGAAGGCAAAGCATACATGTAAGAGAAAGCTGCAATGTTTCCAGGCAAGGTCTCTCTTTTCAGGGCTTGCTTGCTGGTTACCCTGGTGCCTGCCACAAGTGAGGGAATGGAGATGTGACTGGACCCCAAAGCCCATCATCACCGGGCAGGGCAGGTGATAAAAGGTGTTAACGGTTGGGCGCGGTGGCTCATGCCTGTAATCCCAGCACTTTGGGAGGCCGAGGCAGGCGGATCACCAGGTCAGGAGATCGAGACCATCCTGGCCAACATGATGAAACCCCATCTCTACTAAAACACACACAAAAAAGATTAGCCAGGCCTGGTGGCGCACGCCTGCAGTCCCAGCTACTCAAGAGGCTGAGGCACAAGAATCACTTGAACCTGGGAGGCGGAGGTTGTGTTGAGCCGAGATTGCACCACTGCACTCCAGCCTGGGAGACAGAGTGAGACTCTGCCTAAAAAAAAAAAAAAAAAAAAAAAGGTGTTAAGGTGTTAACACCTCCCTGGGTGAAGTCACCCCCCAATCTTGCCCATAAATCATGCCTTGTGGCTTTGGGTACATCCTTCTTGTCTGATCCCCTCCAAAGATCAAGAGAGCAACCCAACTCAGGAAGTGCCAGGCACTTTTTACAAATAATCCTTCCTTTGGAAGACTGCTGGGAATTGGAAAGACTGATTGTTGCTTGACCTAGGCTTGGGATGAAAATTTAAAGCTATCTATCTATCTATCATCTATCTATCTATCTATCTATCTATCTATCTATCTATCTATCATCTATCTATCTATTTAAAGGGTCTCACTCTGTTGTCAAGGCTGGAGTGCAGTGGTATGATCATAGCTTACTGCAGCCTCAAGCTCCTGGGCTCAAGCAACCCTCGTGCCTCAGCCTCCCGAGTAGCTGGGACTACAGATGCATGCCACCATGCCTAATTTTTTTTTTTTTTGTAAAGACAGGTGCTCGTTATGTTGGCCAGGCTGGTCTTGAACTCCTGGGCTCAAGTGATCCTCTCACTTCGGCCTCCCAAAGTGCTGAGATTATAGGTGTGAGCCATCGCACCTTTTATATTATTAACATTACATATTATGAGTTACATATTATAATATTATTATATTAATATCTACATTATATTGTTATATTACTACTGTATTATTAACATATTAATAATATAGAACTCTTTCATTAGATTTTATAAGTGAAAAAAAGGTGAAACTTCTGTGTAAAAGTGATGGATTGAACACCTCTCTAGTTTCACTCTCTTGAACCTCAAGTACATCTATATTTTAAATGGATTTTTTTTTTTTTAAAATCAGAGGCAATATGATAGGGACAGAACTTTGGAAACTGGAAAGCAGCTGGACATGCTAATCCCACCTCACCCCCCAAAACCCATAAATCCTAAGCCAGCAATTGGGGGATGCTGAGAACCAGTAGTAAAGTCCTCAAAAGGAGCTGGCAACACCAGGCCAGTTTTGCAGAAGGCAAAATAAAGACGAACCGAGGGCTGTTTCAGCAGCAGCTAGACCTCCAAATCTCGTTTCCCCTCTCCCCTTACTCTTCCCCCACCCCCGTGACTGGGGGTTTATTCTGTAGACAGGGCGAAACAGAAGGGCCGCTGGCTTTGGGGACATCTGGCCGATCTGAAGATGAGGGAGGGGGATTCTGAACCCCAAGTGGGGACTGAGTGCGTCTTGCTGGCTGAATGCCTGACAGCTCCCTGCCCCGCCCCGGTGGCTCCCAGAAGCTGGCAGCCTGGCCTTGGCAGCCTCGCCTTCACCCCCCGCCAGGAGGCCGGAGGAGTTTTCTCAGGGGGATTTGACCAGCCCCAGAGGAAGAACGAAAGATGGTGACATCTGGCACTCCCCAACATATAAAGCAAGATGCAAAACAGCATGTATAGGCCGGGTGCGGTGGCCCCCACCTGTAATCCCGGCACTTCGGGAGGCCAAGGTGAGTGGATCACTTGAGGTCAGGAGTTTGAGACCAGCTTGGCCAACATGGTGAAACCTCGTCTCTACTAAAAATATAAAAATTAGCCAGGCATGGTGCTGCACGCCTATAGTCCCAGTTACTCATGAGGCTGAGGCAGGAGAATCACTTGAGCCCAGGAGGTGGAGGTTATAGTGAGCCAACAGCGTGCCACTGCACTCTAGCCTGGGTGACAGGAGTGAAACCCTGTCTGAAAAAACAAACAAACAAACAAAAACAGCGTGTACAATAGGCTGCCCTGCCTGCTGGGGGTGGGGGGTGAGGGGACAGAAAGAGGAAATAAAGTTAAAAATTAAAGTTAAAAATACAGACATGCAAATTGACCTGTATATGTGCAGAGCTGCGCTGTCCAATCCAGAAGCCACTAGCCACATCAGGTTGTTTACATTTCAATAAATTAAATGACAAATTCAGTTCCTCAGTCATACTGGCCTCATTAAGCATTCTATAGCCATGTGTGGCCAGCGGCCTCTGGATTGGACAATACAGAAAAAACCATTTTCTTTCCTTCTTTTTATTTTTTTAGACAAGAGTGTCACTCTGTTACCTAGGCCAGAGTACAGTGGCATAATCTCAGCTCACTGCAACCTCTGCCTCCTGGGTTCAAGCGATTCTTGTGCCTCAGCCTCCCAAGTAGCTGAGATTACAGGCACCTGCCACCATGCCTGGCTAATTTTGAATTATTAGTAGAGACCAGGTTTCGCCATGTTGGCCAGGCTGGTCTTGAACTTCTGACACCAGGTGATCCGCCTGCCTCAGAGTCCCAAAGTGCTGGGATTACAGGTGTGAGTCACCATGCCCAGCCTGGATAAGGAACATTTCTATCATTGTAGAAAGTTCCACTGGGCAGTGCTGGTCCATAGGATAGAAAGCTAGATATGATTCATAAGCTGCTAATAACTCTGCGGGGGAGGGGACCTGGGGGACAGGATGTGATAAGAAGACTTTTTGCCACATACCCTTTTTAGAACCATGTGAATGTATGACATATTCAAAAAGTAAATATTTAAATGTTGCTTCACTAATCTGTCTCTCCTGTCCTAGAACTTCTTCCTCCTTTCTTTTAAGAGTATTAAGGGGCTGGGTGTGGTGGCTCATGTCGGTAATCCCAGCACTTTGGGAGGCCAAGGCAGGCGGATCACCTGAGGTCAGGAGTTCAAGACCAGCCTGACCAACATGGAGAAACCTCGTCTCTTCTAAAAATACAAAAATTAGCCAGGCATGGTGGTGCATGCCTGTAATCCCAGCTACTCAGGAGGCTGAGGCAGGAGAATCGTTTGAACCCGGGAGGCGGAGGTTGCGGTGAGCCAAGATCACGCCATTGCACTCCAGCCTGGGCAACAAGAGTGAAACTCCGTCTCAAAAAAAAAAAAAAAAAAAAAAAAAAGTATTAAGGCAGGCCAAAACACAGACCCAGGAGCCAACCTTGGTTTAGCCGAGATTCCAAGACAGCCTTCAAAATGAAAAGACAATTCCCCTTCCAGGGAAGGCTCTGATTTATGAATGAGCTGCTTTGCACAGGAACAATCCTGCAGAGGGCGGTTTCAGGGAAGAACAGCTGAGGCTTAGTTATGTCATGGTGGGTAGTGGAGGAGAGTTGCTAGGTCAGTAAAGACCAGTGGAGTAGGAAGTGCATGTGTGTTTGTCCCCACGGTGAAGGCCATGGGTCTGGATCCAGGCTGTGTGGGTCCGAAGCCCAGCTCTGTCACTAAATAGCTGTGTGACTTTCAGCCAGTTACTTGACTTCTCTGTGCTTCAGTTTCCTTGTCTGTAAAATGGGGATGAGAATGGTGGACTATTTCCTCATAGGGCTCAGGTGAGATTAAAATGAGTTATAGTATGTAAAGCACTTAGGGTAGTGCCTGGCATGTAGTAAGTGCTTGATAAACATTAGCTAAAATTATTATTATGTCGGGACGGAGGCCTGGGCTTGGGCTGGTGGCTTGAATCAGAGCTTCTTACTGGGCATGAGATGAAGACAGGAAGAGTGTGCCAGAGCTGAATCTCGACTTTACCCCGCCTTGGGACCTCTTCCACACACAAGGGAGACAAAGGCACAGCCAGGAGGAGAAACCAGTTCTTCCCCCACTTTCTCATCTTTCTTTCCTCTTTAAACTTCAAGTTCACCCCAAACTTGAAGTTGGATTAAAGCTGCAGAGATTCCTTATGGAGCAGCAGCCATCCTCACTGTTCCTCCAACACAAGCTTGCTCGTGCCTCTGGGCCTTTGCACTGGCTGTTCCTTCTGCCTGGAATTCTCTTCCCTCTGATGACAGAATGAGGGTCCTTTGCCTCAGTTCCATCTCCTCTGCTTCAGCATCATGTGCTTAAAGAGCCCTTCCCTGACCAATTCAAACAGCACCCTTAGAACTGTCCCGCTCCAGACCCCGGCCTTTTTCTCCTTTATGATATTTATCGCTCCATCACATTACATGACATAGCACTTTTCCTTCTCCTAATTCTCCATCTGCGTGGTGGGTTCAGGTGTGTTCTCCCCTTGTGAACATTCATCAAACTAAGTATTTATCATTTGTGCATTTTCTACTTGTGCAGTTCAATTAAAAAAAAAAATTTAAGTAGGCCTGCCATGGTGGCTCGTGCCTGTAATCCCGGCACTTTGGGAGGCTGAAGCAGGAGGATTGCTTCAGTCTGGGAGTTCAAGACTAGCCTGGGCAACATAGGGAGATCCCCCACCCAACATCTCTACAAAAACTAAAAAATTAGCTGGGTGTGGTGGTGCACGCCTGTTGTCCCAGCTGCTCGGGAGAATGAGGTGGGAGGATTGCTTGAGCCTGGGACATCGAGGGTGCAGTGAGCCGTGACTGCACCACTGCACTCCGCCTGGGTGACAGTGAGATCCTGTCTCAAAAAAAAAAAAGATTAAAAAAAAAAAAAACTTACATAGCATTTGTCATCACTGTGGCTCCTCTTCTTGCTAGCACCCAGCCCCTAGTGATGTTACATCACATTTGGACGTGTTTGTTGGTTGTTGGTTTTTCCCACCAGAATTGCAGGGGTGTTCTGGCAGTTACCTCTGCAAGGCAGCCAATAGCCATAGGTGGCTATTTAAATTTCAATTAATTAGAATAAATTCAGGCCGGGCACGGTGGCTCTCGCCTGTAATCCCAGCACTTTGGGAGGCCAAGGCAGGCAGATCACAAGGTAAGGAGATTGAGACCATCCTGGCTAACACGGTGAAACCCCATCTCTACTAAAAATACAAAAAAATTAGCCGGTGTGGTGGCACGGCCTGTAGTCCCAGGTACTCGGAAGGCTGAGGCAGGAGAATCGCTTGAACCCGGGAGGCAGAGGTTGCAGTGAGCTGAGATTATGCCACTGCACTCTAGCCTGGGCGATAGGGCACTCCAGCCTGGGCGACAGAGACTACATCTCAAAAAAAGTAATTAATTAATGCAGTTCCTCAGTGTACTAGACACATTTCATGTGCTCAATAGCCACATGTGGCTGGGGGTGCAGAATCACAGAACGTTTCCATCCTGGAAGAAAGTTCTACTGGGCAGCACTACACTAGAAGGTAAGCTCTCTGGGGACAGAGACCACGTGGATCTGGTTTGCTGCTGCATCCCCAGTGCCTCCGTAAGTACTTACTGATGAATGAATGGATGAATGGAGGAAAGGAGTGAAGGGATGAGAGGGCGGATGAAGGAATGAATGACCCACGAGTCTTCAGCGTGGCTTTCCCCCACCCCCTCCCCTGGCCTGCCTCTCCCGAGACCCCACCTTGGCCTCAGGGTCGGTGCGGAAGAGGCCCTCGAGCACGTGCAGGGCGTCCAGGACGCCGTGGTCGCGGCCCTTGCAGTAGGAGAGCAGGCGGCGCACGTCGGCTGGGGCCACGAACTGCTTGGAGATCTTGTTGGTGGTGCGCACTGGCAGGCAGGCGTTGGCCAGCAGGTGGCCCGGGCGGAAGTAGTAGGCGAACTCCAGCGGGCAGGCCGGGTGTGAGTGGGTCAGCTGGCACTCCGTCACCACGAGGCGGTCCCGCAGCGGGCTCAGCTTGACGATGATGAAGGCGGGGCAGCCGGGCTGGGGAGGCCTGTGGGAGGAACCACCACCGCCCTGGTCACATCACTCTGCTGCCCTCTTCTTCTTTTCCACTCACCTTTTTTTTTTTTTTAAACTAAGGATTGTTTCAGGCATAGAGAAGAGTAGAGGGCCCTAAGAATATGCCAGCTGTGTGACCTGGGGCAAGTCACTTCAAGTCTCTATGCCTCAGTTTCCTCATAGGTTAAAAGGAAGGTCCTACTCATCATACCTTCCTCATAGGATCGTCATGAGCATGAAAAGAGTTAATATAGGTAAAGCACCTACACAGTGTCTGGAATATGGCAAGCAGTAAGTGTTCACTAAAATTCTATACCTACCACCCTCAGTTCTGTCAAAAGTGAGTGAATGTTTTATTGTATTTACCTTAACTTTTTTTAGAAATAAAAAATTTCAGATAGTCCTGTATCTGCTTCTGGTTTAGCAATAACATCGAAAGTTGAGGCCTCCTGTGAACGCTGCCCTAACAAATTATCCTCCTTCCCTCTGTCCCCAGAGGCAGCCGCTATCAAAATTATCTATTAGCATTCCATGTATATTTTTATGCACCCATAAACAATGGGAGGTATGTTTCTCTGTTTTAAAAGCATTGTATACGTGAAAAAGGACTCAGACTCATTAGTCATCAAAGACATAACAAATTAAAACTGTAAGGAAATGCCACTACACATCAGCAGAATGGTCAAACAAGAGACTGATAACATCAAGTGTTGATGAGGACGTGGAGCAACTGGAACTCTCACCCATCACTGATGGGAGTGTGAAATGGCACAAGCACTTTGGAAAACTGCATGGCAGTATCTGTTAAAGCAGATTTTATGCCTCTCCTGTGACCCAGTGGTGCCACCCAAGACAAATGGGCATCTAAAGATGTGTATGAGAATGTTCAAAGCAGCACTATGTATATTTGCCAAATGCTTGAAACTTAAATATCCAACAATAGAGTGAGAAGATAAGTTGCGGTATATTCCTAAAATAAAACGCTAATCAGCACCAAGAATGAACACACCATTACAACCTCCAACAATATGGACAAATCTCACAAACCTACCAAGTGAAAGAAGCCAGACATGAAAGAGAAACTGTGATATGATTCCCATTTATATAAAGTTCAACAGCAGGCAAAGTTAACCTCTGCTGTTAGGAGACTAGATAGTGGTTACCCTTAAGTGGTTAACCCTGTGAGGGGGCACCAGCAGGTTTCTTGGGACTGGACATATTCTGTTTCTCGTTCTAGGTGCTGGTTACCTCTGAATTTTATTTTGGGAAAATTCATTCAGTTGCATACATATGATGTGTGTACTTTCCTGGATGTGTGTTACATTTTTTAAAAGTCTACTTAGAAAAAACTTTGTTTTTGGCTGGGCGTGGTGGCTCACACCTGTAATCCCAGCACTTTGGGAGGCTGACGGGGGACAGATCACCTGAGATCAGGAGTTTGAGACCAGCCTGGCCAACATGGTGAAACCCTGTCTCTACTAAAAAAAAAAAAAAAAAAAAAAATTAGCCAGGCATGGTGGCCAATAATAGGCTAATGGCATTACACCTGTAATTCCAGCTACTTGGGAGGCTGAGGAAGGAGAATGGCTTTAACCCGGGAGGCAGACATTGCAGTGAGCCGAGATCACACTACTGCACTCCAGCCTGGGTGACAGAGCGAGACCCTGTCTCGAAGCAAAAAAAAAAAAAAAGAAAAGAAAAGAAAAAGAAAGCTCTTTGTTTCCGAGCATTGTGGTAGGAAGAATCATGGTTCCCCAAAATATTCCCATCAGAGTCACTGGAACTGCACATACGCTGCCTTCCATGGCAAGAGGACCTTTGCGGGTATGATGAAATTAAGGGTCTTGAGATGGGGAGAGTCTGGATTATCCAGGTAGGCCCAAATGTCATCACAAAGGTTCTTATAAGGGAAAGAGGGAAGTAAGAGGATCAAAGTCAGAGAGAGATTGAAAGATGCTACCCTTCTGGCTTTAAAGATGGAGGAAGAGCCAGGCACGGTGGCACTTGCTTATAGTCCCAGTTACTCAGGAGGCTGAGCTGGGAGGATCATTTGAGTTCAGCCTGGGCACATAGTAAGACTAGTGAGATCCCTATCTCTCAAAAAAAAACAAAAAATGGAAGAATGGCCTGGCGCGGTGGCTCATGCCTGTAATCCCAGCACTTTGGGAGGCCGAGGTGGGTGGATCACCTGAGGTCGGGAATTCAAGACCAGCCCGACCAACATGGAGAAATGCTGTCTCTACTAAAAATACAAAATTAGCCAGGCGTGGTGGCACATGCCTGTAATCCCAGCTACTTGGGAGGCTGAGGCAGGAGAATCGCTTGAACCCAGGAGGTGGAGGTTGTGGCGAGCTGAGATTGCACCACTTCACTCCAGCCTGGGCAACAGGAGCAAAACTCCGTCTAAAATAAATAAATAAATAAATAAATAAATAAATAAATAAAATAAAATAAATGGAGGAAGAGGCTCCAAGCCAAAGAGCATGGGTGGTCCTACTGGCAACAGGAGCAAAACTCCGTCTAAAATAAATAAATAAATAAAATAAAATAAATGGAGGAAGAGGCTCCAAGCCAAAGAGCATGGGTGGTCTCTAGAAGCTGGAAAGATAAGGACGCAGATTCTCCTTAGAGCCTCCAGAACACAGCACTGCCAATGCCTTGATTTTAGCCCTGAGACCCATATTGGCCCTCTGACCTCCAGAACCGTGAGATAAATAAATTGGTATTGTTTTAAGCCACCATATTTGTGGTAGTTTGTTACATCAATTGAGACTAAGACAATCATCCCACCCGATCTGCCTTTGCAGCTGGCTTTTCACTCGGATTTTCAAAACTGTTCAGTTGCACTCCTTTTACTGCTGCCCAATGTTCCACTCCATGGCTCTGCCATCTATGATGGTGTTTCCATTTCTCCTCTTTTACGAATGATGCTTCAATCACCCCAATGTGTGATACAACACTCTCTTTTTTTTTTTTTTTGAGACGGAGTCTCGCTCTGTCACCCAGGCTGGAGTGCAGTGGCACAATCTCGGCTCACTGCAAGCTCCGCCTCCCGGGTTCACGCCATTCTCCTGCCTCAGCCTCTCCGAGTAGCTGGGACTACAGGCGCCCGCCACCTCGCCCGGCTAATTTTTTTGTATTTTTAGTAGAGACGGGGTTTCACCATGGTCTCGATCTCCTGACCTCGTGATCCGCCCGCCTCGGCCTCCCAAAGTGCTGGGATTACAAGCATGAGCCACTGCGCCCAGCCTACAACACTCTCTTATACATCTCTTTATGTGTGTGAGCAAGAGTTTGTCTAGGACAGTGGTTCTCAGACTGTGGAGCATAGCCCATTACATGAAATTAACGTAGGGAGTTGCAACCAGCACTGTAGGAAATGAAATAGGGCCGGGTGCAGTGGCTAGCACCTGTCATCCCAGCACTTTGGGAGGCTGAGGCAGGAGGATCACTTCTCTTGAGTCCAGGAGTTCAAGACCAGCCTGGGCAACATAGCAAGAGCCCTTCTCTGCAAAAAATTAAAACATAAAAAACTAGCCGGGCATTGTGGCACACACCCATAGTCCTAGCTATTCTAGGAGGCTGAGGCAAGAGGATAACTTGAGCCCAGGAGTTCGAGGTTACAGTGAGCTATGATGGCACCACTGTATTCCAGCCTGGGCAACGGAGCAAGACCTTGTCTCAAAAAAGAAAAAAGAAAGGGAATAGGAAAAAAAAATCAGAGTGTATTTCTCTGATAGTAATATTTAAATTGGCATCTGATTTCTGAAGAGGGGTTCAGTGTTTCTCCATGTGGGGTAATATCAGCATTTTTTGGCAGACTTTATGTTTATACAGCAGGAGCTGTCAAACATTTTCTGCAAAGGGACAGGTAGTAAATGTTTAATACATTCTGTTGCTATATTGCAAACGAAGCCATAGACAATACGTAAATGACCAGGCACGGCTATGTTCCAATAAAACTTCATTTATAAAAATAGGCTACAGGCCAGGCGTGGTGGCTGATGCCTGTAATTCCAGCACTTTGGGAGGCCGAGGTGGCCAGATCACGAGGTCAAGAGTTTGAGACCAGTCTGACCAACATGGTGAAACCCCGTCTCTACTAAAAATACAAAAATTGGCCGGGTGTGGTGACACATGCCCATAGTCCCCGCTACTCAGGAGGCTGAGGCAGGAGAATCGCTTGAACCCAGGAGGTGGAGGTTGCAGTGAGCCGAGATTGCGCCACTGCACTCCAGCCCGGGCAACAGAGCGAGACTCCATCTCAAGAAGAAAAAAAAAAAAAGTAGGCTGCAGGTTGGGATTGGTCCAAGGGCTTCCTAGTTTGCTGACCCTTGTGACACAGACTGCCCGGGGCCTGGCATGTAGTTAAGAAACCCTGGCTCCCAGGTAGTAAATACCCCAGTAACACACCCCCTAAAAGCCCTCCTATGTTTTTTCCAAATGGCCCCCCAACTGGGTGATTCTCCCCAGGATCCACCCAGAGAAATGCTTAAATCCACCAGTATAAATGCTTAAAAATTTTCTTTGTTAAACCAGAAGGGCATCCTTGACACACCCCTTTTTTCCTACATGCACGAGGTAAAGAAAAATGCAGGAGCCTGCTAGATTTTAAAAATCAAAATACAGAGTTTGAGACTTTATGCCTTATTTAAAGTAACAAGGCCAGGCACTGTGGCTCACGCCTATAATCCCAGCACTTTGGGAGGCCAAGGCAGGCGGATCACTTGAGGTCAGGAGTTTGAGACCAGCCTGGCCAACATAGTGAAACCCCATCTCTAATAAAAATACAAAAATTAGCTGAGCCTGGTGGCGGGCGCCTGTAATCCCAGCTACTCAGGAGGCTGAGCCAGGAGAATCGCTTGAACCTGGGAGATGGAGGTTGTAGTGAGCTGAGACTACACCATTGCACTCCAGCCTGGGCGACAAGAGCGAAGCTCCGTCTCAAAAAATACAAAAATAATGCACATTTAGAAAATTATTCAATGTACAAATAAGTATGGATGAAATAAACCTACAGCCACCATGTGGTATCAGGTGGAAGCAAAGGAAATCCCCATGTTTGATTTCTCAAGATTGCAAGTTCACGGAATGCCACCCGGTACATTTTTCTAGAATAATTCATGGGCTTTTGTGAAACCCTTGGTCTGACTTCCTTCAGCCTAGGTGTTTCAGGCCCTAGAACAGCCCCTTGCTCCGGGTAGGTCAGGTCTTCTGTGAAGCCATGAATTTTGCCAGAGAACAGTGCGTCTCCTCTGCAGGGGCCCAGAATCTCACATAACCACCTACTGGTGCTTCAATACACCATTTTTGCAATTTCTCTCCACCTATCTGGAGGAATAATGTCATCCCCCCGCTAAATGCAAATTCCACATGGATAGGAATTTTTGTCTGTTTTGTTTCTCTCTGTATCCTCAGCACCTAGAACAGTACCTGGCGTCTGGAGGTATTCAGTAAGTGTGTGATGATTCAGTGACTAAATCCCACGGGGTAATCTACAAACCCTGGCGCACCTACTCTGGGATATGGTCTCCATTCCACCAAAACCATCCATCACCACATCCTACCCATCCACATTTTTTCCATTTCCACAACCTATCGGAAGTTCTTCCCTCCTTCATAAAACATTCCTCTCCCTTTTCACCTAGTCAACTCCTACTCATCCTTCAGTCCCCACAGCCAGCATCGCCTCCTCCAGGAAGTCTTCCCTGACCATATCCTGCCTAGGGCACGGTCCATTGCATGTAGGGATTTTTTATTTTTTATTTTTTTGGAGACAGAGTCTCACTCTGTCTGCAGTGGCATGATCTTGGCTCACTGCAACCTCCGCCTCCTGGGATCAAGCAATTCTCCTGCCTCAGCCTCCTGAGTAGCTGAGATTATAGGTGCACGCCACCACACCTGGCTAATTTTTTTTTTTTTAATTTTTATTTTAGTAGAGACGGAGTTTCACCATGTTGCCTAGGCTGGTCTCAAACTCCTGAGCTCAGGCAATCCACCTGTCTCGGCCTCCCAGAGTGCTAGGATTACAGGTGTGAGCCACCGCGCCTGGCCGGGATTTTTATTTATGTCCATCTGTAATGTACACTTCCCACAGAAATCCCAGCATCTAAAACCACCACCTTGCACATTGCAGGGGCTCCCAAAAACCTCTTGGGTGAAAGGACGGATAGGCTGGTGCCCAGAACCAACACATCTTTAGGGGACCCATGGCATAGTCAACCCTCACACTGAGGGTTGAATGATTGAAATAAAGATGAGGGAAGGAGAGAGAAAGAGAAAGTGAGAAAGAAAGGTGGGAGGGTGGTAATTAAAATCATGGGCTTAGTAACCAGAAAGAGGGTCCAGACCCTGGTTTTCCCTCTTAGCTGCTGTGTTATCCTGGGAACAATCTTTAAGCATTCTGTGTCTCAGTTTTCTCACCTGGAAAGTGGGGCTAATAGTAATACTAGTCTCTCAGGCTCATAGAAAGGGCTAAATAAGAGGATTAAATTATGTAAAATGGTTAGAAACCAGCTAGTGCATAGTAAACAATGCAGAAATAGTACCTGCTATTTTTTAAACTTTTTTTTCAAGGACCCGTTGTTTTGCTTTGTTTTGCCTTCCACTTACCCATTTATTCATCTTTTTGAGATAGAGTCTCCCTCTGTTGCCCAGGCTGGAGTGCAGCGGCACAATCTTAGCTCACTGCAACCTTTGCCTCCTGGGTTCAAGTGATTCTCCTGCCTCAGCTTCCCGAGTAGCTGGGATTACAGGCACCTGCCACCATGCCCGGCTAATTTTTGTATTTTTAGTACAGACAGGGTTTCACCCTGTTGGCCAGGCTGGCCTCAAACTCCTGACTTCAAGTGATCTGCCCGCTTTGGCCTCCCAAGTGTTGGGATTACAGGCGAGAGCCACCGCACCCGACTACCCATTTATTCTTGATCTTTCAGGTTTTCAAGATCTTTGTGTTTTCAATGGCCGGTGTGTATTGAGAAAGGCTGAGCAATTCTGTTCCAGGGAGGGTAGTACTGAGAGAGAGGGACAGGGGAGGAACTGGAGCTGGAGAGCTGAAGCTGCAGCAGTGGTGACTTCGGGAGAGTCACTGTGTAACCTCTGGCAAGGGGGAAGGAGTGGCCAGGAAGAAAGTTCTTGTCTGGTTCCTTGCACCCTCAGCCCCAGCCTCCTCCTTCATATCCCTTCTCTCTCCCCTACATCATCTCCCACACGGCCCCAGAGGGATCTTCCTCCACCCAGAACTGACCCTACTCACAGCCTTCTAGGGCTCCCACCACCCCCCAGAAAAAGTCCCAACTCCTGTACTCAGCCCTGCCAGATCCAGGCCTTAACACCACTGCAGCCTCATGTCCTGCCTTTCCTTACACACTAACTTCTCCAGCCTAACCTCAGCCCATGGGCTGTCCCTGGGCTGTGGCACTGGAGAGACTCTGCTTTGAGCAGCTTGAGAGAGTGGGGGAGCTAGACATGACGGGTCCAAGACATCGTTCCTGAACCGGCTCATCAACCACCTGCTCCCGCACTCCCCATTCAGAGACCATCTCATCATCTACCCAGTCCCAGGAGCGTACCCAGGGCCCTGTCCTCGCCCCCTCCACAGCCCTGTCTCTCCTGCTCCTTGGCTGTCTCTGATATTTGTAGAGCACTTGGGACAGTACCTGCACATAGTAAACCTAGTATGTCTGTTAGCTCAAATACTATACATACATAAACATATCAACAAAATTCTTCAAGGTTCTGCTTACTGGTTACCTCTTCCAGGAAGCCTTCCAGAACCACTCAGTAAGCTTTCAGGTGGAGCTGACCTCTCCCTTTGTATCCTCCTCTCATCTCCCCTCAATCTCACTCTCACTACTATGGGCCACTATCTACAATTTTTTTTTTGTTTTTTGGTCTTTGTCTACCCCATTAAGTTCTGAGCTGTTCAAGAGCCGAGATCAGTCTTGGATTCCAAATGTCCAGCGAAGGGCATGCACATAGTAGGTGCTCAATAAGCATTTGTTACATTGGAACTGGGTTCTGTTAATAGGTTTCAGGTTAGGCCTGAGCTTCTTTGAGCTTCTTGCAAGCTCTAACGTTCTAGGTTTCTGGGTGATGTGTGTGTTTGATGCTGTTCCGCTTTCAGATCTCCGAGTCTCTGTTTCTAGAATAAGTAGTGAGAAAAAAGTTGCAAGAATGTATTCCACAATACATGTTTAAATAACTACCGGTGAAAGAGCTGTTAGAGTGTGCTTACTCTGTGCTGGATGCCTTTCTGAATAATTTACCTATGAGATAGACACTATTTTGTCCCCCATTTTCACATGAGGAAACTGAGGCCACAGAGGGGTGGAGTCACTCGCTCAACAGCATCCGCCAACCATCAGCAGTGCAATGGCCCAGAGTCCATGCTCTTGAGTCCTGTAACAGCTATCACTTAACCAGCCACCCCATGTTCCAGGCACCAGGGTGATGCGTTTTTCTCATGTGTGATCTCACAGTATGCTCACAATGGCCCCATGAAGCGGGTATCATGATAACCCCATTTCAAAGGATGAGGAAACTGAGGCTTGGAGATGTGAAGTCCAGTGCCCAAAGTCACCCATCCAGAAAGTCGTGGAGCATGTCTCAGGCAGCCTGAAGGCAGAGCCTGTGTTCTTGAGCACTCTGTTCTTGTCTACAGCTCCCAACCAAGGGTCTCAAACTCACACACCTTCTGGGACCAGGCAGGCCAAACAAGCAAAAGACAGCGCTAGGGATGAGGCAGCAGAGAGTGGCAGGGTCTGGGGCAAACCTGGGCAGCAAAGCCCCATCCAAGAGGGGTGGCCGTCTGCCAGTGGAAACATGGGCTCACCTCTTCCGGTGTTCCAGTGGAAGCTGGAAACCTAACACTGTGTGGGGAACAACCCCTGTTTAAAACTGGGGTCAGACCAGGCACCGTGGCTCACACCTGTAATCCCAGCACTTTGGGAGGCCAAGGCAAGTGGATCACCTGAGGTCGGGAGTTCAAGACCAGCCTGGCCAACATGGTGAAACCCTAAAAATACAAAAATTAGCCGGGCATGGTGGCGCATGCCTGTAATCCCAGCTACTCAGGAGGCTAAGGCAGGATAACTGTTTGAGCCCAGGAGGCTGAGGTTGCAGTGAGCGGAGATTGTGCCACTGCACTCCAGTGTGGATGACAGAGCAAGACTCTGTCTCAAATAAAATAAAATAAAATAAAATTGGGGTCAATTTGGCTGGGTGTGGTGGCTCATGCCTGTAATCCCAGCATTCTGGGAGGCCGAGGTGGGCAGATCACCTCGGCCTCCTTGAGGTCAGGAGTTCGAGACCAGCCTGGCCAACATGGTGAAACCCCATCTCTACTACAAATACAAAAATCAGGTGGGCATAGTGGCACACACCTGTAGTCCCAGCTACTTGGGAGGCTGAGGTGGAAGAATCTCTTGAACCCAGGAGTTGGAGGTTGCAGGGAGCCGAGATCGTACTACTGCACTCCAGCCTGGGCAACAGAGTAAGACCGCGTCTCAAAAAAATAAAGAAAAAATAAAGAATAAATAAAATAAAATCGGGGTCCATTAAAATACCCCTGGCCACCTGGGTGTGATTCTGGCTGTCCTGGATTTCTCACCTGCCCCTCTTTGCACAGTTGTAGGGAACTACCTGTGAGCTTGTTCTTTTAATGTCAATCTTCCTGTCCGGTCAGAAAGTACCAGAAGGGCAGGGATTTTTATCTCTTGCCCAACTCCATCGCTCTAACAAGAATATCCCCAGCCCACAGCATGGGACCTGGCCCGTTATTCACTGAATAGATGGATCCTTTTCTTTATCCTGTGGCTTCTCTGCAGTTCAGTCTCCCAGTCTCTGTCTCCCAGTCTTTGTCACGTGTACAAAACCTGGCTCTTCTGTTTCCCTGGCTCTCTTTGGTGTTTCTGCCTTCATGTCTCCATGTTTCTGGAATTTTCCATGACTTTTTTCTCCTCATGGGGTGTGTGTGTTTTATGCTCTGCCTCTCGAAGTCTCTATTACATTCTGTAAGTCAGGTCGGGCACAGTGGCTTACGGCTGTAATCCTAGCACTTTGGGAGGTGAGGCAGGCAGATCACCTGAGGTCACGAGTTCGAGACCAGCCTGGCCAACACAGTGAAACCCCATCTCTACAAAAATTCAAAAATTGGCCAGGCGTGGTGGTGCGTGCCTGTAATCCCAGCTACTCAGGAGGTTGAGGCAGGAGAAACAACGCTTGAGCTCGGGAGGTAGAGGTTGCAGTGAGCCGAGATTGTGCATTGCACTCCAGCCTGAGTGACAGAGCAAGACTCTGTCTCAAAAAAACAAAAAAACTAAAAACAAAGCAAAACAAAACCAAAACCAAAACAAAAAACCACACAAAAATTAGCCGGGCATGATGGCAGGTGCCTGTTGGGAGGCTGAGGCGGGAGAATCACTTGAACCTAGGAGGTGGAGGCTGCAGTGAGCCGAGATGGCACCACTGCACTCAAGCCTGGGCGACAGAGCGAGACTCCATCTCGAAAAAAAAAAAAAAGTCTGTAAGTAGGGCCCACACCATCTCTTGCTCCGTGAGTATCTTTGTCTCTCTAGCTCCTCTTCTCACTGTCTCTCAGTACATGTCCCTCCTTGACTCCCGCCTCTCTGCAAGGTGTATTTGGCTCTCAGTTGGCCTCTCTCCCTCTGCACCTCTGGGTGGGGTGTTCTCTGCCCGTCTCCCACCCACACCCACCCCCGGTGCTCCCCTTCCCCCCAGCAGGACAGCGGCTCAGGTTCACGCACCCCACGGCGGGCCGGCTGGGCGCACGCACGTCCTTGCACACGAGCCGCACGTAGCTGTACTTGAGCACGTCGATGAGCGTGTAGAGCGGGGGCGCACTGGCCCAGCGGCAGCGCGCCAAGTGCATGGAGCTCTTAACGAAGAAGAGCGCCAGCCGCTGCTGACACCACGCGTCGAAGAAGCGGCTGAACTCGGCCCACGAGAAGAAGGCCCGCTCCCGCAGCTCCTGCTCCTCCTGCCCCGCAGCCGTGCCGGGTGGGGGCTCCGGCCGCTCCATCCTGGGGGCCTGCGTGGAGGACAGGAGAGCAGGTGGATATCAGACCCATTCCCACCCGGGGTGTCTCATCTACTCCATTCTCGGCCTGCCCCGTTGGTGCTGGTGCCTCTATCGAGGTGGGTAGCCCGGGGTCGGACGTGCCTGTTTTTCTCCAAATATATAAATATCAACCTCCAACCTATCTTTGGCCTCCTCCCACCGCCTTATCCCTGGTTCACTTGGAGCCTGTCATCTTGATTCCTAATTCCAACTCGTCTCCTCCTCCACAGACGTGACCCTTAGGTACAGTTGGAATCCCTTCTCCCAAAATACGACCCTTAAGCTCAGCTCTGGACATCTCCTCAAATGTGTTCTCAAATTCCAGCTAAAACCTCCTCCCCTTCCAGCTGTGTCTCTCACCCAAGAGTAACTTCTAGCGCTCGTATTCATCTGGAACTCCTCCTTCCATGTTGCCAACAGTTGGCTGTAACCCCTCCAAAGACGCTCCATCTCCAGATGTGCTCCCACATCCAGGCCACGGACCCCTCTCCCGGTCACATGCTTCATGCTCCTGTGGCTCCGCACTCCCCAGATGTGTCTCTGGCGTGCAGCTGTTGCCCCTTCCCCCGATTATGACCCTATGGCTCGCCACCTGCAGCTGTAGCTGGGACTTCCCTGAGACACTCTCATCTCCAGATATACTCCCCACATGCAGTTATCCACGCTTCGCCTACAGGTGTGTGCCCCACTTGTGGCTAGTTCTCCTCGGAAGTGACACCAGTATTCACCTGTGGTGCCCTCCTCCTCAGATGCGGCCCCCAATCCAGCTGTGGGCCCCTCCTCCCAGTTACATCCACCATCCCCCGCAATATGCATCTTCGTTCTAGACATGGCCCCTCGTCCTCGGATGGGCTCCTTCACCCCAGATGCTCCCCCCACGTCCAGTTGCGCGTCTCCCCTCGAGCAGCCCCATCCAGCCCGCTCCCGACGCTCCTACTGCCCGCCCAGCCCGCTGCGGCACCTTCCAGCCCTGCCGTCCCACCTAGCGGTGCCTCTCCCCTCCCCAAGATGTGCACCCTTCCCGCCCCTCCCCACTCACCTACCCGCCCCGGAGCGGCGTCCACCTCCCACAATGCCCCGCGCCCAGGCCTGGCCCGGCCCTTGCTCCCGGGATGCCCCGCGCGGTCTCCCGCCTCTCTTCCCGCCGTGCCTCGCGCGGGAGCTTCCACCGATTCCTCCTCTTTCCCTGCCAGTCACTCCTCAGACCCTCAGCCACACCCGCTCATCCAGGGCGAGGGAAAACTCGGGCATTTTCCCAGCGTGCTCTGCAGGAGGGCTCGCCCCACTTCACCCCTTTTCCCGCCCTCCTCCCATTCGGGAGACTACGACTCCCAGTGTCCTCCTCGCGACGGCGGCGGTGCGGACGGTGCCCAGGTCCCGCCCCTAGGCTCTGCCCCGCCCCCGCCCGCAGACGTCTGCGCGCGAATGCCGTGGCGCGAACTTGGGACTGCGGAGGCGCGCCCGGCGGATCTGAGTGTGTTGCCCGGGCAGCGGCGCGCGGGACCAACGCGAGGCAAGTGGGGCCGTCCGCAAGCAGGTGGGAGACGAAGGGCGGCGGGTGCGCCGAATGCTCGGGGCCTATGCTTCGCCATGTCGGGGTGTCCGCAGAGGAGCGGGCGTGGGGACGCTGAGGCTGCCGAGAGCGCGGTGGAGAGGGAAGAGCGCGGGCTGCGGGCCGCCGGAGGGTGCAGAGAGGTGTCCCCCAGGGGGAGAAGGGCCAGTCAGAGAGTAGAAGAGAAACAGAAACAGTTGGACAGGGCCTCTGAGAAGAGGCCTTGAGGGGCGAGTTCACCTGAAAGGGGGAGGGGCCAAATGGAGTTGAGGGGCGGGGCCGGGGGAAAAATTGTGTGTGGGCGGGGCCAGCTGGAAATCGGAAGGCCCCCCCGAGGGGGCGGGGCTATCTGGGATGGGGAGGGGCTGAAGGGAGCTGAGGGGCGGGGCCGGGGAAAATATTGCGTGTGGGCGGGGCCACCTGGAAAGGGGAGGTGCCGAGGGGCGGGGCAGGTTGGGAACCAGAAGTGCTGAGGGGGCAGGGCCACCTGGGGGGCTAGAAGGTAAATCGCGGGCAGCAGCATCACCTGGAAGCAGTGGGCCCTACTGGAGGGTGGTGTCAGGGAGAGGTCAGTGGTAAGGTCCAGGTCTAGGTAAAGGGCTCGTAAAAGATGGAGAATCATCTGAATGGGGAGAAGTCTGGCCTAATGTATGCTTGATAAAGGGGTGGAGCTTACCTCTTATTTTTACTTTTTATTTTGAAATAATTATAGATTCAAGGAAGTCGTGAAAATATTATATCCATCTTCCCCTAATGGTGACATCTTATGTAGTCCCAATATCGAAACCAGGAAATTGACATCAGTACAGTTAACTAGATTACAGACCTTGTTCAGTTTTCACCAGTTTGTGTGTGTGTGAGTGTGATTGTGCATCTGTGTGCCCATGCAGTTTGATCCCTTGTATAGATTTGTGTAACCCCCATCATAAATATTATACAGAACAGTTCCCTCTCCACATAAGAACTCCTCCCCAGGCTCCTGGCAACCATTAATGTGTTCACCATCTCTAGTTTTGTCATTTGGAGATTGTTATGTAAATGGAATCATATATTATTAGGATGTTACCTTTTTTCTACTCTGCACAATGACCTGGAGGTCCACCCAAGTTGTTGCTTGTATCAGTCCTTCGTTTCTTTTTATCACTGAGTACTGTTTCATCCTCACTTGATATTTTTCTGTCATTATTTCTTCATTTTGGTAACCGCTTTATTGAGATATAATTCACAAACCATACAGTTTGTCCATTTAAAGTGTACAAGTCAGTGGTTTTCAGTGTATGCACTGAGTTGTGCAGTTATTACCGTAATCGATTTTAGGATATTTTTATCATCCCCCAAAAAAACTCCTATACCTTTTATCCATCATTCATTTAATTTTAACCCTGAACAATATTCTACCATATGGTATTCCAGTAATTAGGGAACCAGTTCCCTAAGGGTAGACATTCCACCAGTTTCCAGTCTTTTCTCTTTACAGTTAGTGCTGCAACAGCCAACTTTGTGCCTCACTTGGTCCACCTGTGAGGGTCTCTGTGGGCCAAATACACAGAAGTGGGGTTGCCGTTCTGATAGAGACGCCAAGTGGTCCTGCAGAGGCATCAACCAGTTTGTTCCCCCCAACTCAGTAATACACAGAGTTGAGAAGCCAGCCTTGAGTACCATGGTAAGGAGGAAGGAACGTGGGCTTTGGAGCCAGCCACACTGGGGTTTGAAGCCTTGCCTGAACCCCAGCTATGTCCCCCTGTCCTCAGTACCTTCATCTGTAAAGTGGGGATGATCTCACCTGTCTTGGAGGGCTGACTTGAGGATTGAGGGTATTTGAGAATGTGATCAGCCTGTCAGGCATAGAGTAGGCTTTCAGTAAACGCTTATTTCTTTCCCCTTCCCTTGCAACTCAGTCTGGTGGTTAAGAGGTGAGCTGTAGAGCAGGCCGACCTGGGGTGGAACATACTACAGATGCAGGTTAAGTTCCTTTAAAAACCTCTCTGTGCCTTAGTTTCTGTAACAGAGTTGTTGTGGAGAGTCAGTATAATTGAGAATGTAAAGTACCTAGGCAGGTGAGCACTCAGTAGGGATTGTAATAGTTTTCTCCTTTGCCCTCAGGATTTTGGTGGCTAAGTCCCTAACCTGCTTTCTTTGTGAACTGTTTGGTTGAAGCATTGCTTACTTCCTGCTCCCCAGCTGGCGCTGAGAAACTCTGTTTGGAAATTGCTGAGTTTTTTTTGTTTTTTTTTTTTTGAGATGGAGTCTCACTTTGTCACCCAGGCTGGAGTCCAGTGGTACAGTCTCAGCTCACTGCAACCTCCACCTCCTGGGATCAAGTGATTCTCCTGCCTCAGCCTCCCGAGTAGTTGGGATTACAGGCACGCACCACCATGCCTGGCTAAGTTTTTGCATTTTTAGTAGAGATGGGGTTTCACCGTGCTGGCCAGGCTGGTCTCGAACTCCTGACCTCGTGATCCGCCTGCCTCAGCCTTCCAAAGTGCTGGGATTCCAGGCATGAGCCACAGCGCCGGCCTACTGAGTTTTTTGATTCCAAAATTGAGTTTGAGTTTCTGGTGCCAGCATGTGGCGGCCGAGGCTGTAGAGAGGAGTGGAGACTTAGAGGCGTGTGGTGCGGGACAGAGAGGACTGATTCCAGAAAATGAAAGGGGACCCAATGGGTCGAAGAAGATTTCTGTGCAAAGGAAGGGAAAGTCAAAGAAAACCATTCCTGTTGCCCACACTACATTATTATATTCCTGTTGCTCAGCCTTGTCTGAGCTGGTCTCAACTCAAGCAATCCACGCAGAGATCCTGCTAGTACTTTAAAAAAAAATATATTCATAGTGGAAGGAAATATAATGTAAATAATTATAATTACATAATTATAATGTGTAATTTATTTTCTTCCATTATAAAAAAGATATAGGAAATTTATAATTTTTTATATGTTTAATATTTGTAATGGAAGGAAAGGCTCAGTTCCAATTAGAAGTTTACAAGAATAAAGTCGTAATTTCTTTCCTGTCAAATTTCATAGACCACTTGAGTTCTGCTCTTGGACTCCTGGGTTCTGTGGACCCCAGATTAAGAACCCTTTCTTTTCTTTTTCTCTTTTTTCTTTTTCTTTCTTTCTTTTTTTTTTTTTTGAGGCAGAGTGTTACTCTGTTGCCCAGGCTAGAGTGCAGTGGCTTGATCTCACTGCAACCTCCGCTTCCTGGGTTCAAGTGATTCTCCTGCCTCAGCCTCCCCACTAGCTGAGATTACAGATGCCCACTACCACACCTGGCTAATTTTTGTATTTTTAGTAGAGATGAGGTTTCACCATATTGGCCAGGCTGGTCTTGAACTCCTGACCTCAGGTGATCCACCCGCTTCAGCCTCCCAAAATGCTGGGATTATGGGCAGCAGCCACCACGCCTGGCCTAGGAACCCTTTCATTAGAGTTACTCTAAACCGTGGAAGCCCCAGTGACTGTTATTGATTTCATTAAATAATAGACTTTTTAAAAAAATATTTAATTTTTTAATTAAATACTGCCTGCAAAAGCATGTGTATTAAAAAATCTCCCTCCAGTGGCTGTCCCTCCTGAGGCGACAGCATCACCAGTTTTTTGTCTTCCGACAGAGATGTTCTGTACATATACAAGATATGTGGATACATTTATAGTCTTTTTGTTTTTGTTTTTTGAGATGGAGTTTCACTCGTGTCCGGGCTGGAGTGCAGTAGCACAATCTTGGGTCACTGCAGCCTCTGCCTCCCGGGTTCAAGCAATTCTCCTGCCTCAGCCTCCAGAGTAGCTGGGAATACAGGCATGCACCACCGCACCTGGCTAATTTTTGTATTTTTAGTAGAGACAGGGTTTTGCCATGTTAGCCAGGCTGGTCTTGAACTCCTAACCTCAAGTGATCCACCCACCTCGGCCTCCCAAAGTGTTGGAATGACAGGCGTGAGCTACTGCGCCTGGCCTGTAGCCTTTCTCTTTTACACAGTACAGTAGCACACTCTGATATTCTGCCCTTTGTTTGAAATAACAGCATACCTTAGAAATTGCCCAACAGCTAATTTATGTAGACCAGCGGGTACAATTTAATAAGCTTCCACAGTTGTTTTAGGGAATTATGTCATCACCTTAAAACAATTTTTCACTAACCTTTAAACTTAACTCCAAAAAAACGCATTTCAGTTCCTCAGTCTGTTCTTCATATTAGATGAAAAACAGTCTTCTTATGGTAAAGGAGGCTTCTTATCTTTATCTCTGATTTGGAACTTTTATTCTTCACCAGTAAATCTCACTAGCAAATTATTTTGGTTCATAAAAACAGGATTTCTTCTTGAAGGGGAAATTCATGTTTCTGGTTTTTTTTTTTTCTTTCTGAAAGAAAGGGTTTTATGTGTTTGGATCTCTGCACAACCAATCACCTCAACAAGTGTTTGGATTTCTGTTCCAGGAGCAGCTAACAGACGAAGAAAAGAGCTGGACAGGAAGGGAGAATTCTGACGCCAACATGCAGCGAAGTATCATGTGAGGACCCTCCCTTGCCCCTGAGTCTTTCATTCTCCAAGTCCTCTGTTTCTTTCTCTAAATCTGTACTAAAAAAAAAAAAAAAACTCTTACATTAGATTTTGAGTTGGAATTTCCAGGAGTCGAGTAGTATGGAAGATGAGCCGTAGGATATGGAAGACAGTGTATTGAACAACACTTTTTAGTTGCAAGGAACAGAAACCCTAACCCAGTGGTTCTCAGTCAGCAGCAGTTTTGCTCCCCAGGGAACATCTGGCAGCGTCTGGAGATTTTTTTTTTTTTTTTTGAGTTGGAGTCTTGCTCTGTCACCCAGGCTGGAGTACAGTGGCGCAATCTCGGCTCACTGCAACCTCCGCCTCCTAAGTTCAAGTGATTCTCCTACCTCAGCCTCCTGAGTACCTGGGATTACAGGCATGTGCCACCACGCCTGGCTAATTTTTGTATTTTTAGTAGAGACGGGGTTTCACCATGTTGGTCAGGCTGGTCTCGAACTCCTGACCTTGTGGTCCGCCCACCTCGGCCTCCCAAAGCACTGGGATTCCAGGTGTGAGCCACCGCACCCGGCCAGTGTCTGGAGATATTTTTGGTTGTTACAACCTAGGGACACAGGGTTTGCCATTGGCATCTAGTGGCTAAAAGCCAGGCATGCTGCTAAACAACCTTCAGTTCTTAGGACAGCCCCCCCACAACACAGAACCATCAGGCCCAACATGTCAGTAGTGTCTAGGTTGAGAAACCTCGTGTTAATGCAGTCTGGCTTCAGGAAGACAAGAAAGGGTGTGACTTGACTTATGTCATTGAAACCTGCTGGAGTAAACAGCCTCAGGCTTGGTTCTATCCAGTTGCCAAAACTTTCTCCCTGGGAATCTGTCTCTCTCCATCGTTCAGCTCTGCTGTCCTTGAGGTTGTCCTCCCCCTCAGGCGGGCTCTCCCCTGGTTAGCAGTCCCCGTGGATAGAGGGTGTTAGAGCCCAGTTCCACTGGCCCAGCTTGGGCCACATACCTATCCCTGAACCAGCCACAGGGATGCAGCCTGGGTCATGTGTCCACTCCCGGTCACGAGCAAAAGGGCCAGCCCACTCAAATCGTGTGTGCTGAGAGAATGTGGGGTAAGAAGCATCCCAAGAGGAAAATGGAGGGGCTGTTACCAGGAGGAAAAAATGGATGGTAGAGAGACCCAGACATGGGCATCCATCCTGGAAACCTGGGTGATAGTGGCTTACACAATGCTGGGTTCCGTTTTCCTCCTGTGATGAGGAATCTGGGGATTGTCTCTCCAAGGCTGATGGTGCCTTCGATTGCTTTCTGTCCACTTGCTTTTGCATGATTTTTCCTTTTCTTTTTTTTCTTTTTGAAGATTAAATAAACTTCTTATTCTGGAATAATTTTAGAAGTACAGGAAAGTTGCAAAGAGAGTACAGAGAGGTCCTGTATACCCTTGCCCATTTCCATTGTCAGCATCGTACATTACTACGATCCGTTTCTCACCACTGAGATACCAATGTCAGTGCATTACTCTTAACTGAACTCCATACTTTGTTATTCAGATTTCACCAGATTTTTTTTTTTTAATGTTCACACCTTCCAACATTTTTTTTTTTTTTTTGAGACGGAGTCTTGCTCTGTCACCCAGGCTGGAGTGCAGTGGCGTGATCTTGGCTCACTGCAAGCCCCGCCTCCCAGGTTCACGCCATTCCCCTGCCTCAGCCTCCTGAGTAGCTGGGACTACAGGTGCCCGCCACCACACCCAGCCAATTTTTTTTGTATTTTTAGTAGGGGCAGGGTTTCACCGTGTTAGCCGGGATGGTCTTGATCTCCTGACCTCGTGATCCACCCACCTCAGCCTCCCAAAGTGCTGGGATTACAGGCGTGAGCCACCGTGCCAGACCCCAACATTTTATATTTAGTTGTTTGCTTAATATTTGTGCCCTTCACCAGAGTGTCAGCTTCTTGAAGGCAGGAACTTCATGTGTCAGGGTCACTGCCAAACCCCTCAGGCCCAGAACAGGCCCTGGCACATAATAAGTGCTTAGTTAGGCCGGGCGCAGTGGCTCGTGCCTGTAATCCCAGCACTTTGGGAGGCAGGAGGATCACCTGAGATCAGGAGTTCAAGACCAGCCTGACCAACATGGTGAAACTCCTTCTCTACTAAATAAAAAAAATTAGCCAGGCGTGGTGGTGGCCACCTGTAATCTCAGCTACTCAGGAGGCTGAGGCAGGAGAATCACTTGAACCTGGGAGGCAGAGGTTGCAGTGAGCCGAGATCATGCCATTGCACTCCAGCCTGAGCAACAGAGTGAGACTCTGTCTAAAAAAAAAAAAAAAAATTAAAAAGTGCTTAGTTAATATTTGTTGAATAAAACTTGGGATGTATCATATCTTGCAGGTGAGTTAAGGCAGAAAAATTAGTGTTGCCTCCTTTGTCTGAGTCTGAGTTTCCTTATCAGTTAAGTTAAAGGGCTTATTTGAAATTCTCTGTTATGTGCTGAGATGGAAATGGTGTTAGAAGTTATAGGATGTGGCTGGGTGCGGTGGCTCATGCCTGTAATCCCAGCACATTGGGAGGCCAAGGAGATCAAGACCATCCTGGCTAACACGGTGAAACCCCATCTCTACTAAAAATACAAAAAATTAGCTGGGCATGGTGGCGGGCACCTGTAGTTCCAGCTACTTGGGAGGCTGAGGCGGGAGAATGGCGTGAACCCGGGAGGCGGAGTGTGCAGTGAGCAGAGATTGCGCCACTGCACTCCAGCCTGGGCTACAGAGCGAGACTCTTGTCTCAAAAAAAAAAAAAAAAAAAAAAGGAAGTTATAGGATTCAGCATAGATAGGCAGGGTATTGGTGCTGTTATTCTCCTTTTTTTACCCCCTTTTATGCTCCTCTAGGTCATTTTTCCACCCCAAGAAAGAGGGTAAAGCGAAGAAGCCTGAGAAGGAGGCATCCAACAGCAGCAGAGAGACAGAGCCCCCTCCAAAGTATGTCACAGGGCCGGGATATGGTGAATTTTTTCCTTTAGCAGTCAGGATTGTCTTGGTTGCAAGTGTTCAAACCTAATGCAAAATGTCTTGGGGCCCAAAAAACTTATTCAGCCAGGTGGCTGGAAGTCCAAGAGCAAGAGCAGCTGCAGGCACAGCTGGATCCAGGGCCTTGGAGTTGTCTATAGGTCTCTGTTTCTGCAGGTCTTGGCCTCGTTCTAGAAGCAGACATTCTCCGTGATGCAGAGAAGCTGACCACTGGCCACTGGCCACTGGCCACATCTTGATGCTGTCTCAGATATCTAAGTAGAAGACAACAGTACTCTTTTTTTTTTTTTTGAAATGAAGTCTCACTCTCTCACTCTCTCCCAGGCTGGAGTGCAATGGTGTGATCTCGGCTCACTGCACTCCAGCCTGGGTGACAGAGTGAGACTCTATCTCAAAAAAAAAAAAAAAAAAAAAGGAAGGTGTCCCAATAGATGCTGGAGACCAATGGCAGCCTTAGGCAGGGACTTCATTTGCTCCTCAGCATCAGCCATCACAGGGCAGGCACTCTGGAGGCTTCCAGAGATGTATGATGGGTGGGTGAGTGGATGAGTGGGCGGGTGGATGAATGCATTGATGGATGAAATGATGAGGTTTGCTGAGGAGGCAACTAGAAAATGTTCATTGGATGCTTGAAAGGAAGGGAAGGAAACAGCAAAGAAACCAAAGTGTTTGTGGGCAGTGCCCCCACTCTGCCTGCTGTAGTCACCCCTTTACACCCCCATTTCCCCACCTTCCAGGGTGGCACTGAAGGAGTGGAATGGAGTGGTGTCCGAGAGTGACTCTCCAGTGAAGAGGCCAGGGAGGAAGGCGGCCCGGGTCCTGGGCAGTGAAGGGGAGGAGGAGGATGAAGCCCTTAGCCCTGCTAAAGGCCAGGTACGTCCCCATCACCCTGCCCATTTTTACCAGAAGAAACTAATTCCCAGTAGCCTTTGGAACAGAGTGCAGCAGCTGTTCAGGAGAATTCCGGAGAAATTGCCCAGGAGAGGTGCATGTGTTTCGGGTGCAAACACAACCTGGTCCTAATTGCTCCTGCCCTAGGACCTCGGGTAGTCTCCTTCACCATGTTAGGTCTTGGATGCCTCAACTGTAACATGCAGCTCCTGGTAACGCCTTCCTCATAGGGTGGCTGGGAAGATGAAATGAGTCGATTTACATACAGATCTGAGAATAATGCCTGATGTAAAACAAGGGCTCAAGGCCCAGCACAATGGCTTATGTCTGTAATCCCAACACGTTGGGAGGCCGACGTGGCAGGATCACTTGAGGCCAGGAGTTCAAGACCAGGCTGGGCAACATAGTGAGACCCCATCTCTACAAAAAAATGTTTTAAAAATTAGCCAGGTGTGGTGGCGCATGTCTGTGGTGCTAGCTCCTTGAGAGGCTGAGGCAGGAGGATCGCTTGAGCCCAGGAGTTCCAGGCTGCAGTGAACTATGATTGTACCACTGCACTCCAGCTGGGGTGACAGAGCAAGACCTTGCCTCAAAAAGCAAAAAAGTAAGGGTTCAAGAGTATATCTCGCCTCTCCTGTGGTCAGAGGGCTTTTTAACTTCTCCAAATACACTGGATCACTCTCTTCCCCTGTTTAAGTCATTTAATGCTTGTTTATTGCTTTGTGGATGATGTCCAAAGCACAGTGCTGCTTATTCTGTCAATGGTGAGGTCAGGTCCTGTGACTCCCTGCCCAAACCCCCTGGTATTACCACCACAGGCCAAAGCCAGGCCTTGCGGAAACCTACCAGGCCTCTCCTGCTCCTCCTCTCTTCCCCCTGCCCATCACATCTGTAGCCGCATCTACATCTCTTCCTCGGCTCGCTCCATCCTGGCTTCCCGCACCCACCAGGTGCACTTCCACCTCTGGGCCACTGCCTCTTTTCCCAGCCTAAAACTCTCTTTCCCAGGTACATACCTGGCTCAGTCCCCTGCTTTCTTGCATGCTTTGCTCAGATATCACTTCCTCAGGGAAACTCTCCTCACCACCTATGTTAGCTTCCCATTTGCTACCATAACAATTGACCACAAACGCAGTGGCTTAAAACAATGTCAATTTATTGTCTTACAGTTTGGGAGTCGTGAGTCTGAAATGGGTTGCACTGGGCTAAAATCAAGGTGTCAGCAGGTCTGCGTTTATTTCTGGGGGCTCTAGGGGAGAATCCAGGAATTGCCTTTTCCAGCTGCTAGAGATCCCCTTTTCTCCATTTTCAAAGCAAGTGGCTGGGGGCAGTGGCTCACGCCTGTTATCCCAGCACTTTGGGAGGCCGAGGCAGGCAGATCACAAGGTCAGGAGATCGAGACCATCCTGGCTAACATGGTGAAACCATGTCTCTATCAAAAATACAAAAAATTAGCTGGGTGTGGTGGTGGGCACCTGTAGTCCCAGCTACTCGGGAGGCTGAGGCAGGAGAATGGTGTGAACCCCGGGGGGCGGAGCTTGCAGTGAGCCAAGATCACGCCACTGCACTCCAGCCTGGGCAACAGAGCAAGACTCTGTCTCAATAAATAAATAAATAAATAAATAAGCAAGTGGCATTGCCTCCTTCTGTGCCTTTCTTCTGTGGTCACATCTCACCCTGACTTTCCTCTCCTGCCACCTCTTCCACTTTGAAGGCCCCTGTGACTATATCAGGCCTACCTGGATAGTCCAGGATAATCCCACTATCGGAAGGTCAGCTGATTAGCAACCTCAATTACCCTTTGCCATGTAACCTAACATATTCCCAGGTTCCAGGTATTAGAATAGAGATCTCTTTTAGAGCTTGGACTTTACCCTGAGGCTTCTGGGGATCTAGGAAGAGTTTTGGGCAGAAGAGAGGCAGAGATCATTTACTCCTGGGCAGTGTTTAAAATATTCCTCTGGCCAGGCACAATGGCTCATGCCTGTAATCCCAGCACTTTGGGAGGCCAAGGCGGGTGGATCACGAGGTCAGGAGTTCGAGAGCAGCCAGGCCAACATAGTGAAACCCCATCTCTACTAAAAATACAAAAGTTAGCCGGGCATGGTGGCACGGGCTTGTAGTCCCAGCTACTTGGGAGGCTGAGGCAGGAGAATTGCTTGAACCTGGGAGGTGGAGGTTGTAGTGAGCTGAGATCATGCCATTGCACTCCAGCCTGAACAACAGGAAGAGACTCCATCTCAAAAAAAAAAAAAGAAAAATTCTCTGAGACCCGTATCTCCATCAGGGTCTCAATGGCAGACAGAAACCATACCAGTGATCTGAACAGAGGGAGTTTAAAGGATGGTCACTAGGTATGCAGTTGTTAAATAGGTAACCGAAGGAGTAAAAAGAGAACTAACTCTAAGGCATCATGGAAGTAGCAACTGCGGGGTGCAGCGACCATCCCTGTGGCTTTTGAGCTGAAATTCACACCTCTGTGGCGTGACTGCTGGCAGGTCTCTGAACTTAGAGACGGTGCCCCGAGAGCCTGCGACTCTGATCTTTCAGGAAGGGAGCACTGGGTGGGAGATGCCAGGGTCTCTGATCAGGTACCACGTGGCAAGCCCCGTGAGTGTTAGAAAAACCTGTCAGTGGGATCCAGCAGCTGCCCCCGGCAAGCCGGCTGTGCCTCCAATCGTGCAGTGCCCTCTACTTCCCTCCATTGGCACTGCCTGATGCTGAGGTGGCGCCAGAGCAAGCAGGAGATTTGTGGAGTCCCAGTCCTGGCATCACGAGGGAGACTGGACAGTGACGGGTTTGGAGCTGAGAGAAAATCCTGTTAATAACTGGCACAGGCCCTGTAAGATGATAAGTGAGTGGTTGAAACCGAGACACAGTAGCAGTGGCTTAGGCAAGACGCAAACTTATTTTTCTCTCTCCTGAGTGCAGAGTCTGGGGTTCATGTGACAGTCTCACGGGTCAGAGGCCCAGGCTTCCTCTGTGCTGCCATTTGCTCTCTGTAGATGCCCTTGTCCCTGTGAACATCCATATTCTGCCAACAGGAAGAGGAGGGCACCCCACTCAACGTTAAGTGGATGTTATTTGAACCAGGAAATGCATGTTAGTCCATTTTGCATTGCTACAAAGGAATACTTGAGACCAGTTAATTTATAAAGAAAAGAGGTTTATTTTGGCTCACGGTCCTGCAGGCTGTACAAGAAGTATAGTGCCGGCATCTGCTTCTGGTGAGAGCCTCAGGATGCTTCCAGTCATGGTGGAAGGTGAAGGAGGAACAGGTGTGTCACATGGCGAGAGAGGAATTTTAAACAACCAGCTCTCATGTGAACCAGTAGAGGGAGAACTCAGTTCCTACTGCAAGGAGGGTACAAGCCATTCATGAGGGATCTGCCTGCATGACCCAAATGCCTTCCACCAGGTCATACCTCCAACATTGGAGACCAAATTGCAACATGCGATCTGGAGGGAACAAACATCCAAACTGTATGGAGAGAAGGCCGGGCACGGGGGCTCACGCCTGTATTCTCAGTGCTGTGGAGGCCAAGGCGGGAGGATCACTTGAGCTCAGGAGTCCGAAACCAGCCTGGCCAACGTGGTGAAGCCCCATCTCCATAAAAAAATACAAAAATTAGCTGGGCGTGGTGGCGGGCGCCTGTTATCCCAGCTGCTCGGGAGGCTGAGGCAGGAGAATTGCTTGAACCTGGGAGGCAGAGGTTGCAGTGAACTAAGATCACGCCACTGCACTCCAGCCTGGGTGACAGAATAAGACCGTGTCTCAATAAATAAATAAATAAATAAAAATAAAACTATACGAAGAGGTGTGTATCATTTCCCCTGACATCCCGTTGTGTAGAGCTGGCCAACATAGTGAAAGCCCGTCTCTACTAAAAATACAAAAATTAGCCAGGCATGGTAGTGCAGGCCTGTAGTCCCAGCTACTCGGGAGGCTGAAGCAGGAGAATTGAAGATTCTGTTACTGCAGAAAGCAGAAGAGCTATGGGGGTCCTTGATGGGACCATGATCCTGCACTGGAGGGCGGGATGATGGCCCAGGTGAGAAGAGGCCCCCCCTGAGTTAGGGCTGAGACCATAGGGTCAGAAAGGAGGGTAGACACAGAGAGAGGTTTCAGTCCCCTCTACTCTCAACTTTTGGGAAATGGAGTCCCTCCTTCCCCAGCTCACTCTAGAATTGTTCTTTCCTCTTCCAGAAGCCTGCCCCGGACTGCTCACAGGTCTCCCCGCCCCGTCCTGCCACATGTCCTGAAAACAATGCTTCCCTCTCTGACACCTCTCCCACGGACAGTTCCCCATCAGGGATCCCGAAGCGTCGCACAGGTGAGAACACACGGGCCCCTGCCCCTTCAGTCGCATGCCTTTCTTTTTTTTCTCTTTTTTTTGAGACGTATTCTCGCTCTGTTGCCCAGGCTGGAGTGTAGTGGCACGATCTCGGCTCACTGCAACCTCCGCCTCTTGGGTTCACGCCATTCTCCTGCCTCAGCCTCCTGAGTAGCTGGGACTACAGGAGCCCGCCACCATGCCTGGCTAACTTTTGTATTTTTAGTAGAGACGGGGTTTCACTATGTTGGCCAGGGTGGTCTCAAACTCCTGACCTCATGATCCACCTGCCTCAGCCTCCCAAAGTGCCGGGATTACAGGCGTCAGCCACCACACCCGGCCAGTCGCCTGCCTTTCTCCCCGCTTGGATTCCCATCCGAGGTAGTCATCCTTATGGCAGCTCTGGTCTTAGTGTTGTGGTTAAGAGCGCGGGTCCACCATCCACTGGCTGTATGACCTGGGACAAATGACTGACCTCTGAGCTTAGGTTGCTTTATCTGTAGAGATGATGATAATGACAGCACCTACTGCACAGAAATATCTGAGTTAGAAGATAACACGAGTACACTGCTCAGAACTGGGCCCAGCCCTCAGTCGGGGCTCAGTCATCGTGGGTCATTGTGATTGTAGTTATCCTCTGAGATGGAGGCCTCACAGCTCATGTGGGAACACAAGCATGGGGCCATGGCTCAAGGGAGACTTCCAGAAGAGAGGCTAACCAAGCTGAGCCCTTTAGGACAAAGAAGAGGCAACAAGCAAAGGAGGAGGGGAGCATGCTAGGCAAGGGGAACATAGAAATTGAGAAGGCCTGGGGGCCGCTGAGGGCCTGGTGTGCTGGCGTGTGGAGCACAGGATTGGGGACGATGAGCAACGAGGTGAGAAGGTCCTGGAAAGCCAGCCTGGAGAACAGTGTCTTTGACCTAAGAGGGACTTGGAATGTTTGCTGTGGGGGAAGAACAGGGTGAGAGACCCACACGTAACGCGAGGCAGTGTGAGCCCTTGCTGTCCGATCCGGCCTGCTGAGCCCTTTAGCGTGGTGAGTGTGACAGAGGAGCTGAATCTTTCATGTTAGATCCTTTCAATTGAATTTACATTTGAAAGCTAATATGCGATTCAGTGAGTAAAGACTTTGCACTTTTTCCATGTCATTTTGGAACAGCTTTGGTATGTGAATAGCTGTACATTTTATGAAACCTACACAGATCATGTTTCTGATGAAAATCTGGTATCCAACTTGAGATGTGCAGTGAGTTCATTGGATTTTGAAGACCTAGCATGAAAAAAGAATGTTGGAGTCATACTATTTTAGGTGTATTGAGCAAGATAGATTCTTCAAACCAAGTTCAACCTGGTTTTTTCCCCCTTTTTATTAACATGGCTGCAAGAAAGTTTAAGGTTACATACGTGGCTTGCCAGATCTTTCCATCAGATGATGCTGGGTGACGCAGGGTACTCTGGGAGCTCAGGAGTCAAGCAGCCCAGGGGAGGTGATAGCTGAGCCCAGTCTTAGAAGATGGGTTGGGGTTGGCCTTGTTGAGAAAGGACAGATGCATGCATTTCAGACAAGAAGGGCGCGTGCAGAGGCCTCGAGATGGGAACAGCATGGGATGTTTGGGGCCTCATCTACTCCCCAAGCAGGGAGAGTTTGAGGATAGCATGTGGTGAGAGGTGAGCTAGAGAGGAGAGTGGGGGCTGGATCTCAAAAGGTCTTGCACGCCCAGCTAAGGAGCCTGGGCTTTGTGCTGTGGGTCCTGGGAGCCGTGGAAGGGCTGTGAGCTGGGGAGGCAGGTTCATCCCTGAATGAAAGGTGGCCATAAGGAAGTCACAGTGTGGCTGAGGGCGTGCTGGGAGCTCCAGGTGGACGCTGAGGTTGGCCCTGGGGGTGTGTCAGGGGATCTTGTTCAGAGGGAGCGACATTGAGCTATGTCCCGAACCTCACATGCTGAGGCTTGGAGGGGTAACACCACTTGGTATGTCTGGAAACACCCCAGTTTAGCAGTGATATAAAAGAAGGTGGTGTATGTGGTGTGGGAAGGGTCGGAAGGTCAGATGGAGAGAGATTAGGTAGGATCGGGGTAGACATCAAAAGACTATCCTGGATAAAGCAGAGAACGTGGAGTCATGGAAGGGTTTTGAGCAGGGAGAGACAGTGCCAGCCATGCTGATAGAAGGTCCCTCTGGGGCCACGTGAAGGGGCCAGGAGACTGGGGACCAGGTGGCACAATGGCCAACATGAGATATAACAGTGAAGATGCTTATAACTGCCTTTGTGTGAGCTCTTCATCATGGGTTAGTATCTGAGTTTAGAGGCTTTTAGAAGCAGGTTCTGAAGCTCTGAAATAGGGATTCAAGTGCAAGTGATTTGTTTAGGAGGTGCAGGGAACAGAGGATGATTCAGGGCAGGGGAGCAGCCAATACAGGATGTGCTGTTGGGTGTGCTACACGTTGGGCAGCTGGAGCTTAGTTTTGTGGGATTCTCTGGGGAACGGTGTAAATGCTCCAGTGACCCCCGAGATGCGAAGCAGCTGGGGTATTTATACACCAACTCCTGCCGATCGTGGGGTGAGGGCCTCTCCTGGGGCTAGTTTATTCCCTGCCACTTCCAGACTTCGGAGGTTCCGGGGAAGCTGTCTGGAGCACATGGAGGCAATTAAGATCTGAGGGGAGCAGTGGGGAGCTCAGGAGATCTGCTGGAGTCGGTACTGTGCTGAGTACATTACATCATTGTTTACTCGTGGGGATTATTTCCATTCTGCAGTCATGAGAGAGCAAAGCACAGAGAAGTTAAGTAACCTGCCCAAGGTCACACAGCTAGGAAGCAGGAGGGATTGAAGGGTGCGGCCTGCACTGGGGCAGTGGCTGTGTGCAGGCAGAGAAGGGGAGAGGGCCCAGAGCCTTCCAGGGGCTACATCAGCAGGTGTGAGCTCTCAGGGATGGGAGCACACGAGCCAGCAAGGTCAGATACACCAAGCCCTTTGCCTCCCCAGCTCGGAAGCAGCTCCCGAAACGGACCATTCAGGAAGTCCTGGAAGAGCAGAGTGAGGACGAGGACAGAGAAGCCAAGAGGAAGAAGGAGGAGGAAGGTGAGCCCCCAGGAGGAGAGAACTGTGTGTGTGTGTGGTGGGGGATCCGCAAGGGCAGGGGCCTGAGAGCTCAGGATGTTTGGACCCTGCCGATTCGATGCCTGTGTCCAGGAACCCCAGGAATCCCACCTACCAATATGGGAACTTTGGTTCTGAAAACATTGTGGGATATATTTGTTTTGGACATCTTAATTTAGTAATAATTCAGGCACAGTTTCCCATTTTTATTTGCTGTTTTTATATTTATTTAATGGAAACTATTTTTCCTCTAAATGATTTCCTTTTCCTTGTAAATTTTACCATAAAGTTGAGGTTCCCAAACTTCCTTAGTTCACAGCACGCTTGATGTCTTAGTAATTTTTTTATGTTGCTCCTAGGCCAATACCTTATCAGTTCTGTTGATTAAGTAGTTATGTCCAAACAACTATTAGATATGATATATACATTGGAAAAAAAGTAATATTTGTGCTTTTTTTTTTTTTTTTGAGACAGTGTCTCACTCTGTCGCTCAGGCTAGAGTGCAGTGGCACAGTCTGGGCTCACTGCAGCCTCCACCTCCCAGGCTCAAGCGATTCTCCTACCTCAGCTTCCCGAGTAGCTGGGATTACAGACACACACCACCACGCCCAGCTAATTTTTGTATTTTTAGTAGAAACAGGCTTTCACTATGTTGACCAAGCTGGTCTTGAACTCCTGAGCTCACATGATCCGCCCACCTCGGCCTCGCAAAGCCCTGGGATTACAGGTGTGAGCCACCGCGCCCAGCCTGTATTTTGTTCTTAAATAACCATAATTACTTGTGGGAAATGCCTTGGATACTCTGTAACATCTTAAACATTGGAATCCAATTGAAAATTGCCACCGTCGTTTCCTATTCTATGTTGATTTTTGTACAGTACTTGATTTTTATGGCAGCAAACTATGAAAACCCAGCTTTGCGGAGATGCAATGTCATTGCAAGGAATGTGATTTAATACGGAAAACTGAAATACCTCGAACTAGTAGTTCACACAGTGGCCAGCAGGTGTCGCTGTGTTTCCTTTGAAAAATCTAAAATATCTTGCAGTGCCCAGTGAGTTCCCTGCATGTTGGTGAACCCACCGAAAACAGCCATAAAGATCTGATCCATTGATCATCTGGGGTCTGCATGAGATTACACCAATTGCAGCCTTTAATGTCGTCGGGTTTTTTGTTTCTGCAAACAAATAAAAGGTCCATTTTCCCAGGGCAGATTTAAATTTGGTTAAGATCTGATTTCTTGGCCAGGTGTGGTGGCTCACGCCTCTACTCCCAGCAGTTTGGGAGGCCGAAGCGGGTGGATCACTTGAGGTCGGGAGTTGGAGACCAGCCTGGCCAACATGGTGAAACCCCATCCCTACCAAAATTACAAAAATCAGCTGGGTATGGTGGCTCGCGCCTGTAGTCCCAGCTACTCAGGAGGCTGAGGCACGAGAATCCCTTGAAACTGGGAGGTGGAGGTTGCAGTGAGCCGAGATCGTGCCACTGCACTCTAGCCTGGGCGACAGAGGGAGACTGTCTCAAAAAAAAAAAAAGATTTGATTTCTTATTGACAATTTTTAGTACAGATTTTACTGTAAACTTTGTACTAAAGTTTTTATTGTAAAGTTTGTACTGTAAACTTTGTACTAAAGTACTGGACATTGTCAGTGTCCAGTGAGGGGTGGCGGGGGTGGCCTCTTTCTACTAAGGCAGATTTTTCCCAAGTCGGTTTTTGCAGTTTTTATTGTAACCCTAGAGGTATGATTTTTTTTATCTTTAAAAATTTTTATTTTTGTCTGTAACAGGCTGTCATTTGCATTTTCAACCCTTTCAGATTCTATTTTGGGGTGAATAACACTAAAGGAATCGTTTGTAAGGAAAGACACACCATTCATGTCTCGGCTACATACGCAAACAGGGGCTGGACTCCCCCAGGGTCCCTGCCTTGCTTGGGGTTGACAAGGAGCAGGGTCTTAACATGGCCCGCCACTTTACAGGCACGTTGGATTGTTACAAGATAGAACTGTAATCCCAGCACTTTGGGAGGCCGAGGCGGGTGGATCACCTGAGGTCAGTAGTTCAAGACCAGCCTGGCCAACGTGGTGAAATCCCATCTCTACTAAAAATACAAAAAAATAGCCAGATGTGGTAGCAGGTGCCTGTAATCCCAGCTACTCGGGAGGCTGAGGCAGGAGAATCACTTGAACCCAGGAGGCAAAGGTTGCAGTGAGCCGAGATGACACCATTGCACTACAGCCTGGGTGACAAGAACAAAACTCCATCTCAAAAAAAAAAAAAACAGATGACAGATGAGGGCAGGCTGTCTCCAGAGTCAAAATGCCCTTGTAGATTCAGTGGGATTTTTTTGCCATCTGACCGTTCTGTCTATCGTCAGAAGCGGAGACCCTGAAAGAAAGCCTCACAGAGGCTGAAGTGGCAACAGAGAAGGAAGGAGAAGACGGGGACCAGCCCACCACGCCTCCCAAGCCCCTGAAGACCTCCGGTGAGTTTCGTTTCTGGTCCTCTCCTCCCCCCGCCCCGCCTCGCCTCCTGATTTTGGGGTCAGAAGTCTTTGGAGGACGATTAATTTAAACAAGGCATAGATTCTCAAACTTATTGCTTAAATGCCAAATCTAGAAGAATAATAGTTTTTATTACTCAGGTTTTTTTTTTAATTATTATTTTTCCCCATGCATGTGGGAAAGGAAAGGAGGAAAGAGCCAGCCATTCTTTTTTTTTTTTTTTTTTTTGAGACAGAGTCTCGCTCTGTCGCCCAGGCTGGAGTGCGGTGGCGCAATCTCGGCTCACTGCAAGCTCCGCCTCCCGGGTTCACGCCATTCTCCTGCCTCAGCCTCTCTGAGTAGCTGGGACTACAGGCGCCCACCACCACGCCCGGCTAATTTTTTTTTGTATTTTTAGTAGAGACGGGGTTTCACCGTGGTCTTGATCTCCTGACCTCGTGATCCGCCCGCCTCGGCCTCCGAAAGTGCTGGGATTACAAGCGTGAGCCACCGTGCCCAGCCAGGAGCCAGCCATTCTTTAAAAAATCTTCCTAGGCTGGGTATGGTGGCTCACAACTGTAATCCTAGCTCTTGGGGAGGCTGAGGTGGGTAGACTGCTTAAGCCCAGGAGTTCGAGACCAGCCTGGGCAACCTGGTGAAACCCCATTTCTACCAAAAAAAATACAAAAATGAGCTGGGTGTGGTGGCACGTACCTGTAGTCCCAGCTACTTGGGAGGCTGAGGTGGGAGGATCGCTTGAGCCCAGGAGGTGGAGGTTACGGTGACCTATGGTCGCACCACCGCGCTCCAGCCTAGGCGACAGAGCAAGACCTCCCCCACCTCAGAAAAAGTAAAAGATAAAATGCATTCACAGCGTTCAGAAGTCATAGGTGTAAATTAAATGTTATTAAGTTGACAACCAAACTGAGTTACAGGATTTTGGAGGCTGAAGTTACCCTCGCAGGGTGGTTCAAGTGTCTATGAGGCCCCTGTGTTAGAAATGACACTTGCAGGGAGAATTTTAGGGATACAGAGTTGTATCTGATTTTCTGCAGCTGCTGGGAGGAGTGGGAATATTTTCTTCTCATGACGATGAGATTTCTTTTTACCACTATCCCTAAGTCTCCTATTTCAGGCCAAGTGCTAGAATTCCGCTGGTTAGCACTGAGGAGCAGACAGCAGGCCTGAGATCTCAGCTCAAAGCTAACAGAAAGGAAAAGGGTAGGTGTAGTTATATCTTCCATCTGCAGGGTCAGAATGATCTTGGGGGTAAAAAAAAAAAAAAAAGTCTCAGGGTCAAAGAGTTTGCATCACCATCTGAGCTCTCTCACCACAGAAGCAGAGACCCCGACGGAAAGCGTTTCAGAGCCTGAGGTGGCCACGAAGCAGGAACTGCAGGAGGAGGAGGAGCAGACCAAGCCTCCCCGCAGAGCTCCCAAGACGCTCAGCAGCTTCTTCAGTGAGTTTCCCTTGCTCACCCCACCTCCCGGGGTTGTACAGGCAGGAGGCTGGTGAGCCTCTCTCCAGAGGCCTGAGATGCTGCAAGACCCTTCTTCCTTTCCTGCTGGTTGGAAAGTCGGCCTTGTCTCTACCAGCCTGTCTCCCGTCTCCCCGAGCCCTGGGGTGGTGCTGGGTGCAGAATGGATGGGAGGTGGGGGCTACCAGAAGGAGAAAAGACCCACTGTTTTCTGTCTTCATTCCTAGCCCCCTGGAAGCCAGCAATCAAAAAAGAAGTGAAGGAAGAGGAGCCAGGGGCTCCAGGAAAGGAGGGAGCTGCTGAGGGGTGAGTCAGTGTCTGGGTCTGGAAAGGGTCTTCCAGGTGTGTTTCCTTCTCTGCATTCCCACAGCCCCACCCCCAGCTCAGGCTTCCTCCTCTTGCAGGACTTGGCAAACCTTTTCTATAAAGAGCCAGAGAGTAAATATTTTAGGCTTTACAGGACACATTTGGCCCCTGTTGCAAAACCATTCTTAGCTCCCAGAACCTGTAGAAACGGTCCAGGGTTGGAGTTTGCTGACCGTGGCCCCAGCCACCCCCTGATCCTGCCTCCAGTCTTTCATCCTCAGTCTGATCCCCGTAGAGCCTGGGGGATCTCTCTAACACCCAGAGTTGACTCTGCCCCTCTAGGGTTCCCCAGAGCCCTCAGGAGAAAATCTAAGCCCATTCGGCCACTGGCCCTCACCTCCCTCTCTGGCCTCACTTCCTACCTCTCTGTTCCTCTGGCTGTGAACTCACCAGATTTTTTATTTTTGAGACGGAGTCTTGCTCTGTCGCCTAGCCTGCAGTGCAGTGGTGCTATCTCAGCTCACCACAGCCTCCACCTCCCAGGTTCAAGCAATTCTCCTGCTTTAGCCTCCCAAGTAGCTGGGATTACAGGTGCATGCCACCACACCCAGCTAATTTTTATATTTTTAGTAGAGACACGGTTTCACCGTGTTGGTCAGGCTGGTCTTGAACTCCTAGCCTCAGGTGATCCACCTACCTTGGCCTCCCAAAGTGCTGGGATTACAGGCGTGAGCCACTACACCTGGCCTGAACTCACCAGATTTAGTGTATGCGCTGGAAGCCTGCAGGCGCCTCTACTCTGCCTTAAAAGTCACTGAACACCCCTTCTGTGCCAGCCCTGGGCAGTCCACGGGGATGAACCATAGAGAGCCAGCCACTCTGCCCCAGCCCTCGTGATGTGCATAGTGTGCTGGGGCTGTGGGACACTGAATAGGTTGTTAAGCAATTAATTGCTTCACTGTAATTTTGTTAATTATTTGAAGAGATGTCTGGGCTGATTCCCATGACACCTAACATGCACACAGGAGGCCACACTGAAGATTGGGTGAATGGATGATAGGATGCGTGGGTGGATAAATATCCTGTACAGTGATGAGGTCACTCCCCATCTCTGCCATGCTCAAAACCCATCTGCGATTCTCCCCAGCATAGAGGATAAATGCTGGGCTTCCCAGTGCCCTCATGAGCCAGCCCCGTCCACCTTACATTGCAGCCTCCTGGCATCTGCAGCCTCTTCCTGCTCCCTCCACACACCATGTCCCCATGTCCTGTCATTCCTCCCTGCTTTTTTTTTTTTTTTTTTTTGAGATGGAATCTCACTCTGTTGCCCAGGCTGGAGTGCAGTGGCACGATTTCAGCTCACTGCACCCTCCACTTCCTGGGTTCAAGCGATTTTTCTGCCTCCGCATCCCGAGTAGCCAGAATTACAGGTGCCTGCCACCAAGCCTGGCTAATTTTTGTATTTTTAGTAGAGACCAGGTTTCACCATGTTGGCCACGCTGGTCTCAAACTCCTGATCTCAGGTGGTTCAGCTGCCTCAGCCTCCCGAAGTGCTGGGATTACAGGCATGAGCCACCACACCCAGCCTCCTCCCTGCTTCTGAACATGCTTGCCCCCGGCCTAGAACACTGTCCCCAACCCACCCTGCCCAGCAGGCTTCCCTCAGGCCCCAGCTCCTATTGCACCTGCTTGGGGAAGCCTGGTGCCTCTCCCTTCGTGTGTGAGAGGAGGTGCATGTCCCCAGCACTTGAGTCAGACTTTTATGTCTTGTCACATGGTAAAGAGCCTCCCTAACCAGACATAAGCTCCTTCCCACAGAGCCAGGGCTGTGGGAGGTCCCAGCCTTCTTAGTCTTCTTGCCTAGCTCCCAGCACTGGGGCTGGCCCCTAGGAAGCCCAGGAAATCTGCCATGAAAGATATTTAAATGAGCACTTTCAGATTTTTTTTTTCACTAGTCAATCATGGACTCATTTATTTACTCAGTAAGTATTTACAAAGGACCGATTGTGTGTTAGCTACTGGATTTTAGGTGCCGGAGATCTGGTAGAAAACAAATCAGACAAAAATTCCACTTTATAGAACTTGGGTGTTTTTTTTTTTTTTTTTTTTTTTTTTTTTTAAAGACAGGGTCTTGCTCTGTTGCCCAGGCTGGAGTGCAGTGGTGCTCCTGGGCTCAGGGGAATCCTCCCACCTCAGCCTCTCAGGTAGCTGGAACTACAGGCATGTACCGCCATGCCTGGCTAATTTTTGTTTATTTTTTGTAGAGATGGGGTCCTACTATGTTGCCCAGGCCAGTCTTGAGCTCCTGGGCTCAAGTGATCCTCCCACCTCAGCCTCCCAGAATGCTGGAATTACATGCATGAGCCACCGCGGCCAGCCTGATTTCTTACATAATCATATATCCGTTTGAAGTTATTTTTTTCCCGTGAAGATTGATTGTGTTTTCAAATACAATGAGATGGTATTAGCAGCGTGAACTTTTGATGTCCTGAAAGCTAAAAAAATTAACAGAAAAGGGGTTTGGAATAATCCCTACTGTTCAGCAAAAAGGACAGGTGGGTTAAAAAGTATGAGGCAGTGAGTCCAAAATCTCTTTGATTTGATGCCTCTAAAAATGAAACCGATAACGACAAATTCAGCTTTAACATTTCATGATTAAAGTTTAAGTCTAACAAAAAAGTGTTCAGAGGATTCTTTTTTTTTTTTTTTTTTTTTTGGGACGGAGTCTTGCTCTGTCGCCCAGGCTGGAGTGCAGTGGTGCAATCTCGGCTCACTGCAAGCTCCGCCTCCCAGGTTCACGCCATTCTCCTGCCTCAGCCTCTCCGAGTAGCTGGGACTACAGGCGCCCGCCACCACGCCCGGCTAATTTTTTTTTTTTGTATTTTTAGTAGAGACGGGGTTTCACCGTGGTCTCGATCTCCTGACCTCGTGATCCGCCCGCCTCGGCCTCCCAAAGTGCTGGGATTACAAGCGTGAGCCACCGCGCCCGGCCCCAGAGGATTCTTGACATCAGTTTTGCACCCCCAATTGCGACCTTATCAAGGAGGTTAAATAGCACGTTAACTTCCTCTCTGCAGTATTCCTGTGGAGGAAGGGAGCACTTTAGCCATTTTACACACATTGACATGATTAGCCCAGTGAGGTTAGGCTGGCCTCGCCAGGGCACACAGGGAGGTGGGGGTAGGGCCAGGCCTGGGACCCTAAGGAACGTTTTTGATTCCTAGCAGTTATTTCTTCCACATTGCCATATCATGCCTCCTGAGCGTGTGTCCGTGTTTGTGTATTTATAAATATGTTTTCCTAATAAAATCAGTGTCCTACTGTGTATAAAGTTCTGTTTTCTATTTCAAGTGATACTATGACTGCTTTTCTTTCTTTCGAGACGGAGTTTTGCTCTTGTTACCCAGGCTGGAGTGCAGTGGCACGATTTCGGCTCACCGCGACCTCCGCCTCCCGGGTTCAAGTGGTTCTCCTGCCTCAGCCTCCTGAGTAGCTGGGATTACAGGCATGTGCCACCACGCCCAGCTACTTTTGTATTTTTAACAGAGACAGACACTTTTTTGTTAGACTTAAACTTTAATCATGAAATGTTAAAGCTGAAAGAATTTCTTGTCATCTGTTTCATTTTTAGAGGCATCAAATCAAAGAGATTTTGGACTCACTGCCTCATACTTTTTAACCCACCTGTCATTTCTGCTGAACAGCAGGGATTATTCCAAACCCCTTTAATTTCTCCATGTTGGCCAGGTTGGTCTCAAACTCCCGATCTCAGTGATCTGCCTGCCTCAGGCTCCCAAAGTGCTGGGATTACAGGCGTGAGCCACTGCACCCGGCCTGACTGCTCTTCTTGCACCGTTCCTAGCATGGTCACTTCCCCTCTGTCTCTGATGGCTGCCTCCAAGAGACAGGCGAACTTTCCCACCCTCCAATTTCCTCACCTCTCAGATGGGGGCACAGTGATGAGAGGAAGCATGTTCTTCCACCCACTCTTCCCCACGTGCCAGGCACTCAGCAGCGGCTTTCCCTGACCCAATGCTCTGAATCTTCACAACACTGCTGGGAGTAGATTCTGTTGTTATCCTGGTTTCCTGGATGAGGAAACTAAAGCGGGGAGGTGGGACAGTATTGAGGACTGGCTAGGAGTCCCAGCTCCACCTGTCTCAGCTGTGTGACCTTGAGGAAGTGACTTAGCCTTTCTGTGTCTCTCTTCTGAGGATTTGAAACACTTAGCACCGGGTCTGGCCTTGATTAAGATCAGCATGTTGTCACGGTAACTGCTGCTACTATTCTTGCTTGTTTTTAGTGCCATGCTCAGGCCACACAGGTGGGGAGTGGCAGCACTGGGGTTCCAGCCAGGCTGACTGGCTCTAGACTCCCCTGCCCACCACACACTGCTGCCTCATTGTAATGACGGCCACCGCTTGTTAAACCCAAGTTCATACCAAAGGCCGTGCACAGCCCTGCAGTGGCACTGTCTGTCTTGACCATCCATGCCCTGTGTCAGCATCAGCATCAGCTGAAGAGCTGAAAAATATCCTGAGGTCTCTTTCTCCCCCCCAACCCTTGTCCCCGTTTTGGTACAGATGTGGGCCTGGGGCTGGGGAGTCCTCATTGTTCCATAAAGTGCACCCAGGAGCAGGAACCCTCACTGTCATTTTTTATGTAACCTTCAGGGCAACCTGTCATAGTAGGGACCCCTTAGCTCCCCAGACAGATAGAGATGCTGTGGTTCAGAGAGGGGAAGCTGCTTCCTCAGCAGGCACAGCTGGCCGGGGCAGAGCAGATTGGAACCCACATGAGTCTGAATGCAGAGTTTGGCTGGGATCAGTGTGAGCCACTTACGATATAAAGGTTGAGGCCAGGCGCAGTGGCTCATGCCTATAATCCCAGCACTTTGGGAGGTTGAGGTGGGAGGATCGCTTAAGCCCGAGAGTGTGAGACCAGCTTGCGCGACAAGGCAAAACCCTATCTCTACAAAGATCAGTCCGGCATGGTTGCTTGCACCTGTAGTCCTAGCTACTCAAGAAGCTGAGGTAGGAGAATCGCTGGAGCCCAGGAGGTTGAGGCTGCAGTGAGCATCGCTCCACTGCACTCTAGCCCGGGTGACAGACCCTGTCTCAAAAAATAAATAAATAAATCGAGGTTGAGAACAGTCTCTAGAGCTGCGCTGCTCACCAGCTGTGTGGCCGTAGGTGAGTTACTCAATCACTCTGTGCCCCAGTTTCCTTACCTGGAAAAGGAAGTTAGAAAGGTCCCTTCCGGCCAGGCGTGGTGGCTCATGCCTATAATCCTAGCACTTTGGGAGGCCGAGGTGGGCAGATCATTTGAGGTCGGGAGTTCAAAACCAGCCTAGCCAACATGGTGAAACCTTGTCTCTACTAAAAATACAAAAAAAAATTAGGTGTGGTCGTGCGTGCCTGTAATCCCAGCTACTTGCGAGGCTGAGGCAGAAGAATCACTTGAACCCAGGAGGCAGAGGTTGCAGCGAGCTGAGATCATGCCACTGCACTCCAGCCTGGGCAACAGAGCGAGACTCTGTCTCAAGAAAAAAGGAAAAAGTCCCTTCCTCCTAGGTCTGATTGTTAATCGATGTGGTGTTAGCACAGCACCTGGCACTTTGCAACACCCAGGAACTGTACGTGCCTCCCTCTGCCCCACCCCAGCCACGCAATCCCTTTTCTGTTTCTCAAGCGTGTCTGCACCTCAGGGCCTTTGCACATGCTATTCTCTCTGCCTGGAATGCTCTTCCTCTGCTGCCCACTGTGCTAACCCTTCCCCTCATTCTGCCCAGATGTCTCCGACCTTCCCTGACCACCCTGTGAAGCAGCACCTCTCATCTCATCCTCTCCCTCTACTCAGCTTTCTTTTGTTTTCTGAAAGATTTTTTTTAACACCTAAAATTAATGATGTGTTTATGTGGGGACTTTTTGCCCACTTTCCTCTGACTCCTGCTGGAGTGTGAGCTTCAGGTTAGCAAACTTTGTTTTCATCCAGCTCTGCACCATGTGCCTTGAACAGAGCCTGGGAATGACTTCGCTTTGACTGAGGGCTCTATGCAATTCAATCTCCCTTTTGCCTCCATAGACCCCTGGACCCATCCGGTTACAATCCTGCCAAGAACAACTATCATCCCGTGGAAGATGCCTGCTGGAAACCGGGCCAGAAGTGAGGTTTCTCCCTTTTCAGACTGTCCCCCTCCAGTCCCTGTTGCTGCCAGAGGCTCTCTAAGCCGAGTCTTGGGAGAAATGGTCAAGTCTCTCCCTCCTGTGTTTTGGTGACAATCAGCAGCGTTGAAAGGGACAGAGAGACAGCCCTGGGCAGTGAGCTCATGCATTTGGATATTGGCAAGGGTGCATACGGGCAGTGTGGTATAGCCTGCACCACTGTAGCTCTTGCGTCTCTTTTCCTTCCCTAGGGTCCCTTACCTGGCCGTGGCCCGGACGTTTGAGAAGATCGAGGAGGTGTCTGCTCGGTAACTAATCAGGCCTGCCGGGGCGGGGGCAGGAACGCTTCTGGGTCTCTCCTCTGCATGGCGGTCCGTGCTGCCTTGTTCTGCCAAATCCTTTCAACTTGGCCTCTGACCCTGCTCGGGTGTATGATCATGGATGTCAGACATGGTCACAAAAGCGGCCGCAGGTCCTTTTGACTTTCTGCCTCATTCTCATGGTCAGAGCAAGACACAAGGGCGGGCCCAGATGCGCGGGGCAGGGAGACAGGCTCCATCTCGGGATGGCTGGCACCGCTGCAGACAGTCTGTGATTACTTCTAGTCCACCCTGAGTCATCAAAAGTGACTTCAGTCTTGCTTACATGTGTCCATATTCACGAAAGAAGATCAGGTCTCAGTTATAGCAAGGATCCCCTACTCACTCACAGAGGTTCCCTGCAGAGCCCCCCACCCCAGTGATGCCCAGTGCATGGCACTGCCCCACCCTGGTCCTTCTCAGCAGCATGTTAGCATCGCTGGTCCCTGCCTAGTCCCCTTCTCTGTCACCATTTCCTGTTCTCTCCTTGTCCTCCTCACCCCCAGCACTCACCCCTGTGTATTTAGTTTATATAAATATTATCATGGAGGCTGGGTGCAGTGGCTCATGCCTTAATTCCAACACATTGGGAGGCCGAGGTGGGTGGATCATCTGAGGTCAGGAGTTCAAGACCAGCCTGGCCAACATGGTGAAACCCCATCTCTACTAAAAACACAAAATTAGCCCAGCATGGTGGCGGGTGCCTGTAATCCCAGCTACTCAAGAGGCTGAGGTACGAGAATTGCTTGAACCTAGGAGGCAGAGGTTGCAGTGAGCCTAGATCACACTGCTACACTCCAGCCTGGGTGACAGAGTGAGACTCTGTCTCAAAAACAAACAAAAAAAAATTATCATGGGTATGGCTCATTCTGCTTCTTGCCTTCACTGTCAACCCTGTTTCCACATGTGTCCATGTTGGTTAAGTGGTTCGAGCCTGTTGTGACTGCTCTGTAGTGTCCCTTCATTCTCACATGGCACATGCCATTTCTCAGTTCCCCAACATGAGTGGAGCATTTCAGGCTGTTCCCAGCACTCTGGTTTTGTTTGTTTGTTTGTTTTGTTTTTTTGGCTTTTGAGACGGAGTCTTGCTCTGTCGCCCAGGCTGGAGTGCAGTGGCGCAATCTCGGCTCACTTGCAGCTCCGCCTCCCGGGTTCCCGCCATTCTCCTGCCTCAGCCTCCCAAGTAGCTGGGACTACAGGCGCCCGCCACCACGCCCGGCTTTTTTTTGTGTGTGTTTTTAGTAGAGACGGGGTTTCACCGTGTTAGCCAGGATGATCTTGATCTCCTGACCTCGTGATCCGCCCATCTTGGCCTCCCAAAGTGCTGGGATTACAGGCGTGAGCCACCGTGCCCGGCCCTAATTTTGTATTTTTAATAGAGATGGGGTTTCACTATGTTGGCCAGGCTGGTCTTGAACTGCTGACCTCAAGTGATCCGCCCGCCTCGGCCTCCCAAAATGCTAGGATTACAGGCCTGAGCCACCACACCCGGCCCTCTTCTGTATTTTGTAAGGATGCTTTTTGGATTCAGAGCCTACCTTAATTCACTGTGATCTCATCTTAATCTACAGGTACATCTGCAAAGACCTTCTTTCCAAATCAGGTCATGTTGTGAGGCTCTGAGTGGACATGAATTTCGGGGGAGGCTGTTCCACCCACTGCACCATCCAATGGTGGCTCTTGCCTACAGTTATTACTGAGGGATTTCCCTAATGTTGGTTTTTATATTTCTTCTCTGCACCTTAAAAACCTTGGTAATGAGACTTCTGTAAGAAAAACACGGCTTCTCTTTTTAATGAGGCCCCCTAAGTTTGCCAGTAACAAACCCATCCTTTCCAGCTTTGATGTTTTAGACAGAAACACGGTTTTCTTTTTAGAGGCAGCACAGCTTAGTGGCTGGGAGCACAGTCCTCAGGCACACGGCCTTGGTTTACATCTCAGCTTGATACTTACTCGCTCTGCGACCTTGGGCAAGCCACGGAATCTTTCTGTGCCTCCGTTTCTTCATCTGTAAAATGGAAATCATAATGGTACCTACCTCAGAGGGGAGCTGTGAAGATTCTATGAGTTAAAAGGTGCAGACCGGGCACAGTGGCTCACGCCTGTAATTCCAGCACTTTGGGAGGCCGAGGCGGGCGGACCACGAGGTCAGGAGATCGAGACCATCCTGGCTAACACGGTGAAACTCCGTCTCTACTAAAAATACAAAAAAAAATTAGCCGGGCGCGGCAGCGGGCACCTGTAGTCTCAGCTACTTGAGAGGCTGAGGCAGGAGAATGGCGTGAACCCAGGAGGCGGAGCTTGCAGTGAGCCTAGATAGCGCCACTGCAGTCCGGCCTGGGTGAAAGAGCAAGACTCTGTCTCAAAAAAAAAAAAAAAAAAAAAAAAAAAAGTGCAAAGGGCTGGCCGTGTTGGCTCACGCCTGTAATCCCAGCGCTTTGGAAGGCTGAGGCGGGTGGATCATTTGAGGTCAGGAGTTCGAGACCAGCCTGACCAACTTGTTGAACCCCCATCTCTACAAAAAATTAAAAAAAATTAGCTGGGCATGGTGGTGCGCACCGGTAGTCCCAGCTACTCCAGAGGAGAATCACCTGAACCCACAAGGTGGAGGTTGCAGGGAGCCGAGATCGTGCCACTGCACTCTACCTTGGGCGATGGAGCAAGACTCCATCTCAAAAAAAAGGTGCAAAGTGCTCAAAGCCAGCTCCTGAATTTAGAAAATGCTCCGCAGCATCAGCTGTCATTTCTCTGGGCTGATCATCACCATCTTCATCATTGTTACCATCACAACAAGTTACTCCCCCACTGTAACCGCCCAGTGGGTTCACCTTGCCCGCTGCCCAGATAAAGCCAATTTATCAAGACGGGAACTACAGTGGAGAAAGAGTAATTCCCGCAGAGCCGGCTGTGCGGGAGACCGGAGTTTCATTTTTACTCAAATCAGTCTCCCTGAGCATTTGGGGAGCAGAGTTTTTAAAGATAATTTGGCAGGTAGGGGCTTGGGAAGTGGGGAGAGCTGATTGTCAGGTTGGAGATGGACTCACAGGGGTTGAAGGGAGGTTTTCTTGCTGTCTTCTGTTCCTGGGTGGGATGGCAGAACTCGTTGAGCCAGATTACAGTCTGGGTGATGTCAGCTGATCCATCCAGTGCAGGGTCTGCAAACTATCTCAGGCACTCATCTTAGGTTTTACCATAGTGATGTTATCCTCAGGAGAAATCTGAGGAGCCAGAGGCTGTGTGACCCCTAAACCTAAATTTCTAATCTTGTAGCTAATTTGTCAGTCTTGCAAAGGCAGGTCCTTAGGCAAAAAGGGGTCTTTTCCAGAAAGGGCTATTACCAATTTTGTTTCAGAGTCAAGCCATGAACCGAATTCCTTCCCAAAGTTAGCTCTGCCTATGCCCAGGAATGAACAAGGACAGCTTAAAGGTTAGAAGCAAGATGGAGTCAGTTAGGTGTGATTTCTTTCCACTGTCATAATTTCCTCAGTTACGGTTTTGCAAAGGCGGTTTCACCACCAGCAACCTGTGATTGTCCTCATGGCTCCAGGCCCCAGAGCCTGGGACTGTTCTGAGCCCTTTCCTCTTCTTTCTAGTGTCCACCCCCTTAAACCCACCCCACCCCTACACCACACTTTGACCTTGAAGAACCACGTGTTCACACCCTCGTCCCCTCCTCCAGGCTCCGGATGGTGGAGACGCTGAGCAACTTGCTGCGCTCTGTGGTGGCCCTGTCACCTCCAGACCTCCTCCCTGTCCTCTACCTCAGCCTCAACCACCTTGGGCCACCCCAGCAGGGCCTGGAGCTTGGCGTGGGTGATGGTGTCCTTCTCAAGGCAGTAGCCCAGGCCACAGGTAAGGGGGACTGTGGTTGGAGGGACTGGAAGGACAGGAGCTCAGCCAGAGAAAATGCAGAGGTCAGGTGGATCGGAGAGATGGTGGAGAGAGGCTGTGAAACGGGGTTGAGGAAAAGGCTGAGAGGGAGGAGAACCTGATGGGGACAGATTTGCAGGGGTGTGGGAGAGAACATAGGGGTAGCAGTTCAGGTGAGGGAGGACCAGGCTTGTGTTGGGACAGGGGGCGTGGGGTGCAGGGAAGAGGAGGGCTGGGAAAAGATGTTGGAGGCAGAGACAGCAGGATTTGGGGGCCGAAATGGAAGGTTGGGGCTTAGAGAGGTCTGAAAGGACTTTGACTGGAGGGATTGGAAGGAGTGGGAGGAAAGAACACGGTGTGTGGGGGGCCAGCAGCCTGAAGGGGCCCAGCTGCCAGTGCTGGGTGGAAAGGCTGGTGATGTGGATGGCCTGCCGGCCAAGGGCCTGGAGTGCTTGGTGCTTATCATGAGGACACTGGGGAGCCATGCAAGGATTGTGAGCAGGCAAGGGGCAGCGTCCAGGGGGAAGAGGAGCTGGACCCCAGCTGTAGACAAGAGAGAAGAGGGCAGGAGAGATCTGGCAGACAGTGGGTGTCAGGGTGAGGAGGCAGGAGTAATGCCTCCAGGATCTCCATGGGTGACTGGATGGATGACAAAGCCATCAGCAGCTTGGGACCCTGGTGAGGGGCAGGCACCTGCAGGGGGCATTAATCACCCCAGCATGGGGCAGGCATAAGCAACCTCTATCTGTGGGCCCCCAGGGCCATCCAGGAAGTTTGGAAACGGGGGTCTGAGGCTCACCAGGTCTGGCTCAGAGCCCAGGGTTCGGGAGTGGTCAGTGTAGGAGGGATGACCACCGACTGGTGAATTCTCATCCGCCTGTGGAGAGGATGTGCTGGGAGCACTGGAGCTGGCTTAGGGCCATGGGGACCAACGTTTAGAGAAGGCAGGGGTTTCAGGCTTTCGTGAGAGGACAGAGGGACTGAGAAAGGTTGACTTGGATCAGGAAAGAGTTACGGGCTTATGGGAGCCAGAGGAGATGAGACTCAAGATTCTCCCACTCATTCACTCACGATGTGTTTCGGGAGCACTGACGTCATACCAGACCCAGCACACACGGGGTCTGTTAAGAATACTCTGAGCTGCAGGTAACAGAAAACCCAACTACACTGGCTTGGACAAAGAAGGATCTGTTTTTCTCACAAAAGAAGTTGCAGATGCTGGCTTTCCTGCCCAACAATCCATGGCAGCCGGGGCCTCTTCCGCTCTCTCATGCCTCCACCCTTGACGTGTCGTGTTCACACTCACACTCCTCTCCGTGTCACCTTGTGGCCCCTGTGGCTGCCCACGTCCCGGGTTTGTTGTGAGTTGTTGGCCACTTTGGAGAATCCTGTCCCCTTTGACGTGTGGTTTGATAACACCCCATCGGTGAAGCTCACACCGTCGGCTCTCCCATCTGTGGCAGTTTCGCTTCAGGTGCGAGGCCCACCCTCATGTGCTCTGTGCCGCGGCTGAGCGTCTGTGGACTGAAACGCGCGCTTGTTCACTCATTACAGGTTGCTTTCCCTTTCATTGTTTTCTGTGTTAGGGTTAGGGTGTTATCTCGATAGGTGTAGGCAAGTTACGTTATCTCCACGTTTCATTTCAGAACAGAAAAGAGGTGACACACACAGTATCTGGTGACAAGGGTGTGTTGGTTCTTTTTTTTTTTTTTTTTTGAGACGGAGTCTTGCTCTGTGCCCCAGGCTGGAGTGCAGTGGCACGATCTCGGCTCACTGCAAGCTCCGCCTCCCAGGTTCACGCCATTCTCCTGCCTCAGCCTCCCAAGTAGCTGGGACTACAGGCGCCCGCCAACACACCCGGCTAATTTTTTGTATTTTTAGTAGAGACGGGTTTTCACTGTGTTAGCCAGGATGGTCTCGATCTCCTGACCTCGTGATCCGCCCGCCTCGGCCTCCCAAAGTGCTGGGATTACAGGCTTGAGCCACCGCGCCCGGCCGGTGTGTTGGTTCTGATAGGTTGAGAGCTGCTTGTCACAGTTGTCACCGTGACTTGAGGCTCCATCTCCCCAGCTCTTACATCCAAGTGCTCATGGGACCCAGCTCTGGACAGTAAGTGGGGCCAGAGCACATCCCACGTGTGTAAGCTGGTGGCTCCAAAACAAGCCAAAGGGTCATTGGTCACTGCCAGAGATGACCCACCAGAGGAAAGGGTCCCTTGGCCTTCTCTGCTCTGTCCACACTCACTTCCCTAGTGATCTTGTCCCGCTTGTGGCTTTAAATCCCATCCGGCCCAGATATCTCTGCTGAGTGTGGTCATGTTCGTTCATCCACCGCTTTCCTGGCTCCATGTGCATGTCTGCTGGCTTCCTACAGCCAGCGTAGCTGGGGGCACGTTCCCCAAGCCATTTCTACCAAGTGGGTGAGCGTTAGACACAGGGAGGTGCAGGGACTCGCCACAAACACACACAGCTGGAGAAAATTCATCCAGGCCGCTAGAGAAGGGAGACACGCAGCCACAACTGTCAACTTCAACACCCCCACCCGCGCTATCCCCTGAAGGTCGGCAGCTGGAGTCCGTCCGGGCTGAGGCAGCCGAGAAGGGCGACGTGGGGCTAGTGGCCGAGAACAGCCGCAGCACCCAGAGGCTTATGCTGCCACCACCTCCGCTCACTGCCTCCGGGGTCTTCAGCAAGTTCCGCGACATCGCCAGGCTCACCGGCAGTGCTGTGAGTGGGGCGAGCCGCTCACCCTGGACCCCAGACGTCTTGGGGACCTGAGGCCACGCGTGTGTCAGGAAGGCTTCTGGGTGGACCATCGGCTGGGTCGCATCAGTCCTTCTCGTGGGGTGCACAGCTTCCTCTCCTCCTTCCTGCACCCAAGCCTAGGGGATTCTCCTCTCCAGAGCCTAGCAGACCTAATGCCATGGCTGCCACATGACAGGACTCAGTAAATACTTCCTGGATAAAGGGAGAGGGAGGCAAGGAGGAGAGCTAGCTCGTTCTTACTGCCCTAAGAGCAGGCAGCCATGGGAGCTGGGATGTGGAGATGGGTTGAAGGAAGGAGGGCAGGTATTCCAAAATGTAGGGCAGCAGCGTCACTGGTGGGGTGGAGGTGTGGTCCCTGCCTTCACCAGGCACTGATGGCTCTTCCCCTGACTCTCCAGTCCACAGCCAAGAAGATAGACATCATCAAAGGCCTCTTTGTGGCCTGCCGCCACTCAGAAGCCCGGTTCATCGCCAGGTAAGCATGTGGGCCTGTGAGGCTACAGAGGGGGACTGCAGGCTCGGAGGTGAAAGGAGGGAGGGACTGGCAGCTGGAATCATCACAAATGCCCTGACCATCCTTGGATGAGAAAAGCATGAGCAGGAGGCCCAGCCCCTGAAGAGTAGGAAGGGACACCGTTTCCTTTCACAGGCCAGCTTCTGTCCCTTGGTAGTGCTATCTAGAGAAGGCCCCTGGGCCCCTGTGGGTGAATCATGCTGTGATTGATTAGTGAGGTCTGCCTTGGCCTGGGCGCAGGCCCTGCAGCAGGAAGCCAGGGTTTGTTTGCCATGACAGTGAGAGCAAGTCCATTGACAGCTCACATCATGGAGCATTTCTTGGGTGCCCTGCCCTGTGCCACATGCCTTATCTCATCAGTTCCTACCAGCAACTCTGAGATTGGTCTTGTTACCCTCACCTCCCGTTTATAGAAGGGGAAATGGAGACACGGGGAGGCAGACTAAGCCACTTGCCTCCTGCCACTGGCTCAAAGCAAGGACCATGCTGGGGTCCTGACCATTGCAGTCACCGGGGCAGGCGCCAGGCTCAGTTGTCTCCCTGACTCACCCTCCTCAAGCCTCGCCAACCCCTCAGGGCAGCTGAGATGAGAGGTGCTGGTGCACCTACTTGTGCCCCTCCCCAGTCCATGCTAGTGGGCAGGATCGTTACTGCCTGGCCTTAGTTTCCTCATCTGTCACATGGGGCTGTGTGATGTCTGGGGTCCCTTCCAGGCTCTGAAGATTCTTCTGGTTTTTGAGGAGAGGGTCTACACATGTCAAGGTCGAGGAGACCAGAGAAGGGAGGAGGCAAGATCGGGGAGATGCAGACAAGTCCCCTTCCCTGTCCTGCTCTCTCCCCAGGTCCCTCAGTGGACGGCTGCGCCTTGGGCTGGCAGAGCAGTCAGTGCTGGCCGCCCTCTCCCAGGCCGTGAGCCTCACGCCCCCGGGCCAAGGTGAGCTCCTGTGGCCCGTCTCTGCATCCCTCGTTGGAGTTAACTCAGGCTTCCCCATTCCTTTTCAGAGGCCCATGCCCACCCCTTCCCCAGCGGGCCCCTGCCATCCCAGGCTCCTCTCTCCTGGGGGGGAGCATCTTGGGCCGTGGCATCTGCATTCCTTGCCATACAGCAAACCACCCACTGCACCCTGGTGTAGCCAAGGATGTGGGCGCCTTCCAAAGCCTCTGGTGGGTCTTTTCTTAGAATTCCCACCAGCTGTGGTGGATGCTGGGAAGGGCAAGACAGCAGAGGCCAGAAAGACATGGCTGGAGGAGCAAGGCATGATCCTGAAGCAGACGTTCTGGTGAGAGTTGGGCAGTGGGTGGAGTTGCCAGGGGCTGTGGGCAGAGTGCCAGGGATGGGGTGGAGCCAGAGGAGCAGTGGGTGGGGCCAGTGAAGTGATGGACAGGCATCACTAATGCCGGTCATGGGGTGACTGAGAGCAGAGGTGGTGATCTAGACAAGACTGGTGCTTGGCACAAGGATGGTGACAAAGATCAGGAAGGAGGCAAACAGTGAAGGGTCAGTGACCCCAAGGAGAGGTATAGAAAGACGCTGACAGCGGCCAGGTGCAGTGGCTTACACCTGTAATCCCAGCACTTGGGAGCCCAGGGCGGGGAGATCACTTGAGGTCAGGAGTTTGAGACCAGCCTGGCCAACATGGTGAAACCCTGTCTCTACTAAAATTACAAAAATTAGCCTATAATCCCAGCTACTTGACGGGGCTGAGGCACGAGAATCATTTGAACCTGGGAGTTGGAGGCTGCAGTGAGCTGAGATCACGCCACTGTATTCCAGCCGGGGCAACAGAGTGAGACTTTGTCTTAAAAAAAAGAAAGATGCTGACAGCAAGGGAGGGCAGCCAGCAACATGAGGTTTCTGAGTTCCAGACAGGGCTGTGCGTGCAGAAAGGCCTTAAGGGACCCAGAGAGGAGCAGGTGACTGACACATGGTGAAGGGTCTTGACAGTCATGGAGAGGACATCCGTGGAGCGGTCACGAGGGCTCCAGAGAGCCATGTGGAGGGACCTAGGCCAGCAGCTGACCCAGGGCTGGTGACTCAAAGATCATGACTGCCGCAGAGAGGATGTCAGAGGCAGGAGGGCTGATGGCAGTTCCACAGATGCCCTCAGAGCACCTGCTGTGGGCCAGGGCCAGTCTGGGCCAGGTCCCCCCACTGGGTGCTGAGCAGACAGCGGTGAACGGGCCCAGGCAGCAAGCTCAACTCTGCCTGCACGTGGGGCTCTACCAGCTGCTGACCTCAGGCCTGCCCCACACCAGCTACGTCAAAATCTTTGTAGGTGGAACCTGGCCTTGAAAACCTTTATTTATTTGTCTATTTTTATTTTTTTTGAGACGGAGTCTCGCCCTGTCATCCAGGCTGGAGTGCAGTGGCACAATCTCAGCTCACTGCAACTTCCACCTCCAGGGTTCAAGTGATTCTCCTGCCTCAGTCTCCTGAGTAGCTGGGACTACAGGCACGTGCTACCACCCCTGGCTAACTTTGAATTTTTAGTAAAGACGGGATTTCACCATGTTGGCAAGGCTGGTCTTGAACTCCTGGGCTCAAGTGATGCACCCACCTCGGCCTCCCAAAGTGCTGGGATTACATACCTGTAGGCATCAGCCACCATGCCTGGCCAAAAACCTTTTTTAAAAAACTATATCCTTGAGTGGTCTCATGTGTAGCCTGAGTAGAGAATCGCTGGTCTCGTGGTGACAGATAGGGAACAGGGGCAGGGCCAGACTAAGGGAGACAAAGGAACAGATAGTGACACCAAGGGAGAGCACAGAGACAGGGTGGCAAGAGGAGCTCGGCAGGTGGTGACTGAGGTGGGCAGAGGCATCCAGGAGCCCAGGCTTCTGGGAGCAGGCCGAGCTCTCTTTCCAAACTGTGTGAATTCTAGAAAGGCTTCCCCTATCTTGTTCTCACCCCCCACCCCAGCGAGGTTCCCGACCTGGACCGAATTATCCCTGTGCTGCTGGAGCATGGCCTGGATTGTCTCCCGGAGCACTGCAAGCTGAGCCCAGGTACAGGCCCCAGGGGCGCTCACCAGCCTGGCAGCAGCCCTGCCCCCTCCTGAGTCGGCGTGAGGGTGGCCATCATAGGCGTCCCTCTCAGAACCTGCAGGGTCCTCTCCCCCACCAAAACCGAATGCTCCTCCCTGGTGCTGAAACCCACTGGTTTTCTCCTTGGAATTTCCCCTTGTGAAGTAGATAGGGTGTAGGCGCCGCTGCTGTGATAAACAGGAGCTGGGTGTGGTGGCATGTGCCTGTGATCCCAGCTACTCGGGAGGCTGAGGTGGGAGAATCACTTGAGCCCAGGAGTTCCAGGCTGTAGTGAGCCATGATCACGCCACTGCACTCCAGCTGGGCGACAGAGTGAGACAATAAGTAAGTAAATAAAAATGGGCCAGAAGGCAGTGGGTCAGGCCAGATAGAATCTCTTTCTCTCACACGTAAGTGTACAGAGCAAGGGAGGTGGCCAGGGAAGGTACAAGTGTGCAGCTGTGTCCCAGCGATGACCCAGGGACCCAGGTTCCTGTGTCTTGTCCCTCTGCCCTCCAGAGGTTGTCACCCCAATGTCTGTGATCAAATGTGGCTCACTTCCCTGTTCTAATTGTGGGAGGAGGGACGCAGAGGAGGGAGGGGAGGCAGCCAGATTCCTTGCAAGGATGTGAGCCAGACATTGCACATGCTGCGTGGGTTCCAATCACATGGCCTTTCCCAGCTGGAAGGAAGGCCGGGAGCTGTAGTCCCCAGTGGGAGGCTAGGTCCCCTTCTAAAACGTGGGAGGCTTCGTGACTGAATAGCAAGAAAGGAGAATGGTCCTGGGTCCCATTAGCAGTTCTCCTCGCCATGTTCCCCCTCTAATCCATTGCCTTCCCTCTCCTCTCACTCGCTCTCCTCCTCTCCCAGGGATTCCTCTGAAGCCAATGCTGGCCCATCCCACGCGAGGTGTCAGCGAGGTCCTGAAGCGCTTTGAAGAGGCAGCTTTCACCTGCGAATACAAATATGACGGGCAGAGAGCACAGGTATGGGGAGTGGGACGTATCCCTTCCACAGACAGGAGAACGTCAAAGAGCAGCAGTGTGGGGTCACTGAGGCCTGAGCTCCAAGCTGGCCCGCACCACAGACTGCCAAGCCCTTGCTCATCCCTCTGGGCTTCAGCATCCACCTCCATGTAGTGAGTGCATTATTTTTTTCTTTTCTTTTTTTTTTTTTTTTTTTGAGACAAGAGTCTCACTCTGTCACCCAGGCTGGAGTGCGTTGGTGTGATCTCGGCTCACTGTAGCCTCTGCCTCCTGGCTTCAAGTGATTCTCCTGCCTCAGCCTCCCAAGTAGCTGGGACTACAGGCGCCCGCTACCATGCCCGGCTAATTTTTTGTATTTTTAGTAGAGACGGGGTTTCACCATGTTGGCCAGGATGGTCTTGATCTCTTGACCTCATGATCCACCCACCTTGGCTTCCCAAAGTGCTGGGATTACAGGCATGAACCATCGTGCCTGGCCTCTAGGGTGTGGTCTTAACTACCTCACCAGCTTATCCAAAGCTACAATCCTCCAGAGTCCTGACCGATGATAGTGGGAGCTCGTGAAACGTGGGCTCCACTGATGCTGCTGGTGGGTGTGGTCATTTTAACAGCTGTTCTGGGAGGTACCTAATGACCCCTTCATGCTGTGATGTGCATGTGTGTCGTGTGATCCAGGACCTCAGGCGTCCTTGGTCCTGGAGTCTCTAAGAATGTGTTGTGTCTCTTCTGTCCTGGCAAGTGTGGGGCCTTCTCACCTGGGGATAGGTAAGCAAGCGAAGTGGGTGGAAGCCACAGGGCTCGGGGCAGTTACAGAAAGTGGACCCCTGAGGAGACCAGCCCAGCCAACATGGTGAAACCCCATCTCTACTAAAACCACAAAAATGAGCCAGTGTGGTGGCATGCGCCTGTAGTCCCAGCTACTCGGGAGGCTGAGGCAGGAGAATTGCTTGAACCCGGGAGGCAGAGGTTGCAGTGAGCTGAGATCGTGCCACTGCCCTACAGCCTCCACGATAGAGTGAGACTCCATCTTAAAAAAAAAAAGGGTGGATCCAAGAGACACAGGATCACAGATGGATCTCCAAAGTAATGTTGAGAAAAAAGACACAAGATGATTTATGATAGTGACAATGATTTCTTGACAACTGTTCCTTGAAATAATAACATACATATAAGATGCTATATATGCAGCCCTGCTCAATGGCTGTGACCAGACTGTCTTAAAATACACATAGAGGCTGGGCGCGGTGGCTCACGCCTGTAATCCTAGCACTTTGGGAGGCTAAGGTGGACGGATAACCTGAGGTCGGAAGTTCGAGACCAGCCTGGCCAACATGGTGAAACCCTGTCTCTACTAAAAATACAAAAATTAGCCAGGCGTGGTGGTGGGCGCCTGTAATCCCAGCTCCTTGGGAGGCTGAGGCGGAAGGCTCTCTTGAACCTGGGAGGTGGAGGTTGCAGTGAACAGAGATCGCACCACTGCACTCCAGCCTGGGTGAGACTCTGCCTCAAACAAAAAAAAATCAGAATGAGATCTACAGCATAATGACATTTAAGCAAATCAGCACCCACATGCAGCAAGGTGCACATGCTTACATGGTGAGAGGTGTAGGGGTTGGAAATGACAAGAAAATGGTGGTAGGGACTTCCAGAGACAGGGCTGGGAGGTGCTGTTGGAACTGAGGAGATGATTCGCTCAAGTCTTCACACCAGTTTCCCCTCCAGAGCTTCCAGAACCTTCTACCAGTGCAGGTGGGGTCATAAGAGAAAGGTGAGGCCACATGAGGGGACTCAGCTGATTTCCCCTCCCTTCTCCCATCGTGACAGATCCACGCCCTGGAAGGCGGGGAGGTGAAGATCTTCAGCAGGAATCAGGAAGACAACACTGGGAAGTACCCGGACATCATCAGCCGCATCCCCAAGGTGGGCGTCTGCCACACACTTGCACCCTGCCAGGGTCTGTGGTCAGGGGTGCAAAGCCCTGAGGCCCGTCTAGGCCAGTGTGGCACAGTGTGGGGTTTATTGGGAGGAGATCAGATTGCGTTTGGCTGCAAATGACAGAGCACTCAGTCCTGTGTGGCATAAGCCGATAGGATTTTTTCTCACATCTAGAGGCGGGCACCCCAGCACTGACTTGGCTGAGCACTGATGTCCCCTTGAACCCAGCGTATCGCTACCTCTATCCCCTGCAGTCCTTGGCTGGCTGGCTTTTAGTGCCAATGCTTGTCCCCTTAGAGTTTCCCAAACAGATGTCACTCTTCCAGACGGAAAGAGGGAAAAGGGATTCTAGCTTGAGTTAACACTTTCCTGGACACCTCCCACCCACACCCCCTCCCCTGCCGTGGACTCCAGCTGGGAGTCACCGTCCAGCACTGGGTTCCGTGGCCACCCTAGTGCAACAAAGCCTCAGAAAGCAGAGTCTAACTCTGCAGCCTCTCCAGCCAGGAATGCGTGGAGAAGGAGTCAGGACGAGTTTGGAGGGGGCCAGCCCGTGGATAGGCCCCAAGCCTCAGAAATAGAAGCTCAGAGTCATACAGGGCTGGGCCTCACAGGCCCCAGAGTTGGGGACCTCTCTGCACCCAGTAGGGGTCTTGTGCCTGTTCGAGGAGTCCCCTATCAAAGAGCCTTTCTCTTTGCCTGCCCCTTATTAAATAGGAAATAAGTTAGTTAAGAAAGCAGGGGGCACAGTGCCCAGCTTTCTGCCTGTTAGAGGCGGTGGCGGTGAGAGGCACAGTTGAGTGCCTGTGTTAGGGGAGCTCCTGTTCAGTGCCAAGCACTGTTTTTTAAATCGATTTTCTTAAGATGTAATTTCCATAAAAGTTAGTGATTTTCAGTGTGCACTATGCTGTTTGATGACTTTTGAAAAGTTGATACACCCAAGTAACCAACACCCCAATGAACGTATAAAATATTTCCACATTCTCATCATTCTAACATATTTCCGCTGGGTGCAGTGGCCCACGTCTGTAATCCCAGCACTTTGGGAGGCTGAGGCGGGTGGATCACCTGAGGTCAGGAGTTCAAGACCAGCCTGGCTGACATGGTGAAACCCCGTTTCTACTAAAAATACAAAAATTAGCTGGGCATGGTGACAGGTGCCCCTATAATCCCAGCTACTCAGGAGGCTGAGGCAGGAGAATAACTTGAACCCAGGAGGCGGAGGTTGCAGTGAGCCGAGATCGGGCCACTGTACTCCAGCCTGGGTGACAGTAAGACTCCATCTCAAAAAAATAAAAATAGAAAATCAAATATTTCCTTGTGTCCCTGGCCAAGCAAGGCCCCCTCCTCTGCCCCACACCATGCATGCGCCAGAGGCAACCCCAGGTCTGCTTTTTTGTTGCCACAGGTTGGTTTTACCTGTTCTAGAGCTTCCTGTTGGTGGTATAATGCAGCACTAGTCTCTTGCGTCTGGCTGCTTTTGCTCATTCGTTCAGCAAATATTTATTGGGCATCTGCTCCGAGCTAGGCCCCGTGCTGGAGGCTGGGAGTGTAGCAGGCCTGCCATGGTCTCTGCCCTCACTGACCTCACAGCCCAGCAGAGCAGGCAGACCTTCACCAGGGAGTCCTGCAGCTGGCTCTGTAATTACACGTGGAGATCCGGGCTCCACGGGAAAGGACCAGCATTCTGTGAGCCTATGTAACAAACAGGCCTGGCCGGTCACAGTGGCTCCCAGCACTTTGGGAGGCCAAGGCGGGTGAATCACTTGAGGTTAGGAGTTCAAGACCAGGCTGGCCAACATGGTGAAACCCTGACTCAACTAAAAATACAAAAATTAGCCGGGTCTGGTGGCATGCTCCTGTAGTCCCAGCTACTTGGGAGGCTGAGGCAGGAGAATCACTTGAACCTGGGAGGCAGAGGCTGCACTGAGCAGAGATTGCACCACTGCACGCCAGGCTGGACAACAGAGGGAGACTGTCTCAAAAAAGAAAAGAGGCCAGGTGTGGTGGCTCCTGCCTGTAATCCCAGCACTTTGGGAGGCCAAAGCAGGCGGATCACTTGAGGTCAGGAGTTCGAGACCAGCCTGGCCAACATGGTGAAACCCTGTTTCTACTAAAATACAAAACTTAGCCAGGTGTGGTGGCATGTGCCTGTAATCCCAGCTACTCGGGAGGCTGAGGCTGGGAGGCAGAGGTTGCAGTGAGCCGAGATCACGCCACTGCACTGCAGCCTGGGCGACAGAGCGAGACTGTCTCAAAAAGAAACAGGCGTGGCTTAGACTTGGTATCAGGGAAGCTACCTGGCTCCAGGATACAACATGAATGCTGCCCCCGGCTTGGGCAACAGTGTTCCCTTGAGGGAAAAGAAGGCTTCCCAGTGGAGGAGACGGACAGGGGCAGGCATTCTAGAGGGAACGGCACGTGCAAAGGCCCAGTGGTGGAAGAGGCGTTGCCCATTTATTTGAGAAACAGAGAGGCTCACGTGCTAGGCTGAAGAGAGGCTCGGGGCCAGGTGAGGCGAGGGACAACCCAGGCTGACCCGGGAGAGTCCCCACAGCTTTGGGGAATCATGGGGATGGTTTTTAGCAGGGAGGTGCTGTGATGGGATTTGGGGCTTGCCAGTGTCACCCTGGCTGCTATGGGGAAGCTGGATTGGAGGGGGTCGGTGCAGGACAGGGAAGCCCAGCAGGCGAGGCTGAGCAGGGAGTTGGTGTGGGAAGTGGACGGCTTAGGAAATCATCAAGTTCACTGAGGACCTGAATGTGGGTGACAGGAGGAGGGAGATGACAAGAGCTCCTGGGTTTCCAGCTTGTGGGACCAAATATTACATTCTCAGAAACATTAGTTTCTGTTTCCTCTTGGTGGGGAATAAGAGAAAAGCATCTGTGTGCACATGCCTCTTTGTTAGTGCATCTTGAGGGCTGCAGAAAGAAAGGGGAATTTATCTCCCCGTGTTTGTCTTTCCATCTCATCCTCCACCTCTCACAGGCCCTGGGTCTCTCCCTTCACTTTCAGATTAAACTCCCATCGGTCACATCCTTCATCCTGGACACCGAAGCCGTGGCTTGGGACCGGGAAAAGAAGCAGATCCAGCCATTCCAAGTGCTCACCACCCGCAAACGCAAGGTAGCATCACCCGCTCCACTGCCTGCCAAGGCCCCGTACTTCCTCATCTTTCACCCAGTCCTGGCTGCGGGTCCTGCCCAGTGCCCAGAAGGGCAGAGTGTCAGTCTGGATGCAGTTCTCTCAGCCTTCTGCAGAATGGCTGCCACAGCTCCAGCCATCACATTCTCATCCCAGCATCCCAAGTAGGAAGAGGGGAAGGGCCCTTTTCCTGCATCTCTGTTGTTTTACTATGAAAGAAGATCTGTTCTGGAAACCCCCACAACCTGCACCCCACAGATTTCCCCTTTTCCATCTCATTGGCCAGAACTGTGCCATGTAACTGCCATTAGCTGCAGAAAAGGCTAGGAGAGCAAATATCTGGTGAAGGGGAATGAGGTTGTTGGAATTAGCTGAGAGCCGTTACGATCCAGCACCCGGAGCCAGCAGCATGGCTGCCCTAAGGGCAGCCAGTTAGATGGGGTGAGAGGGAGACCGGTAGATGAATGCTGTCGGCCTCAGGCACAGTGCCCCATCTCACCATCCTACACTCATGAACTCCGTTGTGCCCCGACCCAGGAGGTGGATGCGTCTGAGATCCAGGTGCAGGTGTGTTTGTACGCCTTCGACCTCATCTACCTCAATGGAGAGGTGAGTTCCGGCTTCCTGTCCAGGGGCAGCTGAGGGGTAATGGGGTGGGGTGTGAGCCTGGCAGCTGCCCATCTGACTTCCATTTCCGACTCTGCCACTTCACACGGCCAGGAGGCCACACTTGGGCGGGAGCTCTCAAAGTGTGGTCTGAGGACCCCTGAGGTTCCTTAAGATTCTTTCAAGGACATCTTCGAGGTCCCTCTCTTTCCGATTCCACATTGGCATGAGGTGGATCTTGCTCATGTCCTGCAGCCAGAAGGGTGTGTCGCAGAAGCATGCAGGAGAATCCAGCCTCTGTTAAGCCAGACATGAGAGAGTTTGCAAAAGTGTACAATAATGCCTCTAGTCTCACCAAGTTTTCAAAACATAGGTTATGTTTCATCAAAATATGTTATTTAGAGCCAGGCACTGTGGATCACACCTGTAATCCCAGCACTTTGGGAGGCGGGAGGATCTCTTGAGCCCAGGAGTTCAAGACCAGCCTGGGCAATATAGAAAGACCTTGTGTCTATTAAAAAAAAAAAATTATTTGGGTTAGTATATTGGATTTATTTTTTTAATTTCTCATTTTAAATTTCTAATATAGTGTAACTATAATATTATGTAACCCACATGAATAAGCTCTATGGAGTGAGTCTTGAATAATTTTTTTTTTTTTTTTTTGAGATAGAGTCTTGCTAGTCACCCAGGCTGGAGTGCAGTGGCACGATCTCAGCTCACTACAACCGCCTCCTCCCAGGTTCAAGCGATTCTCCTGCTTCAGCCTCCCAAGTAGCTGGGATTACAGATGTGCACCACCAGGCCCAGCTAATTTTTGTATTTTTAGTAGAGATGAGGCTTCACCATGTTGGCCAGGCTAGTCTCGAACTCTTGACCTCAGGTGATCTGCCCACCTCGGCCTCCTAAAGTGCTGGGATTGCAGGCATGAGCCACCACTGCTGGCCTTGAGTAATTTTTAAGAGTGTAAAGAGGTCTCAAGACAACAGTTTGATAATGGCTTGCTTTAGGGTGTCAGGAATCTGGAGCTAGGCCACATGCCGTCATATTCCAGCCCTAACCTTCCTAGCTGCGTGGCTACAGATGAATAACTCAGCCTCTCTGTGTGTCAGTTTCTTGATCTACAGTAAGGAGCTAAGAGTGGCAGGTGCCTTATCTGTTAGGGTGAGGGCTAAATGGTGGGATAGGGGTGTGGAACTCAGTAGCTAGTACATGGAAGCTCTCAAAAAAAATTAGCTGCACTCATCATCATCCCAGATAATTTTTTTTTGAGACAGAGTCTCACTCTGTTGCCCAGGCTAGTGTGCAGTGGCACGATCTCAGCTCACTGCAACCTCTACCTCCTGGGCTCAAACGATTCCCCTGCCTCAGCCTCCTGAGTAGCTGGGATTACAGGCATGCACCACCACATCTGGCTAATTTTTTGTATTTTAGTAGAGATGGTGTTTCACCGTGTTGGCCAGGATGGTCTCGATCTCCTGACATTGTGATCTGCCCTCCTCAGCCTCCCAAAGTGCTGGGATTTACAGGCGTGAGCCACCGCGCCCAGCCCATCCCAGATGATAATCTGGTAGATGAACAACGATCTTGTGACAACTTGGTAACTTCTGTCTTATTAATGAATATTGATCAATCATCTTTTCAGGTTTGTTGGCCGCGTGCATTTGTTCTGTGACTTACCTACGTGTGTCTTTTGCCTGCCTGTCTGGTGGGTTCTCACTCATGTCTTCCTGGTCTGAAAACGTTTTTTCTCTGTTAGGCCCATCTGTCCTTCGCCGGGACAGGTGGAGCTGGTAGTGGTTCTAATGCAGAGATGCCTTCGGTGCCCAAACCCCCAATTTTATGATGCAAACTGATGTTTCACTGCATGAAATTACTGTAGGAAGACAGTCGGAGTCTGATTTTTGTTTCCCGTGATGTCTGGGGAGAGGAAAATCAAGCATCAGATGCTTTCCAAACGCTGGATACTTTGTGGGTTTTTCTGCAGGATTTGATCATCCCTGCTCAGTTGGTTCCTTTGTCTCCCATGAGCATTTCAAATATTTCTTCTCATTCCTTCAAATACTCCTTCTTTAAACTTTGTTGATGGCCTATTTTGCTGTATAGGACTTGTTTGAGCTAGTAGTTTTACAAATTTTTTTATTAGTAGTAGTTGAACATGGATGAACTATTTTTATGTAGTCAAGTATATCATTTTTTTTCTCTTTAATGTGTCCTCATCCCCAAGATTTTTTTTTTTTTTTTTTTTGAGACACAGTCTCACTCTGTCACCCAGGCTGGAGTGCAGTGGTATGATCTTGGCTCACTGCAGCCTCCGCCTCTGGCGTTCAAGTGATTCTCCTGCGTCAGCCTCCCAAGTAGCTGGGATTACAGGCACCCACCACCACACCCAGCTTATCTGTGCATTTTTAGTAGAGTCGGGGTTTCACCATGTTGGCCAGGCTGGTGTTGAACTCCTGACCTCAGGTGATCCACCCACCTCCGCCTCCCAAAGCACTGAGATTACCGGCATGAGCCACCGCAGTAGCCTACATTTCTAATTTTAGAGCTTCTAGTAGCCACATTAAAAGGTAAGAAGAAACAGATAAAATCATATTTTCTTTAATCCAATGTCTAAGATATTATCCTTTCAATGTGTGATGAATATAACAAATTATTAACATGGAATTTTACACTCTTTTCTTGGATTAAGTCTTCTAAAGCCAATGACTGTTTTGCCCTTAGCACATCTCAGATTGAACTTGCTGCATTTCAAGGGCTCAATTGCTACACATGGCTGGTGGCAGCTACACTGGGTAGCACGGGCTCAGCTGATCTTCCCAGACATGCCCTGAGTAGGTATCGCTGCATTTTACAGATGGGAGCTCTGAGGTGCACAGAGGTAAACGCTTGCCTGAAGTCACCAGCTAGGAAGTGTGTGGCTGGGATGTAAACCTGAAATGGTCTGACCGTAGATAAATTGTACCTGCTTAACCCTTGTGACTCCTCTCTCTCATCTTTTCATACAAAATGTTCATGAGCACAATTTTACAACAGAAAAAAACTGTCGACGGAAAACACGTGGATGTCTCCCTGGAGGGCAGGCGGTGAAGGTAGTTTAACATCAACACAGAGAAGCCCTGGGCAAAGGGCAGACCAGAAACACTGCGCGTGAATGGTAACTGATTGAACAAAAGAGAAAAGCAATTCAAAGCCACATGACGGATTAGTTAGTGTTGTTATGTGGAGACAACTGCCTTGTCCTTTGTTTAAAAACATTCAGATCACCCCCTTCCTCTCTAACACACACTCTTGCAAGGTCTAGCTGGAACTGATTTCAAAGCAAAACACAAAACTGTAAAGGTACTGGAAGAACTCAGTGAAAACTTTCGGAATTCTAAGGAAAGGAGGACTTTTTTTAAATTATCTTGGGGATGAGGCTGGGTGCAGTGGCTCACGCCTGTAATCCCAGCACTTTGGGAGGCTGAGGTGGGTGGATCGCTTGTGACGTGCACCTGTAGTCCCAGCTACTCGGGAGGCCGACGCAAGAGAGTCGCTTGAATTCAGGAGGGCGGAGGCTGCAGTGAGCCAAGATCACACCACTGCACTCCAGCCTGGGCGACAGAGCGAGATTCTGTCTCGAAAAAAAAAAAAAAAAACTGATGAGATGCCCATAAAGTGTTAATTCAAGCTCCAGTGAGGCCGCAGCCCCCTGTCTGATGCTCCTGAAGTCACCGATTCTAAATGCTGTCGGGCCCTGTTGCCAGTGACTAGCCCCGTGCTTTAAGCTCTCGGAATCCTTCTGACATCGGGGTTCTTCCCTCTCAAGGCTTTCCACGAACGCTGTCACTAGTTGTGACCTGCACATGTCCTGTTCGCCTCACATTTAGGGCTTATTGTCTTTATTTTCACAAAGATGTCTCATCTCTCTTCTCCACCCCGGCCCTGCAGTCCCTGGTACGTGAGCCCCTTTCCCGGCGCCGGCAGCTGCTCCGGGAGAACTTTGTGGAGACGGAGGGCGAGTTTGTCTTCGCTACCTCCCTGGACACTAAGGACGTCGAGCAGATCGCCGAGTTCCTGGAGCAGTCGGTGAAAGGTGAGGGTGCTCACTCTTCTCTCCCGAGGTCTGCAGCTTGCGCTGACCCCGACCTCCCAGCCTGTCCCCAATCCTGGACCGTTTGACCAGAATCCTGCCTGCTCCGGCGCTTGTGAGCCAGGGTTTCCCAAGGACCACGCTTCTGTGTCTCTCTCAGACTCCTGCGAGGGGCTGATGGTAAAGACCCTGGATGTTGATGCCACCTACGAGATCGCCAAGAGATCACACAACTGGCTCAAGGTGATTCCCGACCCCCAACCGGGCCTTCCCCGCCCCGGGTCTGGAGGTCTGTCCCAGCTGGGCAGTGGATTTCAAGTCTCCACTGTGTACCCTGTCTGAGCTCAGGGCCCCTTTTCACAATCCTACCCCAGCCCCCTGCTGCAGCCGAATTCAGACCTTCTCCCTGCTGCAAGCCCTGGCTCACGAGTTCTGATGGAGAACGGCCCCAGCCTGAGCACTGCAGATGCCACGAGGTGCAGCGTAGATGAGGTTTCTCTCTCCTGAGCCTGCCGCCCGTGTCGGGCCAGGCTCTTGAGCAGGAATTCAGCCAGGACATGAATAAGAGAAAGGCAGGCAGGAGTGGGCGCCATGAAGAAAAGCAAGTCAGCTCCCGGCCAGCGAGGAGGGGCTGTTAGTGCCCTGGATGATCAGGAAGAGCCTTCCCCCAGGTGAGGGACAGAGCACTAGGGAGGAGAACCCCCGGTGCAGAGACCCTGAGGGAGGAGCAGCCTCTGCGTGTGCAGGGAGCAAGGGCAGACGAGGCGCAAGGTGAGCTCAGAGTGGGGAGCAGGCCCCACCCAGATGACGCAGCACCTGGAGCCACTGTGAGATAAAGCTGGATCTGCCTCTTGAGGGTTTCAGGAAGTCAGTGGGGGTTCTGTGCTGGGAGTCACAGTCAGGTTGTCATTGTGCAAAGCTCCTGGGGTTTCCCCTCGAGCGGAGGATGAGTGTGATGAGGGCCAGCAAGCAGGAGCCTGTCATTAGTAAGAGTTGATGGATGTTTGAGTGGAGAGGGGCAGTGAGGGGTGGACGAGGAGACCGGAACGGGAGGCACTGTGGCGCTGAGCCGGCCAGGCCTGCTGACCAGCTCTTCCTGTGTGCTTATGTCTGTCTGTGGCTGGTTTCCCTCCAGCACAGACCTTTCCTGTCTCAGGAAATAGCACTGTTGTGCCCCCAAGGCTGAACTTCTGCCTGGCACATGGTTAGCACTTAGTGAACGTGTCTGAATGAATGCGAAAATGCTCTCCCTTTGGAGGTGTGGCCGGAATGAGTTGGCCACGTCTCTGTACTGAGGGAAAGAGGGTGTCAAGGCTGACTCCTGAGGTCCCGTCAATCCCACCTGCATTTCCCATTTGTTCTTATTTATTTATTTATTTTGAGACGGAGTTTCGCTCTCATTGTCCAGGCTGGAGTGCAATGGCACGATCTCAGCTCACTGCAACCTCCACCTCCCACCTCCCGGCTTCAAGCAATTCTCCTACCTCAGCCTCCTGAGTAGCTGGGATTACAGGCACACGCCAGCATGCCCAGCTAATTTTGTATTTTTAGTAGAGATGGGGTTTCTCCATGTTGGTCAAGCTGGTCTTGAACTCCCGACCTCAGGTGATCTGCCCGCCTCGGCCTCCCAAAGTGCTGGGATTACAGGCGTGAGCCACGGCGCCGGGCCCCATTTGTTCTTATGTAAACCTAGAAGCCCTTCCTATGTCCAGTCTCTTCCCAGGGGCCATCCTTGGGGTTCCTTCTGGAAGTTCCCTTCAGACTTGCCTCCAGTCCCTCCTCAGTCCACTGAGGAGCCCCTCCCCAGCAGTGAGGCCCCCGCCTTGGACGCTCCCCCTTCTCATCTCTTGCCTCCCCTTTTCCCAGCTGAAGAAGGACTACCTTGATGGCGTGGGTGACACCCTGGACCTGGTGGTGATCGGTGCCTACCTGGGCCGGGGGAAGCGGGCCGGCCGGTACGGGGGCTTCCTGCTGGCCTCCTATGACGAGGACAGTGAGGAGCTGCAGGCCATATGCAAGGTCCTGGGGGACTGGGGCTGACGGCAGAAGCAGGAGGGAAGGAGATTAGACTCCCAGGGGACTTCCTATTGCACAACCCAGACCGAGGGGCGCTCACATCCCCCCACGAAGGATCCGTTCTCCCGTTTTTATTTACTTTTTCTGGTTCTATAAGCAACTCTTGCTTCATATAGAAAAACAGGCTGGGATAGAAAGGTGTCAGGAATGTGTGTCAGTGAGAGATTGAGATTAGCTACAAATAGTGGTGGCTCACATAAGAAAAGGATTTTTTTCTTATGAAATGAGAAGTGTGGAGGGGCAGTCTGATGCCATTAGGGATTCAGGTTCCTCCTGTCTCTCCCCACATTTTTTTTTTTGTCATGTGCCTCTGGCCTCATCATCACAATGTGGCTGCAGGAGTTCCAGCCCTCATGGCCATGGCTGCTCCACACACCAGGAAAGAGCAAAGGGGGTTGGACCCTGAGTCAGCCTCAGCCAATGAACACCTTCTACTCAAGTTCTGTTGCTCATCACTTTGCTCCATGGCTCACCCCCAGCTGCAAAGAATTCTGGGAAATGTGAATTGAATTTTTTTTTTTTTCAAGTTAAAGATTTTCTTAAAGCCGTGCGCATTTTGGACTAGATTTTCTTATGTATTTCCTATATTCCCCTCTCCAATAAATTTGGGTCTTTTACCACAGAAACAGAACAAAATATCACCTAGAATCCCACCGCCCAGGGACATGCAGTAGTGACATTTGAGGGAATATTTTATTTACATTTTCGCAAAGTTGTTATCCTTCTCTATGAGTAATTTTCTTTTCTGCCTTTTTACCCTGGAAGTACTTTATTTTCAATGTTATATATGCCCTTAATCAATATGGCAACAGGACTTGAATGCCTGCACAAGGATTTTCAAGGGCTATGCCCCAGTGTCCTGAACCAGCTCCCTGTGGCTGTGTGGGGAAGTTGTTGCCAGCTTTGTTCTTATGGGTAATGTGATTACTTAGTGTCCATTAACCTAAATGATCAGTGACAGAGTGATTTTTATAATTCACAAATATTTTGGCCACCAGTCTACATTGTCACCATTTTGCATTATTTAGAATAGATTTTTAAACGAGCTATTGTCAGGACAAAAGGCAAAAAAATCCTTAAGATGCTCAATGCAAAAGGGGCTTTCCAGGTGACGTTTATGTCGGTCATTATTGCCCACTTGCTGCGTATCTGCCAGCATCGAGCATTACTGCTAATTTTTAGCCTTTCCTGTTTTGGTAGGTGAAGGAAGCTCTTGGCAGTGTTCACACTGGAGACGGGCCGGGCATGGCCACTCACGCCTGTAATCCCAGCACTTTGGGAGGCTGAGGCGGGAGGATCACTTGAGCCCAGGAGTTCGAGACGAGCCTGGGCGACATAGTGAGACCCCACCTCTACAAAAACTTTTTTAAAAAATTAGCCAGGTGTGGTGGTGCAAGCCTGTGGTCCCAGCTACTTGGGAGGCTGAGGCAGGAAGATTGCTTGAGCCCAGGAGGTGGAGGTTGCAGTGAGCCAAGATTGCATCACTGCACTCCAGCCTGAGTGATAGAGCTAGACCCTGTCTCAAAAAAAAAAAAAAAAAAAAAAAAAAAAAACTGGAAGTGAGGACAGCCAGTTACTGGGCAGTGAGGATGTGGGTGGGCATAAGGGAGTGACTTCCTGGGGCCAGGGAGACAGTGGAAGCAGCAAGAGTTTCTCCATAAAGCGGAAGACAGGGAGTGGTTCACGGCAGGCCTCCTGGGAGAGCATTCCCACTCGGGAGTCTCTGGCTGGATGCTCCGCACCCCCAGCTCCCTCCTTCCCTGGTTTTCTGTGGATACTGCGTAGACCAGAAGGGGGTGGGGGCCACGAGTGTACACAGCTTTAGATGGCAGGAGCAAGTGCTGGGCCCGTGGCCGGCTGAGCCTCTGACCTCCCACTTCTTCCCTGCAGCTTGGAACTGGCTTCAGCGACGAGGAGCTGGAGGAGCATCACCAGAGCCTCAAGGTGAGCCATGGTGGCCGCGCCTCAGCCTCCACCCCTCTCCCCTCTGCCCCTGACAGCACAGTCCCTCCGTGCAGGGCTCTTGGCTTCCACCATCTTGGGGCTCCAGGTGTGGGCAGGAGGGCAGCAGTCAGTGAAGCTGGCTTTGGAGTCCAGCATCTCCGGGTTCATGTCTCAGCACTGCCGGCTACTAGCTGGTGACCCTGCTCAAGGAGCCTCGCCTCCCCAAGCCCTGTGCCTCATTCACACCAGGGGTTAGCCACAGGACACAGCAGGTGCCATAGCTGCTCCTTGTGAAGTGCCTGTGAGCCCTGATCAATGTGAATGTATGTTGTCATGGTCACAGGCATTTCAGGCTGAGTGTCTGTGCTACTGGATCTGTATTAGTTTATTTTCATACTCATACTGCTATGAAGAAATAACCCAAGACTTGCCGGGTGCAGTGGCTCACGCCTGTAATCCTAGCACTTTGGGAGGCCAAGGTGGGTGGGTCACTTGAGGTCAAGAGTTCGAGACCAGCCTGACCAACATGGTGAAACCCCTTCTCTACTAAAAATACAAAAATTAGCTGGGTGTGGTGGCACATGCCTGTAATCCCAGCTACTCAGGAGGCTGAGGCAGGAGAATTGCTTGAACCTGGGATGCAGATGTTGCAGTGAGCTGAAATCATGCCATTGTACTCCAGCCTGGGCAACAGAGTGAGACTCTGTCTTAAAAAAAAAAAAAAAAAAAAAAAAAACTGGGTCATTTATAAAGAGAGGTTTCCTGGACTCACAGTTCCACATGGTTGGGGAGGCCTCACAGTCATGGTGGAAGGTGAAGGAGTGAAGGAGGAGCAAAGGCACGTCTTACATGGCGCCAGGCAAGAGAGCGTGTGCAGGGGAACTGCCCTTTATTAAAGCCGTCAGATCTTGTGAGACTTCCTCACTATCGTGAGAACAGCACAGGAAAAACCCGCCCCCATCGTTCAGTTACCTCCCACCAGGTCCCTCCATGACACATGGGGCTTATGGGAGCTATGATTCAAGACGAGATGTGGGTGGGGACACATAGTCCCTGACACCATCTCTGTCCCACTCTTTGGTTCTCTCTCTCCGTTGCCCCCTCTCTCTACATCTCTGTCCCCGTCCCACTGTGTCTCTGTCTCCTTCAGGTCTCTGGCCCTTTCTCTGCCTCTTTTTGTCTTTAATGTCCTGCCTCAGCCCCCAGGGCCTTTCATTTCTTTCCATCTCCCATTCCTCCCAACTCCCACCTTTCCCAGCTTTTTACTTCAAGGGGGTGTCTTGTTTCTTTTCCCTTCTTTCACTTTCTATTTTTATTTCTGTTTACTTCAAGGGGGTGTCTGTTTCTGTTCCCTTCCTACACTTTCTGTTTCTATTTCTATTTCTGTTTACTTCAAGGGGGTGTCTTTTTTTCCCTTCCTCCCTCTCCCCAGCCATCCAATGTTTGGCCTTGACTTTGAGATTCCAGACCCTCTGTTCCTCTCTTCTTCTGCTCACTGCAGGCCCTGGTGCTGCCCAGCCCACGCCCTTACGTGCGGATAGATGGCGCCGTGACTCCCGACCACTGGCTGGACCCCAGCGCTGTGTGGGAGGTGAAGTGCGCAGACCTCTCCCTCTCTCCCATCTACCCTGCTGCACGGGGCCTGGTGAGTGGCAGAGGACCTGGGCGTGGCCCTGTGTGGGATTCTGGGCGGGCACACGGAGAGCAGAGTAGAGAGGGGACCTTGGCTCATGTCTGCTCTTCCAGGTAAGGATCAGGAAGATGAGCTTGCATTTTATTTGAGTGTCAGATAAAAAGATCAAAACATTTTTTCTTTAAAAATGGGCCAGGCACGGGGGCTCGTGCCTGTAATCCTAGCACTTTGGGAGACCAAGGCAGGCAGATCACTTGAGGTCAGGAGTTCCAGGCTAGCCTGGCCAACATGGTGAAACCCCATCTCTACCAAAAAATACAAAAATTAGCTGGGTATGGTGACCTGTGCCTGTAGCCCTAGCTACTGGGGAGACTGAGGCAGGAGAATCGCTTGAACCCGGCAGGCAGAGGTTACAGTGAGCCGAGATCACACCACTGCACTCTAGCCTGGGCGACACAGCAAGACTTCGTCTCAAAAAAAAAAAAAAGAAAAAAAGAATGCAATGCACCAGGAGTAGTAAGAAAACAGTGACATTGCTCCCTTCAGTATCATAATCTCATCTGCAGCTGTGAAATCATTTTCAGAAACTCAGTTCTTTTAAGCAAAGGCTTAGTTCCCTTCCTGCTCAACATTTACTTTGCTGCAGTTTCTTCCTCAACCGTAATTCATCTTCATGCTATCAGGTTTTAGAATGCCTTGGCTAATTTCTCTCTTTAGTGCTTCAGTCTTCAGCACTCACTGAGGCACTGTTGTAAACCGGGGGAGAACACCAGCCTGTGGCCAGCACTAGGAAAGCTCCCAGTGTCTCCTTCCAAAGAACAGCACATCTCAAAGTTAAAATGAGGTTGGGTGCAGTGGCTCACACCTGTAATCCCAGCACTTTGGGAGGCCAAGGTGGGAAGATTGCTTGAGGCCAGGAGTTCAAGACCAGCCTGGGCAACATAGTGAGACACTGCCTCAAAAAATATATAAATAAATAATTTTAATTAGATATATTTTCAGTTTCTCCTTATCCTTCAAAACCAAGCTAGCACATTTCTGTTGAGGAGCAGGCTTCCACTTTTAAAGAACTCTTTTTTTTTTTTTTTTTTTTTTTTTGAGACTTGGTCTTTGTTTTCCAGGTTGGAATTCAGTGATACGATTGTGGCTCACTGCAGCCTCAACCTCCTGGGCCCAGGTGGGCCTCCAACCTCAGCCTCCTGAGTAGCTGGGACTGCAGGTGTGCACCACCACACCTGGCTAATTTTTGTATTCTTTGTAGAGACGGGGTTTCACCATGTTGGCTAGGCTGGTCACAAACACCTGGCCTCAAGTGATCCGCCCACCTCGGCCTCCCAAAGTGCTGGGATTGGAACTTACATTTTTGACCTAATGTTTAAAAATTTTTTACCATGCTGCACGTTAGAGAGCCAGGGACCCTTAGTGACAAGGGACAGGAGCCGGTGTATATCCAGCCCTTGCTATGCAGCGGGCGCTGTGTGGTCATCAGCATGTCACTCATAGACACTCATTTAATCCTCTCAAAATCCCTAAGACATAGTGACACAAACATCTCCATTTTACAGGTGAGGATGTAGAGCCCTAGAGAGCTTGAGTAAGTGCCCCTGGATCACGTGGCTCCTGAGAGTTGGGAGCTGGGATTGGAATCCCACAGTCAGGTTCTAGAACCCATGCCCTGGCCCCATTGTTCAGCCTTTAGCCTGAATCATCCATCATCGTAACGGCTGTAGCAGGCGGCATTTCTTTTTTTTTTTTTTTTTTTTTTTTTGAGATGGAGTCTCACTCTGTCGCACTGGCTGGAGTGCAGTGGCATGATCTTGACTCACTGCAAGCGCCACCTCCCGGGTTCACACCATTCTCCTGCCTCAGCCTCCCGAGTAGCTGGGACTACAGGCACCTGCCACCACACCTGGCTAATTTCTTTTTGTATTTTTAGTAGAGACGGGGTTTCACCATGTTAGCCAGGATGGTCTCGATCTCCTGACCTTGTGATCCGCCCGCCTCGGCCTCCCAAAGTGCTGGGATTACAGGCGTGAGCCACCACACCCGGCCAACAGGTGGCATTTCTTAAGCACTTACTGTGCCCTGGGTATGGTTCCAAGCACTTTGTCAACTTGTTTAATCCTTATGACAACCCATCGTTCGGCCCCCTCATGTGGATCAGGAAGCAGTCCAGAGTGAAGGAGGGAGGAGACTGAGCAGGGAGTCGCTGGGGCTGGACCGCAGGAGTCTCCATCCCGCTTCCGCAGGTGGATAGTGACAAGGGGATCTCCCTTCGCTTCCCTCGGTTTATTCGAGTCCGTGAAGACAAGCAGCCGGAGCAGGCCACCACCAGTGCCCAGGTGAGGCCCTGGAAAGCAGGGTGGGCCGCCCAGGTGAGGCCCTGGAAAGCAGGGTGGGCCGCCCAGGTGAGGCCCTGAGAAGCAGGGTGGGCCGCCCAGGTGAGGCCCTGGGAAGCAGGGTGGGCCGCCCAGGTGAGGCCCTGGGAAGCAGGGTGGGCCGCCCAGGTGAGGCCCTGGGAAGCAGGGTGGGCCGCCCAGGTGAGGCCCTGGGAAGCAGGGTGGGCCGCCCAGCTGCTTGGCCCTACCAGCTTTTTAGCGTGGTGGCCTCTCTGGAACCTTGTGGAGGTGGGGGCAGCCAGCGAGCTTCTGACCACCCCGTCCCACCCTCTCTCCACAGGTGGCCTGTTTGTACCGGAAGCAAAGTCAGATTCAGAACCAGCAAGGCGAGGACTCAGGCTCTGACCCTGAAGATACCTACTAAGCCCTTGCTCTCCTAGGGCCTGGGTACAGGGCATGAGTTGGATGGACCCCAGGGTTATTACTGCCTTTGCTTTTTAGCAAATCTGCTGTGGCAGGCTATGGTTTTTGAGAGTCAGGGGAGGGGTGTGTGTGTGAGGGGGTGGCTTACACCAGAGTCTGGGATTCATCCCGTCATTTCTTTCAATAATGACAGAGGATGTGAATTTGTTTTGTTTTGTTTTTGTTTTGAGACAGAGTCTGGCTCTGTTGCTCAGGTTGGAGTGTGATGGCGACATCTCAGCTCACTGCAACCTCCACCTTCCGGGTTCAAGTGATTCTCCTGCCTCAGCCTCCCATGTAACTGGGATTACAGGAATGTGACACCACGCCCAGCTAATTTTTGTATTTTTAGTAGAGATGGGGTTTCGCCATGTTGGCCAGGCTGGTCTTGAACTCCTGGCCTCAAGCGATCCTCCCTCCTTGGCCCCCCTAAGTGCTGGGATTACAGGCATGAGCCACCACACCCAGCCATACCAAATATTTTATTTAATTGTATTGGGCAGCAGTAGTCTAAAATCTTTACATACATATATTTTTTAACTTGTTTAACCTTCCAGCCATCCCACAGGGAGGCACCATTGTGAGCCCTGTTAAGGAAGACAAATGCAGTGTCTTAAAATAACACAGATGGCTTCTCTTACAGTTTCGGAGGTCAGAAGTTCAAAATCAGTTTTACTGGGCTAACATCAGAGTGGTGGCAGGGCCGGTTCCTTCTGGGAGCTCCAGGAGAGAAACTGTGTCCTTTTTCCAGCTTCCAGAGGCCACCTGGTTCCTAGGCTCATGCTTCTTCTTCCGTCCTCAAAGCCAGCAGCATCGCGCCTGCAAATCTCTCTCCTGAGGTCATCAGGTCACATCCTCTCCTCCATCAGATCTCTGTTCCTCTCTTCTAAGCACTCAAGTGGTTACATTTAGGGCCCCCTGGATGATCCAGGATAATCTCATTTCAGGATCCTAACTCAATCCCAAAGTCTCTTTAGTCACATAAGATCGCACATTCACAGAGGCCGGGCACAGTGGCTCACGCCTTGGGGAGGACTTGGGGAGGCTGAGGTGGGAGGATCACTTGAAGCCAGGAGTTCAAGACTAGCTTGCTCAACACAGCCAGACTTCATCTCCTCTAATTTTATTAATAAAAATGTAAAAGGGCTGGGCGCGGTGGCTCACGCCTGTAATCCCAGCACTTTGGAAGGCTGAGGCAGGTGGATCACCTGAGGTCAGGAGTTCGAGACCAGCCTGGCCAACATGGCAAAACCCCGTCTCTACTAAAAATACAAAAATTAGCCAGGCGTGGTGGGGCATGCCTGTAATCCCAGCTACTAGTGGGGCTGAGGCAGGAGGATCACTTGAATCTGGGAGACAGAGGTTGCAGTGACCTGAGATCATGCCACTGCATTCCAGCCTGGGCAACAGCGAGACTCCATCTCAAAAAAAAAAAATAGATCACATCAAACGTTTCAGCGATTAAGACCTGGATATCTATGGGGGCTGTTATTATTCCAGCCACCCCACATGGGATGACACATTAGAGGAAAACCATCGGGAAATGGTCAGATAAGGCAAGCAGGATGCCTGGGACACCCACCCAGCCCTGGGTACCACGGGGCTGGGTTGGGGAAAACAGCTGCACTCGGGGTGGGGCCCAGGCTTGGGTCTTCTAGAGCAGGAGGCCTCTGACCTCGGGGCCCAGCGTGGAACACGAGCTTCTGGACATGAGAGTGTCAGGATGTCCTGATACTCCCGCAGGAGGGACAGAGGGCTCCTAGCCATCCCCTTCCCCTCACACTGTTTCTGCCTCTTACATCTGCCCTCCCTTCTTCCCTTCTCTTTCATCAGGTTCCTCTGCCCTCGTCTTCCGCCCGTCCTCTCTCCCCTTCCTTCTCTGTATCTGCGAGGCCTTGCTCCCTGCCATGCTAGTCTGTGCCAGGCTCACTTTGCTGACTGTCACTGTGACTCTCACCCTCCCTGTCTCTCTTCTGTGTCTCCATCACGGTCTCTTGCGCACGCAATCTCCTGGGCATTTTGTTTCTATTTGTCATAGCCCAAGAATACAACATTGCCTTCCTATTCTCCTTGGAGCTAGCAGTGGCCCTGTGGCCCCGTGTGGGCAGACCCAGGGGACATAAGCACAGGGGCTGCTGGGGGCTTCTGGAGAAACATCTTTCCTGAACAAAAAGGACAGCCCTGGTTGTGGCAGCTCTTCCCCTCCTCCTGCCTTGACTAGAGATGATGGCTGGAGCCAAGTCACCACCTTGTAATGATGAGGAAAAAGAAAGGAGAGTAACAAACTAGCCCTGACGACCCTAAGACAGCGAAGCAGGGGCAGCAGCTGCCTAACGTGGGCTTTTGCTCATGGGAATGGAGGAAGAATAAGTTCCAGGGTGATTATGACACTCTAAAACATCACTTTCGGCCGGGTGCAGTGGCTCATGCCTGTAATCCCAGCACTTTGGGAGGCCGAGGTGGGCAGATCACCTGAGGTCGGGAGTTCAAGACCAGCCTGACCAACATGGAGAAACCCTGTCTCTACTAAAAATACAAAATTAGCCAGGCATGGTGGCACATGCCTGTAATCCCAGCTACTCAGGAGGCTGAGGCAGGAGAATCGCTTGAACCCGGAAGGCAGAGGTTGCAGTGAGCCGAGATCAAGCCATTGCACTCCAGCCTGGGCAACAAGAGCAAAACTCCGTTTCAAAAAATAAATAAAAAATGACTTTTGTTTCTCATGGCTAAGAGTTCCTGATACAGCTCTCCCTTAAAGAACTGGCAAATTAGTGTGCATTTGTGTTTCAATTTCAAATAAAATGTTTAAGGCAAAAAAAAAAAAAAACGTATTTAAATATTGTACGTCAGGGGATCCCCACATCACTGTCTGGCTCTGGAGACCATGGTTCCCTTGGGCTTGGCTCTTCCTCCCTGCACCAGTGCAGGGCCCCAGGAACACATCTGCTACACACGGCCGCCTTGTCCCTCTGCTGGAGCTAGTCAGAGTCATCCTCACTCCTCAGTGACCCTCATGATGGCTCCACCAGGTAGGTACTTTTATTCTCCCCATTTAACAGGTGAGGACACTGAGGGGCGCAGGGATGTAAGCTACCTTCCCTAGGTCCACTGTCTAGGAAGTGGGGGGCCAGGTTTTGGTCCATGCCGTCAGCTCCTTGGCTGGATCTGTAACTACTTACTATGGAGAGCCTCCTGGGCTCCTGTGAGGTGTGGAACCTTATCCCGCAGGCGGGGCAGTGGCATGGTCAGGTCTAGGAGTGAAAAGATCCTGCGATGGCTGGTGTTGTGGGCACTGACAGAGATGAGCCTGGCGTTAGGGGGAGCAGGGGAGACCATCTTCCCCCTGGTGAAATCCTGTTCTAAAATTGATGATACTCCTGCTTTGGCCTCCCAAAGTGCTAGGATTACGGCCTCATCTCTATTTTTAAAAACTAAGAATTCAGGCCGGGTGCGGAGGCTTGTGCCTGTAATCCCAGCACTTTGGGAAGCGGAGGCAGGTGGATCACTTGAGTTCAGCAGTTCGAGCCAGCCTGGCCAACATGGTGAAACCCCGTCTCTACTAAAAATACAAAATTAGCCGGGCATGGTGGCAGGTGCCTATATTCCCAGCTACTTGGGAGGCTGAGGTAGGAGAATCACTTGAACCTAGGAGGCGGAGGTTGCAGTGAGCTGAGATCGCACCACTGCACTCCAGCCTGGGCGACAGAGCAAGACTCCGTCTCAAAAAAAAAGTAAAAATTCAAAATCCATCAAGTCGGGATGACACAGTGCTGGGCTTCAGGAAGAGTAGGCAGGAGGGTAGTATGGGAGGTTTCTAGGAGCCACTCTTGGAAGCAGCGCTCGCCACAGATGCTCCATTGCACTGACTGGAACTCGGTCACATGACCACAGAACTCACTCACATGGCCACACCTAGCTGCAAAGGTGCTGGGAAATGTGGTACCCTGTTGGGAGGCCACTTCTGGGCTTCAAACCTTCGCTGTGAATGGAGCTCACAGATTTCCTAAAAATGGACATTAAATGAACCAGAGTTGGCCCTAAGGATCTGGCTCACTGCAACCTCCACCTCCCGGGTTGAAGCACCTGCCTCAGCCTCCCGAGTAGTAGCTGGGATTACAGGCACACGCCACCATGCCAAGCTAATTTTTGTATTTTTAGTAGAGAAGGGGTTTCACCATGTTGGCCAGGCTGGTCTCGAACTCCTGACTTCACATGATCCGCCTGCCTCGGCCTCCCAAAGTGCTAGGATTACAGGCGTGAGCCACCACGCCTGGCCTCAATATTTCTTTTTCTGGGTATTTGAGTATGATATTATACATGATGGTTATTAGCCAGTTGCATAGGAAGATTAGCTAATCTGTTTTGAGGAATACTTATCTCCAATATAGTTAGATAACGACGACATTCTTTTTTTGAATACTGGTCTCGGTTGCCTAATGACAGAAGGGTGACCTCATTAAGGAAGCCTGGAAAGTCCCAGCCCTCCACGTGATCCTACGGATGAAAATAGCTCCGGGTGAGCTGCGGAACAGCTGAAAAAGCTAGAGCAAGCGAGCAAGGCCCACACGCCGAAGAGGGCTGTATAAAAGCGCAGGGGCCATTTTACCTCCAGGTTGGCCCTGCTCAGGACCAGGAGGAAACACCTCCAGCCCGCGACCTCCTCCCACAGGGCGAAAAGGAAAGCAGGAGGACCACAGAAGCTTTGGCACCGAGGATCACCGCAGTCTTCACCCACGGAGATCCCGGCTGAAGGATCTGTCCAGGGACTACATCGCTAAGCGCAGGTATTCCAGGCGGATTCCCGCGCAGCGGATTCCCGCGCAGCGGATTCCCGCGCAGCGGATTCCCGCGCAGCGGATTCCCGCGCAGCGGATTCCCGCGCAGCGGATTCCCGCGCAGCGGATTCCCGCGCAGCGGATTCCCGCGCAGCGGATTCCCGCGCAGCGGATTCCCGCGCACCAGCGCCACCGCGCGTGCGCACACGCCTCAGACCCAGGCTCAGGCAAGCCGTGGGGGAAGGGAGAGTTGTTTCATCCCGCTGGGGCGGCCATGACGAAGTACCAGGGATTGGGTGCAATTAAATAACAGGATTTCTTTTTCTTTTTAATTTTCTTTTCTTTTCTTTTTTTTTTTGAGACAGAATCTCGCTCTGTCCCCCAGGCTGGAGTGCAGTGACGCGATCTCGGCTCACTGCAAGCTCCGCCTCCCGGGTTCAAGCGATTCTCCTGCCTCAACCTCCCGAGTAGCTGGGATTACAGCCGCCCACCACCACACCCGGCTAATTTTTGTATTTTTAGTAGAGATGGGGTTTCACCATGTTGGCCAGGCTGGTCTCAAACTCCTGACCTCGTGATCCGCCCCACTCGGCCTTCCAAAGTGCTGGGATTACAGGCATGAGCCACCGCGCCCGGCCAGGAATTTATTTTCTAACACTTCTGGAAGCTAGAAGTCCAAGATCAAGGTGTTGGCAGGGTTGGTTTCTCCTGAAGCCTCTAGCAGAGTCCCTAATCTCTCCTTATAAAACCAATCAGGCCAGGCGCGGTAGCACAGCCATGAGCCACTGTGCCTGGCCTGAAGCTACATTCATAAGACAAGGTTAGAATCATGAAGGTGCTGGAACTTTGCTAAAGAACAGTCGTGGGTTGTGAAAGAGTGACACTCAGACTTAAGACCACGGCACACCGGCTCGGCCAAGAGATCTTTATTGGAGGCAGCAGGCTGGGCTGGGCAGGAGACAGAGAGAGAGAGAGAGCGCGGTGGGGGGTTTGCTTCTTTTATGCCCAGGAGGGCTGCGTGGATGTTTGTGATTGGTTGGGGTGGGGCTTAGAGCGAGGCGGAAAAACACCTCTCTCTGATTGGTTTTTCGTTTGGCGGGCTTGCATTGAGGAAGAAGAACCCGGAACCAGCGCCATTAGGGTGCTCTAGTTACCTAACAGGTTGAGCAATGACCTGCCATCCCTTAGCTTCCTCTTCTATATGTGCTCCAGAGTCATGTAACCAGGGGTCACATGATTTATAACTTCCCCAGCTACTGCTATAAATAATGTCACTATTGTGAAACATACAGAACTCATCTTTTTAGTGGGGTGTGTTAGCTAATACCTGTAATCCCCACTTCTTGGGAGGCTGAGGCAGGAGGATTGCATGAGCCCAAGAGAATGAGACCAGCCTGGGCAACATAGTGAGACCTCAATCTCTACAAAAAAATTAAAACTTTGCCAGACATGGTGGCGCATGCCTCTAGTCCCAGCTACTCAGGAGGCCAAGGCAGGAGGATTGCTTGAGCCCAAGAGTTGGAGGCTGCAGTGAGCTATGATTGCGCCACTATAGGGACCAGCCCTACAGGGTCTGTGGGTCTTTCTCCCCGTGTGCGGAGACGAGAGATTGTAGAAATAAAGACACAAGACAAAAGATATAGAAGAAACGACAGCTGGGCCTGGGGGACCACTACCACCAAGACGCGGAGACCGATAGTGGCCCCAAATGCCTGGCTGCGCTGTTATTTATTGGATAATAAGGGGCAGAATAAAGAATGTGAGTCATCTCCAATGATTGATAAGGTCACGTGAGTCACGTGTCCACTGGACAGGGGGCCCTTCCCTGTTAGGTAGCCGAGGCGGAGAGAGAGAGGACAGCTTATGTCATTATTTCTTCTATGCTCTTTTCAGAAAGATCAAAGACTTTAATATTTTAGTACTTTCACTAATTCTGCTACTGCTATCTAGAGGGCGGAGCCAGATGTACAGAGTGGAACAGGAAAGTGAAACAGGAGCGTGACCGCTGAAGCACAGCATCACAGGAAGACGGTTAGGCCTCTGGATGGCTGTGGGCGGCTGACATCAGTCAGGCCCTCTACAAGAGGCGGTGGAGCAGAGTCTTCTCTCACTCCGCCGGGGAAAGGCAGACTCCCTTTCCCGGTCTGCTAAGTAATGGGTGCTTTTTCTAGGCACTGACGCGACCGCTAGACTAAGGTCCGCTAGGCAACAGGCATCTTCCCAGACGCTGGCGTTACCGCTAGACCAAGGAGCCCTCTAGTGGCCCTGTCCGGGCATGACAGAGGGCTCACACTCTTCTGGTCACTCCTGACCTCAAGTGATCTGCCTGCCTCGGCCTCCCAAAGTGCTGGGATTACAGGCGTGAGCCACCGCTCCTGGCAATAATGTGTTGTTTTGTTTTTGTTTTTAAAAAAAGAACTTGTCTTTGAGGTAGCTTTCAGAGTGAGCATTTTGGCAGACCAAGAGCTACCACCTGGTCCTGAGACCCACTCCCAGGAACTGACTCAGCTATACAAAGATAGTTTTGGACACCCCTGTGATTTCATCCATAGCTGATCAATTGTTTCAGTTCCCCCAGCCCCTTGCCCACCAAAGTTTCCTTAAAAAATCCTAGCCTCAGGCCGGGCATGGTGGCTCATGCCTGTAATCCCAGCACTTTGGGAGGCCAAGGCGGGCGAATCACCTGAGGTCAGGAGTTCGAGACCAACCTGGCCAACATGGAGAAACCCCATCTCTACTAAAAATACAAAAATTAGCCGGGCATGGTGGTGCATGCCTGTAATCCCAGCTACTCAGGAGGCTGAGGCAGGGGAATTGCTTGAACCCGGGAGGCAGAGGATGCAGTGAGCCGAGATCGTGCCAATGCACTCCAGCCTGGGCAACAAGAGGGAAACTTCATCTAAAGAGAGAGAGAGACAGACAGAGACAGAGACAGAGGCAGAGACAGAGAAAGAGAAAGAGAGAGGAAAAACCCTAGCCTCCAAATTTTCAAAGAGACACGCTTGAAATATTTCTCCCATTCTCCTCGCTTGGCCGCCCCTGAGATTATTAAACTCTCTCTCTTTGCTGCAACACCTGCTGTTCGCATTGGTTTTGTCTGGGCAGTAGACAAGAAGAACCCATGAGCCTGTGACAGTCCCAGCCCTCCCCCACTGTCTTTGCTAAGCCCAACAGTGGACACAGGTCTAAAAAGAGCCATTTCTTTGGCAGGAGGACTGAGAATTTTCTGACCACAGTGCACCATGGAAAGGTAAGTCCTCTCAGAGCTGACCACTGTGGGGAAGCAGAGCATTTGTGTAATGGAACGCATAGTGAGTGTCAAGAGGTGAGGGCTGTGACAGTTCCTCTCGCTTGGTGGAGATAGATGGAAAGAGCTGAAGTCTGGGCGTGGTGGCCCATGCCTGTAATCCCAGCACTTTTGGTGGCCGAGGCAAGATCTCTTGAGCCCCAGAGTTCGAGACTAGCCTGGACAACATGGTGAAACCCTATCTCTACAATAAAAGAAAATATTTTTTAAAATTAGCCAAGCATAGTGGTACACACCTGTAGTCCAAGCTACTTGGGAGGCTGAGACATGAGGATCACTTGAGTCCCGGTGTTCAAGGCTGCAGTAAGCTACGATTGCACCACTGCACTGGTGGTGGGCAACAGAGCAAGACCCTGTCTTATCGTTGAACCGGCGAGGTGGAGGTTGCAGTGAACTGAGATTGCGCCACTGCACTCCAGCCTGGGCAACAGAGTAAGACTCTCTCAAAAAAGAGAGAGAGAGAAAGAAAGGAGGGAGGGAGGGAGGGAAAGAGGGAGGGAGGGGAGGAAGGAAGGAAGGAAAGAAGGAAGGAAGGAAGGAAGGAAGGAAGGAAGGAAGGAAGGAAGAAGGAAGGAAGGAAGGAAGGAAGGAAGGAAGGAAGGAAGGAAAGTAGGTAGGTAGGTAGGTCACCATGTTGGCCTGGCTGGTTTTGAACTCCTGGGCTCAAGTGATCCACCCACCTCGGCCTCCCAAAGTGCTGGGATTACAGGTGTGAGCTACCGCGTCTGGCCCCAAAATTAACCATTTTGAAAAGTGAATAATTGACTGGCATTCAATGCATTCACAGTGTTGTACAACCATCACCTCTATCTAGTTTCAGAATATTTTCCTCACCCCAAAAGGAAACCATGTACCCGTGGGCTGGTGGCTACCTGCTTGGACAGCCCAGTTCTAGGTCAAATTCTGTGTTTTATCCCTTTTCCCTGTGAATTTTCTGGACTTCTTTGTGTTTTCTCCTGGGAAGCTCTGAGGTTTCCATAATTCCTGGGCTCCAGAAAGAAGAAAAGGCGGCCGTGGAGAGACGAAGATTTCATGTGCTGAAAGCTCTGAAGAAGCTAAGGATCGAGGCCAGTGAGGTAAGTGAGGGGAGGAGGGTGGCCCCAGAGATCCCAGAATCGCCCCCTCTGTGCCCAGTGTCCAGGGCCCATCTCAGCCAGGGAGAGCTGGACCGAAGGATATGAACTGCTATGGGACAGGCATTGCCCCTGCCTAAGGGAGATCCTAGGTCTTCTTCTCCTTCTCCTTCTCCTCCTCCTCCTTTCTTTTTCTTTTCTTCTTCTTCTTCTTTTTTTTTATTTTTTTGAGACAAGGTCTTGCTGTGCCACCCAGGCTGGAGTGCAGTGGCATGAGCTTGGCTCACTGCAACCTCCACCTCCCAGGTTCAAGCTATTCTCCTGCATCAGCCCGCTGAGCAGCTGGGATTACAGGTGTGTGTGCCACCACACCCAGCTAATTTTTATATTTTTAGTAGAGATGGGGTTTTACCATGTTGGCCAAGTTGGTCTTGAACTCCTGACCTCAAGTGATCCACCTGCCTAAGCCTCCCAATGTGCTGGGATTACAGGCGTGAGCCACGGTGCCCAGCCCCAGGTACCCTTCTTCTTGTTCCCACCTCCATCCTCAGGCTCTGAACCTCTGATTGATTTTCTCCCCAATGTCTAGGCCCCAGTTGTTGCTGTGCTGTGCTCAGGTGGAGGACTGCGGGCTCACATTGCCTGCCTTGGAGTCCTGAGTGAGATGAAAGAACAGGGCCTGTTGGATGCCGTCACATACCTCGCAGGGGTCTCTGGATCCACTTGGTAAGCATCACTCGTGTTTCAGATTGCTTTCTGACACATAAATGGGATTTTTTTTTTCCTCCTGACACCAAATGTGTGTGGTTTTTTCCAACGCTGCTTCTCGAGCTCTCTGGTACTAGCTGGGTGTCCTACAATTCTGAGCAATTCTGACGCTGTCTACCTGGAGTTCACGTCAGATTCCACAGGTGAAAGGGGCTCAGTCCCAAAAATCTGCTCCCACTTCAGACACGAGTTGCAATTACCTAGCCGCTGGTACTTCTGACTGACTGCAATAGTTTGGGGTTTCCCACAGCTTCCTCCTCATGTTCAATAATTTACTGGGATAGCTCACAGAACTCAGGAACACACTTTGCTTACATTTACTGGTGTATTACAAAGGATGGGCCAGGTGTGGTGGCTCACGCCTGTAATCCCAGCACTTTGGGAGGCTGAGGCAGGAAGATCGCTTGAGTCCAGGAGTTTGAGACCCAGGCTGGGCAACATAGCGAGACCCTGTCTCTACAAAAAGTGAAAAAGTTAGCCGGGCATGGTGGTGCATGCCTATGGTCCCAGCTACTCAGGAAGCTGAGGCAGGAGGATTGCTTTAGCCTGGGAGTCTGAGGCTGCATTGAACTACAGTCACACCACTGCACACCAGCCTGGGTGACAGAGAGACCCTGTCTCAAAAAAAAAAATTCCAAGGGTTTTAGGAACTCTGCACCAGGAAGCAGGAGAAAACACCAATTATCTTTCTTTACTACACAAAGCCACGGACAAAGCATAATAATACTACCTTCTGACATTAAAGGAGGATTTACATGTTCAGGTGCACTTTTCACACTGCAGGTGGATAGAATACAGCCCTTTTAACTTATCAGCCTCTATGATGAAGTATTACATTAATCTGTGTAGGACTGTCTCATTCAGGAGGCCCCAGATGGCAGGTATGAAATACTCATGTCTGCGTGTTTGTTGCCAAGCCCAGGGCAGACATGACTAATAGATCTTGGCACATTTTCAGAGCAGGGGGTAAGGCTAGGCAGAGCAGCAGAGGCTCGAGTGAGATAGGCAGGGCAGAGGCACGAATGTTGAGCCTGGCTGGCCTGATTTGTTTTCCTTTCTGTGCTCAAAGTTTGATCTGGAGCTGGGTTCTAAGCTGGGTGTGGAGGATGAGGTTCATGGAGACGACAGCATGAAGAGCAGAGCTGCAGAGCTTGGGAGTGGGAAAGGTCCTGCAGAGTCACACCTAGGACCCCTCTATTCCTCCAAGGCTCATCTAACATGTTGAGTGACATTGCTTGGGGGTTTAGCCGTACTGCACGTTGCAGAACTCCAGGGGGAGCTGTTGAGATAGGAACCACGTGATTTCTTCTGCACTCTTTGCAAGGCTGCTGTGGTTATAAAGGCAGGCCTGGCTGGACAAAGGGACTCACACCTGTAATCCCAGTACTTTGGGAGGTCGAGGTGGGAGGATCTCTTGAGCCCAGGAGGAGTTCAAGACCAGCCTGGGCAACATAGGGAGACCCCATCTCTACAAACAACAACAACAAAAGCCTTATATTCCAACAGCTTTGGTTTAGTTCCTGGAGCTGTCCTTCATGGGCTGTTATGAGCCCAGACATACTTCTTTGTGCCTTGGTTACCTCCACTGTTGAGCATTGTAAGTGTGGATGATGAAGACTCGGGAAGGATGTGTGCAAGGAGGTCCTTCACAGGAACACCTGCCTCATGGAGAGGGCGACCCACAGAGGAAACGGAAAATTTACATTAAATAAATATAACTGCAGAACAATCAAGTTCAAAGGAGGACTCAAAATCATCTGGGACAATCCTTCCATTTCACAGGCAGGAAAATGAGAGCATGATGGGAGAAAGGCCTCATCAGAGTCAAATGTTTTTTGCAGCCAGCACTTATTGAAGGTTTACATGTGACAGCAACATACTGTGCTGATCTCACAGGGCTGTTTGAGAATTAAATGATGAAACATATGCAAAGCATCCCAACCTGAGCTGTCCAGTAGAACTATATACCATGAGCCACATCTATTCTATCATTTTAAATTTTCTTTCTTTCTTTCTTTCTTTCTTTCTTTCTTTCTTTCTTTCTTTCTTTCTTTCTTTTTTTCTTTTTCTTTCTTTCTTTCTTTTTCTTTCTTTCTCTCTTTCTCTCTTTCTCTCTCTCTCTCTCTCTTTCTTCTTTTCTGTTCTTTTTTTCTTTTGGAGACACAGCCTCGCTCTTGTCGCCCAGGCTGGAGTGCAGTGGCGCGATCTTGGCTCATTGCAACCTCCACCTCCTGGGTTCAAGTGGTTCTCCTGCCTCAGCCTCCCAATTAGCTCGGATTATAGGCACTTGCCACCACACCCAGCTAATTTTTGTATTTTTAGTAGAGATGGAGTTTCACCATGTTGGCCAAGCTGGTCTCTAACTCCTGACCTCAGGTGATCTGCCTGCCCTGGCCTCCCAAAGGGCTAGAATTACAGGTGTAAGCCACCATGTCCAGCCCATTTTAAATTTTCTAGTAACCTCTTCAAGAAGGTAAAAAGAAACAGTGAAATGAATGATCCATTTTCTTTAACCCAATATATCCAAAAGATTAGCATTTTGACACATCATTAAGAAAAAAATTGTTAATGAGATATTTGATATTCCTTTTGTCAGACTGTCTTTGAAAGCTGCTGGGCATTTTATGCTGAGTGCATTCCAAGTTGGATGCAGAAGTCTCATTAGATGTTAAAGGAGGCCCAGGGCAGTGGCTCATACCTGTAATCCCAGCACTTTGAGAGGCCGAGGCAGGTGGATCACCTGAGTTCAGGAGTTTGAGACCAGCCTGGCCAACATGGTGAAACCTGTCTCTATTAAAAATACAAAAATTAGCTGGGTGTGGTGGCATGCACCTGTAATCCCAGCTACTTGGGAGGCTGAGGCAGGAGAATCACTTGAACCCGGGAGGCAGAGGTTGCAGTGAGCCGAGATCAAACCACTGTATTCTAGCCTGGGTAATAAGAGTGAAACTCCATCTCAAAAAAAAAAAAAAGATATTAAAGGAAAGAACTTTTCATACCCAGCTTGTTCTAAACATACTTCAGTTTCCCAATAACTGAATGGAGTACCAGTGTTTAAATTTAAGCTAATTAAAATGAAATAAAAATTTAAAATCATGCTAGCCACACTTCAAGGGCTCAAGAGCTATGATGTGTGTTTAATACATTGGACAGTGTGAGGGTAGATAGCACCCGATAAGCAGCATTAAGAACATAAAAAATGTTTATTGAGCCCAGGCATCGTGGCTCACACCTATAATCCCAGCATTTTGGGAAGCTGAGGTGCGAGGATTGCTTGAGGCCACGAGTTTGAGACCAGCCTGGGCAACGTAGTGAGACTTTGTCTTTAAGGAAAATAAATGTAAAAATGAGCAGGGCATGGTGATGCACCTGGTGAGTAGTGGTCCCAGCTACTCGGGAGGCTGAGGTGGGAGGATCATTTGATCCTGGGGTTTGAGGCTGCAGTGAGCCAAGATCATGCCACTGCACTCCAGCCTGGGCAACAGAGCAAGACCTGTCTCAAAAAAAAAAAAAAAAATATATATATATATATAGACTCCATGTGACACACCAGCTTTCTTGCCTTCTGCCATGAGTAGAAGCTTTTTGCACCATGCTTCTTGTACAGCCTGCAGAACTGTGAGCTAAATAAACCTCTTTTCTTTAAAAATTTAAAAAAAATATATATATATACATATATATTTATTGAGTGAGCAAATGAATGTCAAGTCTTTTTTTTTTTTTTTTTTTTTTTGAGACAGAGTCTCGCTCTGTTGCCCAGGCTGGAGTGCAGTGGCGCGATCTCGGCTCACTGCAAGCTCTGCCTCCTGGGCTCGCGCCATTCTCCTGCCTCAGCCTCCCGAGTAGCTGGGACTATAGTAGCTGGGACTGCAACCATGCCTGGCTAATTTTTTGTATTTTTAGTAGAGACGGGGTTTCACCGTGTTAGCTAGGATGGTCTCAATCTCCTAACCTTGTGATCCGCAGACCTCGGCCTCCCAAAGTGCTGGGGATCACAGGTGTGAGCCACTGCGCTTGGCTTTTTTTTTTTTTTTTTTTAGATGGAGTCACACTCTGTCGCCCAGGCTGGAGTGCAGTGGCACAATCTCAACTCACTGCAACCTCTGCCTCCTGGGTTCAAGCAACTCCTCTGCTTCAGCCTCCCGAGCAGCCGGGACCACAGGCGTGTGCCACCATGCTGGCTAATTTTTGTGTTGTTAGTAGAGACGGGGTTTCCTGAGTATCTGGCACTAGAGGTGCCCACCACCACGCATGCCACCACACCTGGCTAATTTTTTTGTATTTTTAGTGGAGATGGGGTTTCACCATGTTGGCCAGGCTGGTCTCTCAGGCAGTCCTCCTGCCTTGTCCTCCCGTAGTGCTGGGATTACAGGCATGAACCACCACACCTGGCCCCATTAATTGATTTTCTAGGATTATGTGAGTTAATAGGTATAAAGGACTATAAGACAGTTTGTTGCTGTCACATATAAACCTTTATTAAGTGCTGGCTGCAACAAACATTTGATGAGGCCTTTCTCCCATCATGCTCTCATTTTCTTGCTAATGAAATGGAAGGATTGTCCCAGATGATTTTGAGTCCTCCTTTGAACTTGATTGTTCTGTAGTTATATTTATTTAATGTAAATTTTCCATTTCCTCTGTGTGTCTCCCTCTCCACGAGGCAGGTGTTCCTGTGAAGGACCTCCTTGCACACATCCTTCCCCAGTCTTCATCGTCCACACTTAAAATGCCCAACTCACTCTCTTCCTCTGTCCTCCAGGGCAATATCTTCTCTCTACACCAATGATGGTGACATAGAAGCTCTCGAGGCTGACCTGAAACGTCGATTTACCCGACAGGAGTGGGACTTAGCTAAGAGCCTACAGAAAACCATCCAAGCAGCGAGGTCTGAGAATTACTCTCTGACCGACTTCTGGGCCTACATGGTTATCTCCAAGCAAACCAGAGAAGTAAGTCATTCCCAGCTGGGGTCCTGGGGTGGGGGTAGGAACAAGGGGTCTCAGGGTGTGGGGTTACCAAAGATCCTGACCAGCACCACCTTTTAAGTCCGTCAGGACTTTCGAGGCATCAAAATATGGGCACTTCGGTTGATGCCTCAAAACTAAAGTATATCAGGATTACTGTGGTTGCAAGTGACAGAAATTGACTCTGATTCGTTTATGCGAAAAATAAAGTGATATGATTTACTAGAAAGATACACAGACATCCAGGGCAAGAAGAACAATCAGGACTTATGATGGAATAAGGCAGAAATAGGGAAAGTGTCAGACCCAAGACAACCTTCCTGTCCATCTCTCCTTGGCCATTTGATGTCTTGAATTCACTATTTTTATTTTATTTTATTTTATTTCATTTTATTTTTGAGACAGGGTCTTGCTGTGTCACCCAGGCTGGAGTGCAGTGGCGAGATCACGGCTCACTGCAACTTCGACCTCCTGGTCTCAAGCAATCCTCTTGCCTCAGCCTTTTGAGTAAGCTGGGGCAACAGGCGTGCACCACCGTGCCTGGCTAATTTTTAAATTTTTTTTGTAGAGACAGGGATCTCGCTATATTGCCCAGGCTGTTCTCAAACTCCTGAGCTCAAGCAATCCTCCAACTACTGGGTTCAAGTGATCCTCCTATCTCAGCCTCCCGAAGTGCTGGGATTACGGATATGAGCCACTGCATCCAGCCTATCCTAACACTTTGGGTTTTTGTTGTTTTTTGTTTGTTTTGTTTGTTCTTGAGACAGGGTTTCACTCTGTCGCCCAGGCTGGAGTGCAGTGGTGCAATCACAGCTCACTGCAGCCTTGACCTCCTGGGCTCAAGCACTCCTCCCAGCTCAGCCACCCAAGTAGCTAGGACTACAGGCACACACCACTGGGCCTGACAAATTATTATTATTATTATTTTTATTTTTATTTTTTTTTTAGAGACAGGGTTTCACTTTGTTGCTCAGGGTGGTCTCCAAATCCTGGGCTCCAGTGATCCTTCCACTTCAGCCTCCCAAAGTACTGGGATTATGGGTATGAGCCACTGCACCTAGCCTATCCAAGCACTTTGGGTGGCCAAGGGGGCAGGATTGCTTGAAGCCATGAGTTCGAGACCAGCCTGGGCAACATAGCAAGAGCCTGTCTCTATCAAAAAATAAATTAGCCGGGCATGGTGACATGCATCTGTAGTCCCAGCTACTTGGGAGGCTGAGGCAGGTGGATTGCTCGAGCCCAGGAGGTTGAGGCTGCAGTGGGCCATGATTGTACCACTGCACTCCAGCCTGGGTGACAGACTGAGACCCCTCTAACAACAAAAAAAAGTGGCCTACGTGCAGAGGTTCCACCCTGTGGGACCCACATGCCTCCTTCACACTTTGTCTTGGCACCTTCTCCCAAAGCTGCCAGAGTCTCATTTGTCCAATATGAAGGAGCCTGTGGAAGAGGGAACACTACCCTACCCGATATTTGCAGCCATTGACAACGACCTGCAACCTTCCTGGCAGGAGGCAAGAGCACCAGGTAAGCAAACATTTAGAGGGAGGGAGAGGTAGTATGGGATGGAACGGCACGGAGTGAAATGGAAGAATGTTTCCCTGCCCTTCCCTTGGGGAGCCAGGAAGAGGGAAGGGCTCAGGATTGCAGAAAACAGGGTGCTCAGCTTAGAGGAGAGAAGAGGGAAGTCCCAGAAGTGACCAGAGGACATGCACTTGCTTTGCATGGATCAAGAAAACCTTTAAGAGGCCAACATGGTGGTTCACGCTTGTAATCCCAGTGCTTTGGGAGGCTGAGGTGGGAGGATTGCCTGAAACCAGGAGTTAGAGACCACCCTAGGCAACATAGTGAGACCCCATCTCAAAACAACAACATTAAAAAAAACGAAAAACAAAAAACAAAACCAATAAATTAGCCAAGCATGGTGGCAGGAACCTGAAGAATCTACCCAGGAGACTGAGGCAGGAGGATCACTGGAGCCCAGGAATTCAAGGCTTCAGTGAGCTGTGATTGCACCATTGCACTACGGCCTGGGTGACAAAGTGAGACCCTGTCCCCCCAAAAAGAAGAAAGAAAAAAGAAAAGAGAGGAGAGGAGGGACAAAAGAAAAAAAGGAAAGAAAACTGTAATAAGGGATGTTTGAAGGACGGCGGGGTGGGTGGGGGGGGCTGTCTCTCACTTTTTTTTTTTTTCTTTTGAGACGGAGTTTCTCTCTTGTTGCCCAGGCTGGAGTGCAATGGCACAATCTCGGTTCACCACAACCTCCGCCTCCCAGGTTCAAGCGATTCTTCTGCCTCAGCCTCCCGAGTAGCTGGGATTACAGGCATGTGCCATCATGCCCGGCTAATTTTGTATTTTTAGTAGAGACGTGGTTTCTCCCTGTTGGTTAGGCTGGTCTCGAACTCCTGACCTCGGGTGATCCACCTGCCTTGGCCTCCCAAAGTGCTGGGATTACAGGTGTGAGCCACCGCGCCTGGCCGTCTCTCAGTTTTTAGATGTCTTCCTTCTCCATAGGTCCAATTATCACCCAAATGCTGGCAGCTCTCCAGACATTCCAGTTTCTCTTTTGAGCTCATCTCTCTCCTGAGATCCAGACCTCCTTACCCTATTTCCTAAGCATAAAATGCACTCACTTGTTCAGCAACTGTGTCCTGGTTTCTCACAACACATCAGGCAATGTTACCAGTTACCTGTGGTTGGACATCTCCCGGCATCTCAAGGCTCAGAAGCCCCCAGTGTGAATGGTGTTTGTCTATTTGTTTGTTTGAGACAGAGTTTTGCTCTTGTTGCCCAGGCTGAAGTGTAATGGCATGACCTCGGCTCACTGCAACCTCTGCCTCCCGGGTTCAAGTGATTCTCCTGCCTCAGCCTCCCAAGTAGCTGGGATTACAGGCATGCGCCATCACGCCCGGCTAATTTTTGTATTTTTAGTAGAGACGGGGTCTCACCATGTTAATCAGGCTGGTCTCGAACTCCTGACCTTAGGTGATCCACCCACCTCTGCCTCCCAAAGTGCTGGGATTACAGGCGTGAGCCACCACGCCTGGCCGTAAATGTTTTATCTCTCTCCTCGGTGTGGATCCTTGTGCTGTTTTCTCACCAGAGCAGATACAGCTGACTCCGTCCTTTCCATAAGCCCCACAAATTCATTCCTTTCCAGACCTAGAAATCACCCCCTCATCGTTTTCATCCTTTGTGCTCTTCTACATCACCCCCAGACCAGGTCTCCCAGTCTCCTGGGAGACTCTTGTAATCAGTTCCTCACTGGCCCGCCCAGCCCAAGCTGTCCACCTCTTTTCCTGGCTACCTGATGGAAGTTTCCAGGATGAAAATCTGATCATGTCATTTTCTTCCCTGGAATATTCTAATGACTCACATTGGAATAATGCATTAGATTTATGCCCACAGACAATCCTCCGTGCAATCGTGTGGCTACACTCTTCCTTTGCACTCCAGGATTCCATGGAGTTGCAGCCACAATGAGACGGAAGAGAGAGGCAGGGCTGAGGGTTCAAGCTCTGGAAAATATTGGAAACAGGCTGCTGTGGAAGTTATGAGCTGCCACCAGCAGCGTAAAGACTCAGGTCTGAGGATGAGATCCCCAGTGGTTACTGATACCACACCGTCCATCTCTAACATTCTCCTGTCGGGGTTGTAATTCCTCATTAATAGATTTTTTTTTTTTCCTGCACACCCAGTACATTCCAGGTTCTGTGCTGGGACTCACTTGCCCTTGTATTTCCTCTGCAGAGACCTGGTTCGAGTTCACCCCTCACCACGCTGGCTTCCCTGCACTGGGGTCCCGTGTTTCCATAACCAACTTCGGAAGCAAATTCAAGAGGGGAAGGCTGGTCAGAACTCACCCTGAGAGAGACCTGACTTCCCTGAGAGGTCAGCGCTGGGGTCAGAGGGTATTAAAAGGGGGTGGGAAGTGGAGGAGAGGCAAGAATTTTCCTCCTGAGGGTCTAGTTTGCCCAGCTCTTAAATTTCTGGAGGGAAAGAAAAGGACTTGGTAAGCTTCCAGAAAGAGGAATGGTGTGTTCCTCCTGCTGAGTCTTCAGTGTCTCTCAAAGGTCTCCTTAATGTGGCAGATCCCTGATATCCTACCAAACAATCCAGGAGAGGGAGCTTAATAGAGGGGCTCAAGTCCAGGGCTGTGGCTTCCAATAAGCAGATTCAGAATGTGTTTGGGATTACATGGTGCTTTGGGAGGCTGACATGGGAGGATCCCTTGAGACTGGGAGTTTGAGACCAACCTCGGCAACATAGCAACACTGTGTCTCTACAAAAGATTTAAAAATTAGCCAGGCATTGTGGCATGTGCCTGTGGTCCCAGCTACTCAGGAGGCTGAGGCAGTGGAAGGATCACTTCAGCCTGGGAGTTCAAGGCCGCAGTGAGTTATGATTGCTCTACTGCACTCCAGCCTGGATGACAGAGAAAGATCCTGTCTCAAAACAAACAAAAAACCAAAAAACTAGAATGTGTTTTGGGCACCAGCAAAGCAAGGGGCATACAATTTTTTTTAAGTAGGGTATTTCCAGAAAAAATTACAACAAAAACCAAAAACAATCAAAACAGTCATAGTGAGTAAAATCAGAACTTGATTAAATGTCCTTGACTGTAGCTTATACACTGGTATCACTTTTAGTTGTGGCTTCATAATCTTCTCAGCACTCAGGGTCTGAAGGCTTTACCCTGCTGAGCAGACAGCTCCCCTACATGGGACCAACCATGCCAGCTTGAAAAAGTAATTTATGTTACCTGAGCCTCGGTTTTCTCATAGGCAAAGTACTTATCTCAAAATGTGGGTGTGAGAGTTAGGTATGATCCACAAATAAAACACTCAGCTGAATGCCCAGCACATGATAGGAATTCAAGGATGGTTGAATCTCCATGATTTTAGCATACACTTTTGAGACACTCTAGGAGCCTGATACTATTTTAAATGCAGGGGATTCAGTCATGAGCAGGACAGTGAAGGCTCATTCCCTAATGAAGTTTGCACTCCAGGGAAGGAGATGATGAATGAACACACACAAAAATAAGTATATATTATAATGTCAGATCGTAGTAAAAGCTATCTTGAAAAATAATTCATGGTAAGGGACTGGAGAGTGACAACAGTATTATTTTTATTTTTATTTATTTTTATTTTTATTTTTTTTTTGTTTTTAGCTATTTTTTTTTTTAATTTTTTTTTGCACACAAAAACAATAAACATTTTCTAAAAATACATACAAACAAAAAGATGCGTATCAAACATATTAGGAAGGTTACACATGGGAAGTCGGGGAATAGAAATGGGGGGTGGGAGTTAAAATAAGGTAGAGAGGGACTTTATGTGGATCAGTGATAATAACTCAATCCTCTATTTGACAAAGAAGAGGGAGAAGGAAGAGGAAGAAAAAGAAAGTGGGATAAAGGATCAGAAAGGGAGGAAAATAAAAAAAATTAGAGTATGACTCCAGGGTAGACCTGTTTTGTTGTCACTGAGTTGGTTGGTTGGTTTGTCTGTTGTATTTTTCATGTTTCGCCAAGTTGGCCAGACTGGTCTCGAACTCCTAGCCCGAAGTGATCAACCCGCCTCACCCCCCAGAGTGCCGGGACCACAGGTGTGAGCCACCACGTCCAGCCCCCACATTGCTTCTGGCCTCCATTGTAGACCTCCCAGACGGAGCGGCCAGGCAGAGGCGCTCCTCACTTCTTCCCAGACACGGGGTGGCCGGGCAGAGGCGCTCCTCACTTCCCAGACGGGGCGGCCAGGCAGAGACGCTCCTCACTTCTTCCCAGACGATAGGTGGCCGGGCAGAGGCTCTCCTCACTTCCTAGACGGGGCGGCCGGGCAGAGGCGCTCCTCACTTCCCAGACAGGGCGGCCGGGCAGAGGCGCTCCTCACTTCCCAGACGGGGCGGCCGGGCAGAGGCGCTCCTCACTTCTTCCCGGATGGGGCGGCCGGGCAGAGGCGCTCCTCACTTCTTCCCGGACGGGGCGGCGGGCAGAGGCGCTCCTCACTTCCCGACGGGGCGGCCGGGCAGAGGCGCTCCTCACTTCCCGGAGGGGCGGCCGGGCAGAGGCGCTCCTCACTTCTTCCCGGACGGGGCGGCCGGGCAGAGGCGCTCCTCACTTCTTCCCGGACGGGGCGGCCGGGCAGAGGCGCTCCTCACTTCCCGACGGGGCGGCCGGGCAGAGGCGCTCCTCACTTCTTCCCGGACGGGCGGCCGGGCAGAGGCGCTCCTCACTTCCCCGACGGGCGGCCGGGCAGAGGCGCTCCTCACTTCTTCCCGGACGGGGCGGCCGGGCAGAGGCGCTCCTCACTTCTCCCAGACGGGGCGGCCGGGCAGAGGCGCTCCTCACTTCCCCGGGGCGGCCGGGCAGAGGCGCTCCTCACTTCTTCCCGGACGGGGCGGCCGGGCAGAGGCGCTCCTCACTTCCCCAGACGGGGCGGCCGGGCAGAGGCGCTCCTCACTTCTTCCCGGACGGGGCGGCCGGGCAGAGGCGCTCCTCACTTCTTCCCGGACGGGGCGGCCGGGCAGAGGCGCTCCTCACTTCTTCCCGGACGGGGCGGCCGGGCAGAGGCGCTCCTCACTTCCCAGACGGGGGGCCGGGCAGAGGCGCTCCTCACTTCCCAGACGGATAGGTGGCCGGGCAGAGGCGCTCCTCACTTCCCAGACGGGGTGGGGGCAGAGCGCTCCACCAGACGGGGGTGGCCGGGCAGAGGCGCTCCTCACTTCCCAGACGGTGGGTGGCCGGGCAGAGGCGCTCCTCACTTCCCAGACGGTGGGTGGCCGGGCAGAGGCGCTCCTCACTTCCCGACGGTGGGGGCGGGCGCCCCCCCCGCGGGGGCCGGGCAGGGCGCTCCTCACTTCCCAGACGGTGGGTGGCCGGGCAGAGGCGCTCCTCACTTCCCAGACGGTGGGTGGCCGGCAGAGGCGCTCCACTTCCGACGGGGGGGCAGAGGCGCTCCTCACTTCCCAGACGGTGGGGGCCGGGCAGAGGCGCTCCTCACTTCCCAGACGGGGTGGCCGGGAGAGGCGCTCCTCACTTCCCAGACGTGGGTGGCCGGCAGAGGCGCTCCTCACTTCCCAGACGGTGGGTGGCCGGGCAGAGGCGCTCCTCACTTCCCAGACGGTGGGTGGCCGGGCAGAGGCGCTCCTCACTCCCAGACGGGGGGGCCGGGCAGAGGCGCTCCTCACTCCCGACGGGGGCCGGCAGAGGCGCTCCTCACCTTCCCGGACGGGGCGGCCGGGCAGAGGCGCTCCTCACTTCCCCGACGGGGGCGGCCGGGCAGAGGCGCTCCTCACTTCCCAGACGGGGGTGGCCGGGCAGAGGCGCTCCTCACTTTCCCAGACGGGGTGGCGCGGCCCCCACTGAGGGGCGGCCGGGCAGAGGCGCTCCTCACTTCCCAGACGGGGCGGCCGGGCAGAGGCGCTCCTCACTTCCCAGACTGGGGGCCGGGCAGAGGCGCTCCTCACTTCCCCGACGGGGGGCCGGGCAGAGGCGCTCCTCACTTCCCAGACGGGGCGGCCGGGCAGAGGCGCTCCTCACTTCTTCCCGGACGGGGCGGCCGGGCAGAGGCGCTCCTCACTTCCCAGACGGGGCGGCCGGGCAGAGGCGCTCCTCACTTCTTCCCGGACGGGGTGGCCGGGCAGAGGCGCTCCTCACTCCCAGACGGGGGGGCCGGGCAGAGGCGCTCCTCACTTCCCAGAGTTCCCGAGGGGGCCGGGCAGAGGCGCTCCTCACTTCCCAGACGGTGGCCGGGCAGAGCGCTCCTACTTCCAGAGGGGCGGGCAAGGCGCTCCTCACTTCCCAGACGGGGTGGCCGGGCAGAGGCGCTCCTCACTTCCCCAGACGGTCGGGGTCCGGGCGGGGGGCCAGAGGCGCTCCTCACTTCCCAGACGGAGGGCTGGCCGGGCAGAGGCGCTCCTCACTCTTCCCAGACGGGGGCGGCCGGGCAGAGGCGCTCCTCACTTCCCAGACGGGGGTGGCCGGGCCAGAGGCGCTCCTCACTTCCCCAGACGGTGGGTGGCCGGGCAGAGGCGCTCCTCACTTCCCAGACGGGGCGGGCCGGGCAGAGGCGCTCCTCACTTTCCCAGACGGGGGGCCGGGCAGAGGCGCTCCTCACTTCCCAGACGGGCGGCCGGGCAGAGGCGCTCCTCACTTCCCAGACGGGGGCCGGGCAGAGGCGCTCCTCACTCCCAGACGTGGGGTGGCCGGGCAGAGGCGCCCTCACTTCCAGACGGGGGCCGGGCAGAGGCGCTCCTCACTTCCCAGACGGGGGGCCGGCGAGGCCTCCTCACTTCCCAACGGGGCCGGCAGAGCGCTCCTCACTTCCCGACGGGCGGCCGGGCAGAGGCGCTCCTCCACTTCCCAGACGGGGTGGCCGGGCAGAGGCGCTCCTCACTTCCCCAGACGGGGGGCCGGGCAGAGGCGCTCCTCACTTCCCGACGGGGCGGCCGGCAGAGGCGCTCCTCACTTCCCAGACGGGGTGGCCGGGCAGAGGCGCTCCTCACTTCCCAGACGGGGGGCCGGGCAGAGGCGCTCCTCACTTCCCAGACGGGGGGGCCGGGCAGAGGCGCTCCTCACTCCCAGACGGGTGGCGGGAGGGCTCCCATCACGGGGGGCCGGGCAGAGGCGCTCATTCCCAGACGGTGGGTGGCCGGGCAGAGGCGCTCCTCACTTCCCAGACGGTGGGTGGCCGGGCAGAGGCGCTCCTCACTTCCCAGACGGTGGTGGCCGGGCAGAGGCGCTCCTCACTTCCCCCCCCCCCCCCCCCCCCCTCCTCACTTCCCAGACGGTGGGTGGCCGGGCAGAGGCGGCTCCTCACTTCCCAGACGGGGGGCCGGGCAGAGGCGCTCCTCACTTCCCAGACGGGGGTGGCCGGGCAGAGGCGCTCCTCACTTCCCAGACGATGGGTGGCCGGGCAGAGGCGCTCCTCACTTCCCAGACGGGGGGTGGCCGGGCAGAGGCGCTCCTCACTTCCCAGACGGTGGGTGGCCGGGCAGAGGCGCTCCTCACTTCCCAGACGGTGGGTGGCCGGGCGAGGCGCTCCTCACTTCCCAGACGGGTGGGTGGCCGGGCAGAGGCGCTCCTCACTTCCCAGACGGTGGGTGGCCGGGCAGAGGCGCTCCTCACTTCCCAGACGGGGCGGCCGGGCAGAGGCGCTCCTCACTTCCCAGACGGGGGTGGCCGGGCAGAGGCGCTCCTCACTTCCCAGACGTGGGTGGCCGGGCAGAGGCGCTCCTCACTTCTTCCCAGACGGGGCGGCCGGGGCAGAGGCGCTCCTCAACTTCCCAGACGTGGGTGGTGCGGCCGGGCAGAGGCGCTCCTCACTTCCCAGACGGGCGCCGGGCAGAGGCGCTCCTCACTTCCCCAAGGCACGCGGGGTGGCCGGGCAGAGGCGTCCTCACTCCCAGACGGGGGCCGGGCAGAGGCGCTCCTCACTTTCCCGACGGGGCGGCCGGGCAGAGGCGCTCCTCACTTCCCAGACGGGCGGCCGGGGCAGAGGCGCTCCTCACTTCCCAGACGGGCGGCCGGGCAGAGGCGCTCCTCACTCCAGACGGGGTGGCCGGGCAGAGGCGCTCCTCACTTCCCAGACGGGAGGCCGGGCAGAGGCGCTCCTCACTTCCCGACGGGGCGCCGGGCAGAGGCGCTCCTCACTTCCCCGGACGGGGCGGCCGGGCGGAGGCGCTCCTCACTTCCCAGACGGGGGCCGGCAGAGGCCCCTCACTCCCGACGGGCGGGCCCAGAGGCGCTCCCACTCTTCCGACGGGGCGGCCGGGCAGAGGCGCTCCCCACCTCCCGGACGGGGCGGCCGGGCAGGCGCTCCTCACTCTTCCTGGACGGGGCGGCCGGGCAGAGGTGCTCCCCACGTCCCAGACGGGGCGGTGGCCGGGCAGGGGCTCGGGAGGCTGAGGCGGGCAGAGCACTCGGCGTCAGGAGCTGGCGAGCAGCGTGGCCAACATGGCGACCGCGTGCCTGCAGCCAAACGAGAAAAAGCAGGCGGCGGTGGTGTGCGGCGGCAGTCCCAGGCAGTCCGCGGCGCGGGCAGCAGCGAGCTGAGGAGATTGCAGCCTGGGCCACAGAGGGAAAGAAAAGAAAAAAGGAGAGGAGAGGAGAGGAGAGGAGAGGAGAGGAGAGGAGAGGAGAGGAGAGGAGAGGAGAGGAGAGGAGAGGAGAGGAGAGGAGAGGAGAGGAGAGGAGAGGAGAGGAGAGGAGAGGAGAGGAGAGGAGAGGAGAGGAGAGGAGAGGAGAGGAGAGGAGAGGAGAGGAGAGGAGAGGAGAGGAGAGGAAGACAGTATTATTTTTAATTGATGGTCAGAGCTTCTGACAGGAGATGGCCTTTGAGCATGGACCTGATGAAAAGTGAAGCCATGCAGATATCTTAGGGGAAAAGCATCATGGACAGAGGGAAAAGCAAATACAGAGACCCTGTATTAGTCCATTTTCATACTGCTATAAAGATACTACCCGAGACTGGGTAATTTGTAGACAAAGGAGGTTTAATTGACTCACAGTTTCACGTGGCTGGGGAGGCCTCAGGAAACTTACAATCATGGCAGAAGGTGAAGGGGAAGCAAGAACCTTCTTCACATGGTGGCAGGAGAGAGAAGAGCAAACCAAAGAAGAGCTACCCAACACTTATAAAACCATCAGATCTCGTGAGAACTCACTCACTATCATGAGTACAGCATGGGGGGAACTGCCCCCATGATCCGATTACCTCCCACCAGGTCTCTCCCTCAACATCTGGGGATTACAACTCAAGAGATTTGGGTGGGGACATAAAGCTTAACCATATCAGACCCTAAGCCAGGACCATGCTTGTCTTACTCTAGAACCAATGAGAAGAACAGTAAGGCTGGAGCCTCCTGAATGAGGCTGGGAGAGAGGGCTGGAGAGGTAGGCAGGGTCCAGATCATATGGGATCCTGAAAGACACAGATGAAGTTTAGTTTGGATTCCAAGTGCAATGGGAGAGCCAGGGAGGCAGTTTAATTAGGGTGGTGACCGATTCAGTTTATATTGTAAAAGATCTCTCTCTGTCTCTCACTCCGAGCATGGATTAGGGGTGGGTGTGTAAACTTAGAAGTTGGGAGCAGTTGAGAAGCTAATGGTCCTGGTGACAGATAATGGCAGTTTAAGGTTGGGTACCAGAGTGGATATGGGAGGGAAGTGGATGGACTCTGGAAACCTGGAGACAGATGAAGAAGAATTACACCTGGATTGGATGTGGAGAGTAAGGAGAATCAGAGATGACATCAAAGGTTTCAGCTTTGGCAACCTGGTAGATGGAAGGGTGTTCTCAGGGGAGGAGAATGAGGTAGGATGAAGGGGATCTTCCCCCTTTCTCTGGTCTGGACAGAAGGGGTCCTTTACATTGCCAAGCCTGGCTCCTGTCTCCTATCCCCACCATCTCTTTGCTAAATCTGGTCTTGGGCATCAGATATTCTGAAATTGTCACTCCCAGCTACTCCCTATAACATTATTATTTCCTTGGATGTATGTATCACCTACTGAAGTGGTTCTGTACATGTCTCTTATCCCTTCCCTCACACACCAGGGTGCTTTTTATTTATTATTATAAAATACACATAACATAAAATTTGCCATTTTAACCATTTTAAAGTGTCGAGTACAGTGGTATAAATACAATACATTCATAATGTTGTGCAACCATCACCACCATCCATCTCCATAACCCTTTTCATCTTGTAAAACTGGAACTCTACGCCCATTGAATACTAAGTCCCTGTCACCCCCTCCCTTAGCCACTGACAACCACAATACTACCTTCTGCCTCTGTGATTTTGACTACTCTGAGTATGACATGCAAATGGAATCATGCAGTGTTTGTCTTTTTGTGTCTGATTTCACTGAGGAAAATGACTTTGAAGTTCATCCATGTTGTACCATGGGTCCGAATTTCCTTCCTTTTTATGGCTGAATCATATTCCATTGTACAAATATACCACATTTTGCTTATCAATTCATCCATCGATGGACACATGGATTGCTTTCACCTTTTGGCTGTTGTGAAGGAAGCTGCCATGCACATGGGTCTATGAATATCTCTTTGAGACCCTGCTTTCAATTCTTTTGGGTATATACTCAGAGGTAGAATTGCTGGATCATGTATGTGGTAATTCTACTTTTAAAATTTTGAGGCCGGGTGTGGTGGCTAATGCCTGTAATCCCAGCATTTTGGGAGGTCAAGGCGGGTGGATCACCTGAGGTCAGGAGTTGGAGACCAGCCTGACCAACATGGTGAAACCCCATCTCTACAAAAAATACAAAATTAGCCGGGCGTGGTGGTGCATCCCTGTAATTCCAGTTACTCGGGAGGCTGAGGCAGGAGAATTGCTTGATCCCGAGAGGCGGAGGTTGCAGTGAGCCGAGATTGCGCCATTGCGCCCCAGCCTGGGCTGTCTCAAAAAAAAAAAAAATTTTTTTTTTGAGGAACGACCATACCATTTTCCACAGTGGCTGTACCATTTTATATTCTGCCCAATGGTGTACCAGGGTTCCAATTTCTCCACCTCTTCATCAACACTTATTGTTTTCTGGGGTTTTTTGGATATCAGCCATCCTAATGGGTGTATCTTTTTTTTTTTTTTTTGAGATGGAGTCTCACTCTGTCACCCAGGCTGGAGTACAGTGGTGTGATCTCTGCTCACTGCAACCTCCCAGGTTCAAGTTATTCTCCTGCCTCAGCCTCCCAAGTAGCTGGGACTATAGGTGCATACCACCAGGCCTGGCTAATTTTTGTATTTTTAGTAGAGATAGGGTTTCACCATGTTGGCCAGGCTGATTTTAAACTCTTGACTTCGATTGATCCACCCACCTCACTCTCCCAAAGTGTTAGCATTACAGGCGTGAGCCATCATGCCTGGCTGATTATTCATTTTTTATGTCTCCCTGTATCATATACAAATGTGTTTGGCTAAAAGTCACTAACCAACCACAGTGTCCTGAGGAAATGTGGGATTAATTTTCTCACAAAAGAAAAAGACAGGCTGGACACCGTGACTCACACCTGAAATCTCAGCACTATGGGAGACCGAGGCGGGCAGATCACTTGAGGTCAAGAGTTTGAGACCAGACGGGCCAACATGGTGAAACCCTGTCTCTACTAAAAAAAATACAAAAATTAGCAGGGTGTGGTGGCGCATGCCTGTAATCCCAGCCAGTCAGGAGGCTGAAGCAGGAGAATCGCTTGAATCTGGGAGGCAGAGGTCGCAGTGAGCCGAGATCACACCACTGCACTCCAGCCTGGGCAACAGAGTGAGACCCCATCTCAAAATAAATAAATAATACAAAGATAGGTGGCTGGTGACATTGGTTTAGCTGTGCAACATTAAGCAGAAGGACCCAGGTTTATTCTGGGTTTCTGCTCCTCCATCCTTAGCATATTAACTGTCACCCTCATGCTGAACTCCTCCACACCACAGGATGGCCGCTGCATCCAATGAAGCTGCAACTTTTTTTTTTTTTTTTTTTGAGACGGAGTCTCACTCTGTCGCCCAGGCTAGAGTGCAGTGGCGCGATCTCGGCTCACTGCAAGCTCCGCCTCCTGGGTTCACACCATTCTCCTGCCTCAGCCTCTCCGAGTAGCTGGGACTACAGGTGCCCACCACCATGCCCGGCTAATTTTTTTGTATTTTTAGTAGAGACGGGGTTTCACCGTGGTCTCTATCTCCTGACCTCGTGATCCGCCCGCCTCGGCCTCCCAAAGTGCTGGGATTACAAGCGTGAGCCACTGCGCCTGGCCTTTTTTCTTTTTTTAAAGTCAGGGTCTCTCTCTGTCACTCAGGCTGCAGTGCAGAAGCACAGTCATAGCCCAATACAGGTCTCGAACTCCTGGCCTCAAGCGATCTTCCTGCCTCAGCCTCCCAAGTAGCTGAGACTAGAGTTACATGCCACCATACCTGGCCTGCTCCTTCTGAGAAGGAGAACAAGCACTTTGCAGAAGTCCCCCCAGCAATGCGCATGGACCAGAGCTTGACCTTCCCCTAGCTGCAAGGGAGGCTGGGAAATATTTGCCCTTCCTGCCTGTGTGCTGAGAAGTGTTGGCATGGAAGGGAGCTTGAAATGGCCTTGGGGTAGCCAGTCTACAGTGCCTGGCTGGCTCCACCCATAGAAGGTTTGTGAGGACAAGGACCTTATCTGTCTTGTTTATTGCTCTATTCCAGCAGCCAGAAGAGCACCGGGTGCCCACTAATTGCTTCATAAATATTTATGGAATGGAAGAAAGATCTTTCTTCCTGCTGCAGATCCCTGCACTGCTTTATGCCAGTCTGCTGGTGCTTTGAATATCAAGCATGACAGTCACGTGATGGAGAATGTTTGAATTTTATTGCTCTTTTCTTGGCAGGTTTATGGAGAAGTGCTCTTGGTAACATTGAAGTCATTAGGGAATATATTTTTGGTGAGTATTTGGGGAACAGAAAGGTCAAAGCTTAGAGATATTTTATGCAAGGAGATTCACAGTACTTTTCCTACTCATGGCAGAAGAGAGACCTGTATGTAATTGTTCTAGCAACTGCATTTCCTGACATTTATTCTCATATAATTGGGCAGCCAGGATGACCACAGAGTGGATGAGAGTACAGACCCCGTTGGAAGGAATGTTGCTCTGGTACATGTGAGCTTTGTGACCTCTGAAAAGTTACTTAACCTCTCTGTGCCTCAGTTTCTGCCTCTGTGCCATGTGGGTGATAATAATAGTAGTTATGAATATTTGTTGAGTTAATTCATCGAAAGCTCGTAGGACAGTGCCTGGTAGATAATGGCACCCGGTAAACATTAGCAATCATTACCTGGTCCCTCATTTAACATTTAACCCCTTCAGTACCCTAAGAGGCAGATGCTTTTGTCCCTTCCATTTTGCTGAGATCCACCAAGTTGTGGGAAGGATGCTTAACTCACCCACACTGCTGGTCAGTGAGTGCAGACGTGGGGATCTGTAGGAGAACTGGGTGGTGGATCTCTAGGGGAATAGTGTGGTGGTTCTGATACAAAGCCTGTCTGCCTGGATCCACATCCCGGTTCTGCTTCTCCTGCATTGCTCACTCTGGAAAGCTGCTTAAATTCTCTGTGACCCAATTTCCCCTTCCTAAAATGGAGACAATAGTACGTAGTCCCAGTCTCGTATATTTGATGTGGGGTTTAAATGACCTCATGTATGTAAAATGCTTAGAGCCAAGCCTGACACGTGGGAGTGTTTCATTATATGTTAATCTTATTTTTAGGATCATTATTGACTTCACACCCTGAACCACTCATCATTCTAAAATGCATATTCATGGGACCTCCTGTGTGCCAGGCACTGTACTAGTTCTTATGCTTTGACTTTTTTTATTGTTTGTTTTTTTGAGACAGAGTTTTGCTCTGTTGCCCAGGCTGGAGTGCAGTGGTGTGATCTCAGTTCACTGCACCCTCCACCTCCCAGGCTTAAACAACTCTCCTCCCAAGTAACTGGGACTACAGGCGTGCGCCACCATGCCTGGCTAATTTTTGTATTTTTGGTAGGGACAGGATTTCACCATGTTGGCCAGGCTGGTCTTGAACTCCTGACCTCAAGTGATTCACTGCCTCAGCCTCCCAAAGTGCTGGGATTACAGGCATAAACCACTACGCCCAGGCTGATGTTGTTCTTTGACATTGGTGTTCACCATAGCTTGGTTAAAAACAAACCTTAAAAGGGTATCTATCTATCTCCAACCTCCAAATGGTTGACTAAAGGTGTGAGATGGGTCTGTTACTTCTCCAGTGGGTCCGCTAAGCTTTCTCTCTAAAAAACAAAAACAAAACTCCTGATATGTAGTGTGTAAATGTTCCTATTTCCTGTGCTGTAAATTCACCAATTCCTGTGGTGTAAATGTTCCCACCATGGCCAACTTCAGGCTACCATCGTGAGGTCACTGAGCACAGAGTTGGAAGAGAGGTGCAAAATTGGCTCTCGAGCGCCATTGGCTGCCATTGGAGCCCATGGCTGCCATTTCTATTAATGAAATATCCCTGCAGGTCATCTGTATTTTTTATATTATAACTAGGGACTTTGTTGTACAGATAAACATTCCCCCTGCTTCTACTCTTTTGCAGGTGCAGGCCAGTTAAGGAATCCTCGGACCCGGCAAGGTAAGCATCCTACTTCGTCATGAATCCCTGATGATAATGTGGACCGCACACTTGCTTGAGGCCAGCCATTGTCCTAGGAACATTACATGTATGATTCATTTGGTGCCCATTTGAATTCTTTATCTGGTATTTCAAAGATTTCATCTTGATTTGGATCTACTGCTGGAGAGGTAGTGTGATCTTTTGGGGGTGCTGTAGAACCATTTTTGTCGTATTACCAAAGTTACTTTTCTGATTCCTTCTCATTTGAGTAGACTATTTCTTTTAATTATTCTTGAATTTATGTTTGATTTGACTGCGTTTTTTTTTTTCTTTTTTCCACTTAAGGATGTGACTTTAATGTCCCTAGCTAATTATAGCCTAATTTGGTCCTTGGTGCTTTCAGGGGTGAAGACTGTAAGAGTTCCTTGGATATAGGCAGTCTTTGTGAGATGGCTTTCTCATATGCTGGTTGTAGAAGCGATGTGCTCACTGTGTGAACAAGTTCACTGTTGCCTACAGGGCTGGAATGGTAGAAGTCTCTTGAAGCTTAACTCTTTCCCCACAAGGCATGCACTTTTTCCCCCAGTATTTTATTGACTGGTTTGATGGTTCAGGCTTCAGGTCTGTAGGGGAGTGCATAGGACGTGATTGTGGCCAAAGCATGTGAGTAAATGCAACACCCAATGGTGAGCAAAGGTCCCAGCCTTGACAGAGGTGGCGGGAGGAGCTCTCGCTGAGTTGCACCGAGTCTTTTTTTTTTTTTTTTTGAGACAGAGTTTGGCTCTTGTTGCCCAGGCTGGAGTACAATGGCATGATCTTGGCTCACCCCACAACCTCCACCTCCCGGGTTCAAGCAATTCTCCTGTCGCAGTCTCCTGAGTAGCTGGGATTACAGGCACTTGCCACCATGCCCAGCTAATTTTGTATTTTTAGTAGAGACGGGGTTTCTCCATGTTGGTCAGGCTGGTCTCGAACTCCCGACCTCAGGTGATTCTCCCACCTCGGCCTCCCAAAGTGCTGGGATTACAGCCGTGAGCCACCGTGCCCGGCTGTGCACCGTGGTCTTATCAGGCAGAAGGGTTGGAGCCACCTCAGCTCCCCTGCCAGGTCAGCCGGAAAGCCATCCACCTCTCAGCCACACTCGTGATCCAGTGCTCCAGCTATTCAGATCAGACAGGCACGTCTTTTCATCTGTAGGAATGTCGGTGTTCCAAGTAGACAGGAACCGTGAGTCTGTCTCTTGTGCAAGCCTAAACCTAGAGGGGCTCCTCCTGCGGGGATGCAGTCACGCTGATGTGTTCCAGAAAGGCTGTCTATAGTTGCACCCATGCTGAGCTCCCATGGGAGAAACCCCAACTGTGCCTGTGGCGATGGAAGAGAGGGGAAAGACATCCCCTTCTCCAAGACCCTTCACGCACACCAGGGCTGTCTGATGGTTGGGTTAGAGCTGTGGGCTTTCCATGCTGAGCCCAGCACTGAAACTGTGTCCCTGCTGAAAGAAACTTCCCACCAGCAGAAAGATCTGATTTTCAAGGCCTGCTGTCCAGATTCTTTTGTCCCATGGGGTGTTGCCTTGATGTGGTGCACTCCCCATTCCCCTAGGATAGGAGTCACTGGGCACCAGACTACAGTGAGTGTTATTGTTCCTCTGGGTCTAGCCACCCAGTGAAGCTGCCACACTCCAGGCTGGTTCTTGGGAATGTCTCCAAGGAATCCGGTAATGTCACCTGTCCTCGAAACTCCCAGCAATGGGAAGCAGCGCCAGCTCTAATGGGGGTGGCAGGAGAGAGACACAGGCTCTATGATATAGACAGCCTTAGTATGTTGGCTTCCTTGAATGCTGGTTATAGTAGTAATGAACTGATCACGTGGACAGACTCAGGACCTCCTGGTTACCCAGAGTGGTGCACGCAGTGGTGATAGCTGAGGACATACAGCCATTTTCTCCTTCCTGGGCGCAGTGTTATCCTACCAGGAGATGCTGTCATGGACTGTGTTGGTTGGCCTCCACCCAGCAGGTGGAGCACCAGCTGCAGGAGTAGCAGTGGGATGTTCACTTGCCCTATGTTGCCCAGGGTGGCTACTCTTGTTTCTCAGGCAATGGGCAGAGCCACAGAGTTCCCAAAAGTTTCTGTCCTTTGTATTAAGCCACCAGGACGGGTAGCAGGGCAAAGCCAGGTGTGGGCTGGGTCAGGCAGTTTTGTGCTCTAACTCTCCCTGTGCAGGGCAAGCAGCAGCTCCTGTGGGTATCGGGGGTGGGGGTGGTTTTCAGACCCATGTGCTGATAATCCAGAGAGGAATATTTCTGCCTCTGCTGCACAGAAGAGTTTGTGCAGGGAGTGGGGAGTAGCAGGTGGCAGTAAGCCCCACACAGATCCCACACACTTGGTGAGGCAGATCCCTTCCCACCCTGTTCCACTGGCAGTGGTGAGCTAAGTTCCAGGCAGCCTGCCCTCAGAACGTGCAAATGCCCCCAAGTCGTAAGCTTTCCCTGCAGAGATAGCAACCACTGCTTTCAGGCCATGCCCCTCCCCATCTGTCCCACCTAGCCATGTGCCAGGGTCCTGCACACGTGTCTGCAGCTTGCTTTTCATTCACCCCATGTGAGTGGAGAAGTTCACCTCCACCCACAGTTATCTCATGAAACCCAGCTGGGGGCTTCTTTCAGCCTGCGACCACCACCTGAACTTTTTGGCTGACCACTACAGGGTGCCCTGTGAGGAACAATAAGGAATGGCTTCCCTGGGTCCATACTGGGATCTGGGAGTGCACACAGGGTTCTTCCCACAGCTCCTACTTATATTCCATGAACCTCCCCAAGTCATATCCTGCACTGAATAGGGTTAAGGCCTTGCCCCAGAGACTGGACTTTCAGGCTCCCTGGAGTGGTGGGGGCATGTATCCTGCAGACAGTCTTTCCCCGTCTCACACCCTGGGGACTCGCAGCCCTTCACTTGAGTCACAGTATACGCTGCAGCCTGTCACTTCCTTCAAAGGGACTGTGGATTCCTTCAGATTTCCTGTCTAATTCCTGAATCGGATTTCCTGTCCAATTCCTGAATCACTTCTCGAAAAAAAAGTTCACAGTGTGAATCTCTACACAGTGTTTTGTCCTTCCAAGTGGGAGGGGTATGCTAGCAATGCCTCTAATCCAACATGTTTGCTGTCCTGCTCTTTTGTAGCAGGACAGCAAGGACTTTGCAGAAGTGCCCCCATCAATCTGCATAGGCCAGAGCTTGACCTCCCCCTAGCTGCAAGGGAGGCTGGGAAATATTTGCCCTTCCTGCCTGTGGGCTCAGAAATGTTGGCATGGAAGGGAGCTTGAAATGGCCTTGGAGTAGCCAGTCTACAGTGTCTGGCTGGTTCCACGCATAGAAGGTTCGTGAGGACAAATCTGTCTTGTTTATTGCTCTATTCCAGCAGCCAGAAGAGTGCCGGGTGCCCACTAATTGCTTCATAAATATTTATGGAATGGAAGAATGATCTTTCTTCCTGCTGCAGATCCCTGCAGTGCTTTATGCCAGTCTGCTGGTGCTTTGAATAGCAAGCATGACAGTCACGTGATGGAGAATGTTTGAATTTTATTGCTATTTTCTTGGCAGGTTTATGGAGAAGGATTGTTGCTCATATTAGAAGGATTGGAAACCTTTTTTTTGGTGAGTATTTGGGGAACAGAAAGGTCAAACCCTAGAGATATTTTATGCGAGGAGATTCACAGTACTTTTCCTGCATGTGGCAGAAAAGAGGCCTGTGTATAATTGTTCTAGCAACCACATTTCCTGACATTTATTCTCATATACTGAACATTGATTATGGGCAGCCAGGAAGACCACAGAGTGGATGAGAGTACAGACCCCCTTGGAAGGAATGTTGCCGTGGTACATGTGAGCTTTGTGACCTCTGAAAAGTTACCTAACCTCTCTGTGCCTCAGTTTCTGCCTCTGTGCCATGTGGGTGATAATAATAGCAGTTATGAGGATTAAATGAGTTAATTCATCAAAAGCACATAGGACAGTGTCTGGTAGATAAAGGCACTCAGTAAACATTAGCAATCTAGCTGGATGCAGTGGCTGACACCCATAATCGCAACATTTGGGAGGCTAAGGCGGGCGGATCACTTGAGGCCAGGAGTTCAAGTTTCTGATCCTGGCCAACAGGTGTGTGGAGCTGGTGCCTGCTACTTCCAGGCCTGGCTACAAAAGGCCTTCTGTGGCCCTCCAGCTCTCTCCTCTCATGGAACAGACAAGGAGACCTTGTGCCAAGAGGAGAAGCTCTTAAACCTGGGAGGCGGAGGTTGCAGTGAGCTGAGATCGCACCATTGCACTCCAGCCTGGGCAACAAGATGCAAGCTTGGCCTGGCGCAGTGGCTCATGCCTGTAATCCCAGCACTTTGGGAGGCCTAGGCGGACAGATCACTTGAGGCCAGGAGTTTGAGCGCAAGCTAGGTAACATGGTGAAAATGCGTCTCTACTAAAAATACAAAAATTAGCCAAGCGTGGTGGCTCACGCCTGTGATCCCAGCTACTCGGGAGGTTGAGGCACAAGAATCGCTTGAAACCAGGAGGCAAAGGCTGCAGTGAGCTAAGATCACACCACTACAGTCCTGTCTGGGCGACAGAGCAAGAATCCATCTCAAAAAAAAAAAAAAAATTGGTATTTATTACCTGTTCATCATTTAACCCTTTGAATACCTGAAGAAGTGGATGCTGTTGTCCCCTCCATTTTGCTGAGAGCCACCGGGTCATGGGAAGGATGCGTGACTCACCTATGTAACTGGTTGGTGAGTGCAGACATAGGGATCTATAGGGGAATCGTGCGGTGGTTCTGATCCAAAGCCTGTCTGCCTGAATCCACATCCCAGCTCTGCCTCTCATGCGTTAGTGACCCTAGAAAGCTGCTTAAATTCTCTGCGAAAAAAAATTAAAAAATAAAGAAATGAGGGGCTGGGCGCAGTGGCTCACACCTATAATCTCAGCACTTTGGGAGGCTGAGGTGGGCAGATCACCTGAGGTCGGGAGTTTGAGACCAGCCTGACCAACATGGAGAAACCCCATCTCTACTAAAAATACAAAATTAGCTGGGCGTAGTGGCACATGCCTGTAATCCCAGCTACTTGGGAGGCTGAGGCAGGAGAATCGCTTGAACCCGGAAGGCAGAGGTTGCAGTGAGCCGAGATCAAGCCATTGCACTCCAGCCTGGGCAACAAGAGCAAAACTCCGTCTCAAAAAAAAAAAAAAAAAAAAAAAAGAAAAGAAAAAAAAGAAATGAAACAAACAACAACAAAAAAAAAGAAAAGCAACAACAACAACAAAATTCTCTGTGACCCAATTTCTCCTTTGTAAAATGGAGACAATAGTGCATAGCCCCAATCTTGTATATTTATATCAAATAAATGTAAATGTACATCAAATATACAAGATTGGGACTATGTACTATTTGATGTGGGGTTTAAATGACCTCATGTATGTAAAGTACTTAGAGCAAAGCCTGACACATGGGAGTGTCCTCTTAAATGTCAATATTATTTTTGTTATCTCTTGTATTATTAGAAAAAGCAAGCCAGGGCCAGGCGCGGTGGCTCACGCCTGTAATCCCAGCACTTTGGGAGGGCGAGGCAGGCGGATCACGAGGTCGGGAGATTGAGACCACCCTGGCTAACGGTGAAACCCCGTCTCTACTAAAAAATACAAATAATTAGCCGGGCGTAGTGGCAGGTGCCTGTAGTCCCAGCTACTCGGGAGGCTGAGGCAGGAGAATGGCGTGAACCTGGAAGGCGGAGCTTGCAGTGAGCCGAGATCACGCCACTGCACTCCAGCCTGGGTGACAGAGCAAGACTCCGTCTCAAAAAAAAGAAAAAGAAAAAGAAAAAGCAAGCTGGGCACAGTGGCTCACACCTGTAATCCCAGCACTTTGGGAGGCTGAGGTGGGTGGATCACTTGAGGTCAGGAGTCTGAGACCAGCCTGGCCAACATGGTGAAACCTCGTTTCTACTAAAAATACAAAAATTAACTGGGCGTGGTGGTGGGCACCTGTAATCCCAGCTACCTGGGAGGCTGAAGCAGGAGAATTGCTTGAACCAGGGAGGCAGGGGTTGCAGTGAGCCAAGATCACACCACTATACTCCAGGCTGGGCAACAGATCAAGACTGTGTCTTAAAAAAAAAAAAAAAAGAAAGAAAGAAAGAAAAAGAATAAAAAAGCAGACAAAATTTATTTACTGACAATTCAAAAATTTGAAAAAGATGAAGCAGAAGCTCGACCTAACCGACGTGTATCAGGACTCAGCTTTCTATCGTATTTTCAGCACATGTGGAAAAATTGAATTTTGATTTGATCTCAAGTAAAAATTTATAACATGTACAATATTTTAATTATAGGGATCAACTCTGCTACTATTAGGTAATAATATTTTTAAATATTATATTAAGATTTTTTTGTTTTTTGAATTTTTACTTCAATAGCTTTTGGGGTACAAGTGGTTTCTGTTACACGATGAATTATGTAGTAGTAAATTCTGAGACTGTAATCCACCAATCAGTGTATGTTTTAGAGTATGTTGCATTCAATATGTAGTTTTTTTGGTTTTGTTTTTGAAACAGTCTCGCTCTGTTGCCCAGGCTGGAGTGCAGTAGCAAGATCTCGTCTCATCGCAACCTCTGTATCCTGGGTTCAAGTGCTTCTCCTGCCTCAGCCACCCTAGTAGGTGGAACTACAGGCACGTACCACCATGCCCGGCTAATTTTTATATTTTTAGTAGAGATGAGGTTTTGCCATGTTGGTCAGGCTGGTCTCGAACTTCTGAGGTCAAGCAATCTGCCCACCTCGGCCTCCCAAAGTGCTGGGATTACAGGCATGAGCCACCACACCTGGCCCCAATGTGTAGTGTTTTTTTGTTTTTGTTTTTGTTTTTTTGAGATGGAATTTTGCTCTTGTTGCCCAGGCTGGAGTGCAATGGCGCAATCTCTGCTCACTGCAACCTCTGCCTCCTGGGTTCAAGCCATTCTGCCTCAACCTCCCGAGTAGCTGGGATTACAGGCATGCCCCACCACGCCCAGCTAATTTTGTATTTTTTTAGTACAGATGGGGTTTCTCCATGTTGGTCAGACTGGTCTCGAACTCCTGACCTCAGGTGATCCACCTGCCTTGGCCTCCCAAAGTGCCGGGATTACAGGTGTGACCCACCACTCCTGGCCCCAATGTGTAGTTTTTTTATCCCCATCTCCCTACCCTCCCCTTTCTGAATCTCTGAAGTCCATTATGCCACTCTGTATGCCTTTGCATACCCATAGCTTAGCTCCCACTTATAAGTGAGAACATATGGTTTTTGGTTTTACTTTCCTGAGTTACTTCACTTCGAATGATGGTCTCCATCCAAGTTTCTGCAAAAGACATTATTTTATTCTTTTTTATGGCTGAGTCATATTCCATGGTGTTTATATACCACGTATTCTTTATCCACTCATTGGTCAATGGGCACTTAGGTGGGTTCATATCTTTCTTTTTTTTTTTTTTTTTTGAGACAGTCTCACTCTGTCACCCAGGCTGGAGTGCAGTGACACCATCTCGGTTCACCGCGAGCTCTGCCTCCCAGGTTCACACCATTCTCCTGCCCCAGCCTTCTGAGTAGCTGGGACTACAGGCATCCGCCACTGCGCCCAGCTAATTTTTTTTTTTTTTTTTTTTTTTTGTATTTTTAGTAGAGACGGGTATTAGCCAGGATGGTTTCAATCTCCTGACCTCATGATCCTCCCACCTCGGCCTCCCAAAGTGCTGGGATTACAGGCATGAGCCACCATGCCCAGCCGGTTCCATATCTTTCAATTGTGAATTGTGCTGCTATAAACACACATGTGCATGTGTCTTTTTCTTTTTCTTTTTTTTTTTTTGAGGCAGAGTCTCGCTCTGTTGCCCAGGCTGGAATGCAGTGGTGCAATCTCACTGCAACCTCCAACTCGCGGGTTCAAGTGATTCTCCTGCCTTAGCCTCCCAAGTGGCTGGGACTACAGGTGTGCACCACCACATCCAGCTAATTTTTGTATTTTTAGTAGAGATGGGGTTTCACCATGTTGACCAGGCTGGTCTTGAACTCCTGACCTCGAGTGATCTGCCCTCCTCGGCCTCCCAAAGTGTTGGGATTACAGGCGTGAGCCACTGCACCCAGCCCACAAGTGTCTTTTTCATATAATGGCTGCCTTTCCTTTGGGTAGATACCCAGTAGTGGGATTGCTGGATCGAATGGTAGATCTACTTTTAGTTCTTTGAGGAATCTCCATACTGTTTTCCATAGAGGTTGTACTAATTTACATTCCCACCAGCAGTGTATTAGTGTTCCATTTTTACCACATCCATACCAACATCTATGGGTTTTTCTGAATTTTTATCAATGGCCATTCTTGTGGGAGTAAGATGGTATCTCATTGTGGCTTTAATTTGCATTTCTTTAATGATTAGTGATGCTGACCATTTTTTCATATGTTTCTTAGCCACTGGAATATCTTCTTTTGAGAAATGTCTATTCATATCGTTGGGATGCTTTTCGGTGGGATTATTTGTTTTCTTCTTGCTGATTTCTTTGCGTTCCTTATAGGTCCTGTATAATAGTCTTTTGCGGATGCCTAGTTTGCAAATATTTGCTCCCATTCAGTGGGTTGTGTGTTTACTCTGATAATTATTTCATTTGCTGTACAGAAGCTTTTTAATTTACTCAGGTCCCATATATTTATTTATTTATTTATTTATTTTTGAGACGGAGTCTCACTCCATCACCCAGGCTTCAGTGCAACACCACGATCTCGGCTCACTGCAATCTCTGCCTCCCAGGCTCAAGCAATTCTCCTGCCTCAGCCTCCTGAGTAGCTGGAATTACAGGCATCCAACACCATACCTGGCCAATTTTTGTATTTTTAATAGAGATGGGGTTTCATCATGTTGGTCTGGAACTCCTGACCTTAAGATCCGCCCATCTGGGCCTCCCAAAGTGCTAGGGTTACAGGTGTGAGCCACCCTTCCCATATATCCATATGTTTATTTTTGTTTTTATTGCAGTTGCTTTTGGGCTCTTGGTCATGAACTCGTTGCCTAAGGCAACATCTAGAAGAGTTTTTCTGATGTTATCTTCTAGAATTTTTATGGTTTCTGGTCTTATATTTAAGTCTTTGTTGCAAATTCACATTGAATTTGTGAGTTGATTTTTGTATAAGGTGAGAAATAAGGATCGAGCTTCATTCTCCTACATGTGGCTTGCCAGTTATCCCAGCACCATTTGTTGAATAAGGTGTCCTTTCCCCCACTTTATGTTTTTGTTTGCTTTGTTGAAGATCAGTTGGCTGTAAGTATTTGGCTTTATTTCTGGGCTCTCTATTCTGTTCCATTGTTCTACATGTCTAATTTTATACCAGTACCATGCTGTTTTGGTAACTATAGGCTTGTAGTATAATTTGATTGGGTAATGTGATGCCTCCAGATTTGTTCTTTTTGCTTAGTCTTTGCTTTGGCTATGAGGGCTCTTTTTTGATTCATATGAATTTTGGGATTGTGGCTGGGCATGGTAGCTCACGTCTGTAATCCCAGCACTTTGGGAAGCCAAGGTGGGTGGATCACCTGAGGTCAGGATTTCGAGACCAGCCTGGCCAACATGGTGAAACCCTGTCTGTACTAAAAATACAAAAATTAGCCAGGCATGGTGCATGCACCTGTAATCCCAGCTACTTGGGAGGCTGAGGCAGGAGAATCGCTTGAACCTGGGAAGCAGAGGTTGCAGTGAGCCAAAATCGGCCATCGCACTCCAGCCTGGGTGACAGAGTGAGACTATGTCTCAAAAAAACAACAACAACAACAAAAAAAAGAATTTTAGGATTTTTTGGTTCTGTGAAAAATGATAGTATTTTGATGGGAATTACATTGAATTTGTAGATTGCTTTTGGCAGTATGGTCATTTTCACAATATTGATTCTACCCATCCATGAGCATGGGATGTGTTTCCATTTGTTTGTGTCATCTATGATTTCTTTCAGCAGTGTTTTGTAGTTTTCCTTGTAGCTGTCTTTCACCTCCTTGGTTAGGTATATTCCTGAGTATTTTATTCTATTTTTTTGCAGCTGTTGTAAAAGGGGTTGAGTTCCTGATTTGAATCTCAGCTTGGTCATTGTTGGTGTATAGCAGTGCTACTAATTTGTGTACACTGATTTTGTATCCTGAAACTCTACTGAATTCATTCATCAGACCTAGGAGCTTTTTGGATGAGTCTTTAGGGTTTTCTAGGTGTACAATCATATCATCAGTGAACAGTAACAATTTGACTTCCTCTTTACCAGTTTGGATGCCCTTCATTTCTTTCTCTTGTCTGATGGCTCTGGCTAGGAATTCCAGTACGATGTTGAATACAAGTGGTAAAAGTGGGCATCCTTGTCTTGTTCCAGTTCTCAGGGGGAATGCTTTAAATTTTTCCCTGTTCAGTGTAATGTTGGCTGTGGGTTTGTCATAGATGGCTTTTATTACATTGAAGTATCTCTCTTGTATACCGATTTTGTAGAGGGTTTTAATCATAAAGGGATGCGGAATTTTGTGAAATGCTTCTGCATCTCCTATGATTTTTGTTTTTAATTCTGTTTCTGTGATGTATCACATTTGCTGACTTGTGTATGTTAAGCCATCCCTGCATTCCTGGTATGAAACCCACTTGATCACATCATGGCAAATTTCATGTTACCAACATGAAGTCACTGAGCACAGAGTTGGAAGACAGGTACAAAATTAGCTCTCCAGAACCGGTATCAACAGACTCCAACCCATGGCTGCCATTTCTATTAAAGAGACATCCCTGCAGGTAATCTGTATTTTCTATAACTAGTGAGTTTACTGTACAGTTAAACATTACCCCTGCCTCTGCTCTTTTGCAGCCCAATCACCGAGGCTGGAAGGAAGTTTGCCAAGGAAACGTCTTCCCCCAGAAGGTAAGCATCCTACTTTGCCATGAATCCCTAATGATAGTGTGGACTGCACACTGGCTTGAAGCCAGCCATTGTCCTAAAAACTTTACGTGTCTGATTCATGTGGTGCTTCTTTGGGAATGGAGAGGAACATGGACTCTCACAGGTGCCCGAGGCCACGCAGCCAGGTGGGGGCAGGATTGGAGTTCAAACTGACACACTCTAACCACAGGATCCATGTGCATAGTCATCAGATATACCCTAGGTATGCCTAGGATCCAAGTGTCAGAGGCAGAAAATGGTAACAGCCTGAGGCAATTAGCAAATTGAGAGCAAAAATACTTCCCAAAACTACATGGGCTGGAAGTCATGAAGGAGCCAGGCTTGACCCATGGTGGGAGTATGGAGAACAAGAACAAAGTATCAGATGAATTCTGTATGGAGAAGTTAGATTATATTATGGAGGAGACTATATTTGTTCAGGAGAGGTTATACTGCACAAAGAAACCACAAATTGCTATAGCTTAAGATACAAAGGGTTTATATTTTGCTCACCCAAAAAGCAATATGGGTTGAGTGTTCCTCCAGGGCAACTTGGCTCCATGTGGGGACTTAGGCATCCAAGCTGTTTGCGTCTTTTTTTTTCCTTTCTTTTCTTTCTTTTTTTTTTTTTTTTTTTTTTTTTTTGAGACAGAGTCTAGCTCTGTCACCCAGGCTAGAGTGCAGTAGCACAATCTCGGCTCACTGCAACCTCTGCCTCCCAGGTTCAAGCTTTTCTCCTGCCCCAGCCTCCCGAATAGCTGGGATTACAGGCACCTGCCACCACACCTGGCTAATTTTTGTATTTTTAGTAGAGACGAGTTTTCACTATGTTACCCAGGCTGCTCTCGAACTCCTGACCTCAAGTGATCTGCCCGCCTGGGCCTCCCAAAGTGCTGGGATTACAGGTGTGAGCCACCACGCTGGGCCAAGCTGCTTGCATCTCGTTGCATCTCCTCTTGGCACAAGGTCTCCTTGTCTGTTCCATGAGAGGAGAGAGCTGGAGAGCCACAGAAGGCCTTTTGTAGCCAGGCCTGGAAGTAGCAGGCACCAGCTCCACACACCTCCTGTTGGCCAGGATCAGTCCCATGGCCCCAACCTAACTAACAGCGGAGGCTGACAAAGGTGGTCTTCCTTCCAGTTGTGGAAGATGCAAATGTGGCTTTTTCACAGGCCAACAGTCAGGTACAGAGTGAAGGTAGGTCCTGAGCACAGCCCTGCATCCACTTCATGCCTCCCTCCCTGTTTTAGTTGTGAAGGCTGCCAGAACAAAGTGCCATACATAGGCAGGCTGGGTTAGCAACAACAGAGATTAATTTCTCAGTTCTGGAGGCTGGAAGTCCAAGATCAGAGTACCAGTACGGTTGGATTCTGGGGAACCCTCTTCTGGGTTGCAGAGAGCCAACTTCTTGCCACATGGCACGCTTTAATGTTGTTTTTTGACATCAGCGTTCACTACATGCTGGTTATAGACAAGTCTGGAAGGAGAATCTATCTCCAACCTACAAATGTCTAACTAACGTTGTGGGATGGTAGGCTGGTGGTTATACCACTGCACTTCAGCCTGAGTGACAGAGCGACAACCTGTCTCAACGACAACAACAAAAAAGAAATGGCAACCCCAAGGTGATGGTATTAAGAGATGGGGCCTTTGGGAGGTGTTGAGACCATGAGGGTGGAGCCCTCTTGATTCGGATTAATCCCTTATAAAAGAAGCCTCAGAGAGCTCACTCCAAGGAATGTGGTGAAGGTTGAAGGGTAGAATTTATGTAAAATGCTCCAAGACGAGCCTGGCAGGTGATGTTCTCAGCAAATGTGAGCAGAGCTATTATCAGTGTGTATGAGAGAGAGAGAGTTGAGCATCATCTAATTCATGAGTGTGGATAAAAATAAAAGAGGGGATGCCAGGCATGGTAGCTCAATGCCTGTAATCCCAGCACTTTGGGAGGCCAAGGCGGGTGGATCACTTGAGGTCAGGAGTTCGAGACCAGCCTGGCCAACATGGTGCAACCCCGTCTGTACTAAAAATACAAAAATTAGCCAGGCCTGGTGGTGGTGCGTGCCTGTAGTCCCAGATACTGCGGAGGCTGAGCCAGGGGAATTGCTTGAAACTGGGAGGCAGAGGTTGCAGTGAGCTGAGATTGCCCCATTGCACTCCAGCCTGGGCAACAGAGCAAGACTCTGTCTCAAATAAATAAATAAATAAAAGAGGGGAAGACTTTGCATCCAACCCTGAAGAAGATGAGCGTGCAAAAGATGAGTAGAGGCGGAGGCAGAGATGAAGGAGCTAGAAAAAAGAGGCCAGAAAGTCAGAGAGAGCAAGGTAACATGGGGGACAACAGAAGGCAAGGGGAGAGAGGGTCACCTAGAGAAGGAGGTCACCTCGGGAGGAACTGCAGGGCATCGCAGAAGATGAAGCAGAGCAGGGTCTGTGATGTTCTTGGCAGGGTACTTAAACGACGTCTGAGACCACTTGGGTTTCTTGACGTAGATGAATTCGTTGAGGCTGAACACACCTGGCTGACTGAGATGCTCAAGGATTGGACCAGGACCTCCCTGGAAGAACAGGAGCAGCCCCATGAGGACCCCGAAAGGAAAGGTACCGTGCATAGTGTGATAAGCGTTATCAACAGTAAGTGCCACCAACCTTCTCCCCCCTCTTGCTCTTCCCCACCCCTGTGGGCCAGTCCTGCAGGGGACATGACCAGATGTCCCACTGGTACAGTTTGGATGTTTGTTCCCTTCCACATCTCATGTTGAAATGTAATCCCCCAATGTAAATTAGTTCAACCATTGTAGGAGACAGTGTGGCAATTCCTCAAGGATCTAGATCCAGAAATACCATTTGACCCAGCAGTCCCATTACTGGGTATATGCCCAAAGGAATATAAAGCATTCTGTTAGAAAGATACAGGCACGTGTATGTTCACTGCAGCACTGTTCACAATATCAAAGGCATGGAATCAACCCAAATGCCCATCAGTGATAGACTGGATAAAGGAAATGTGGTACATATACACCATGGAATACTATGCAGCCAGAAAAAGGAACAAGATCATGTCCTTTGCAGGGACATGGGTGGAGCTGGAAGTCATTATCCTCAGCAAACTAATGCAAGAACAGAAAACCAAACACCACATGTTCTCACTTATAAGTGGGAGCCAAATGATGAGAACACATGGACACAAGGAGGGGAACAACACACACTGGGGCCTGTTGGGGGTGTGTGGGGAGAAGAAGAGCACCAGGAAAAATAGCTAATGCATGTGGGGCTTAATACCTAGGTGATGGGTTGATAGGTGCAGCAAACCACCATGGCACATGTTTACCTATGTAGCAAATCTGCATGTCCTGCACATGTATCCCAGAACTTAAATTAAATTAAAAGAAAAAGAAATATAATCCCCAGTGTTGGAAGTGGGGCCTGGTGGGAGGTGATTTGATCATGGGGGCAGATCCCTCATGAGTGGCTTAGCGTCATCCTCTTGATGATTAGTGAGTGCTTGCTCTGAGTTCATGTGAGATGCGGTTGTTTAGAAGCGTGTGGCACCTTCCCCCTCGATCTCTTGCTCCTGCTCTCGACAAGTGATGTGCCTGCTCCCCATTCACCTTCCATCATGATTGGAAGCTTCCTGAGGCCCCACCAGAAGCAGATGCCAGCACCATGCTTCCTATACAGCATCCAGAACTGTGAGACAATTAAACCTCTTTTCTTTATAAATTACCCAACCTCAGGTACTTCTTTATAGCAATGCAAGAATGGACTGATACACCCACCCTCTATCCACCCACCCGGCCATCCATCCATCTAGGATGTCTTGAGTCATTAGCATGAAATAATAACTCTCCTAATAGCAGACTGGGGGTAGGGGTGACAAAGGGGAAATGTCAGACCAGGTGCCTGCCTGGAGGACTCATGGTCTAGAGGACGAGATGGAGAATAGACAGGTAAGCCAACCACAGGCAAGTCCATCCCCGACTGGGCTAATTTCTATGGAGAGGGCTGGGTGCAGGGGCTCACACCTGTAATCCCAGCACTTTGGGAGGCTGAGGCAGGAAGATCACTTGAGCCCAGGAGTTCAAGACGAGCTTGGACAGCATAGCAAGACCCCATCTCTACAAAAATGTTTGGTAAAAAATTAGCTGGGCATGGTAATGCGTTCCCATGGTCCCAGCTACCCAGGAGGCTGAGACAGGAGGATCACTTGAGCCCAAGAGGTCGAGGCTGTAGTGAGCTATGATTGTGCCACTGCATTCCAGCCTGGGTGACAGGATAAGACCCTGTCTCGAAAAAATGATACATAAGTAAATTCTACGGAGAGACAAGGAGAGGCGAGAGCAGGTACCTGGTGAGAAATTCTGAGAGTGAAGTAGTGTGGATGAGGGACAATGAAGACAGTTGGTCGTTAAGGCCACTGCCTTCCTGAGATGACCCAGAGAAAACCAGTCTCACCCCCAGACATCCAACCTCTCACCTCTTTGATGACCCGGTGTCCATGCCCAGACACACCCAGAGTCCTCCTGACCAGCTGATCAGCAGCTCGCCAAGGAAAGGAAATCGAAGTGTACTGTCTTCAGACTCTGTAGATTTCCCTTTCTCCTCCTTTTATTCATGTTACATAAATTCCTGTTTTTATCTCTGTTGGATGAAATCAGTCTATTCTCTGGTTTCCTTTGTCTACAATTTAAAGAGGGAGCCGACTATTAACTTGATGTCTCTGAGCTATTGTTGGCCAAGCTCCCCTTAGGTGGGGTTGATGAAGAAGGCTCCTTTTCCAAGGTGATAGCTCAGAAGCAACTTGAAGAATGAGTGACAATGAGCCTACCAAGTGGAAATCTGGGGAAAGTCAGCCAGAGTTCATCTACTGACTTCAGTCTGGCAGATGAGAGGCTTGGGTTTACCCCTCCGGTGGGTAATGGAGAGAGATGGAATGTGCCACATGAAGCCTCACTATGACTTTCTATAATGCCTGGCTCCTGTGCTGAAATGAGAACATATATCCTAGCCAGGCATGGTGGTGCGTGCACCTGTAGTCCCAGCTATTCGGGGAGGCTGAGGTGGGAGGATTGCTTAAGCCCAGGAGTTGGAGGCTGCAGTGAGCTATGAGTGCACCACTGCACTCAGAGTGAGACCCCATCCCTTAAAAAGTTTTCTTTTAAAAGAACGTACTTTTTTTCTTTTCTTTTTTTGAGATGGAGTCTTGCTCTGTCACCCAAGCTGGAGTGCAGTGGTGCAATTTTGGCTCACTGTAACCTCCGCCTCCCAGGTTCAAGCAATTCTCCTGCCTCAGCCTCCTGAGTAGCTGGGACCACAGGCACGCACCACCACACCTGGCTAATTTTTGTAATTTTAGTAGAGACAGGGTTTCATCATATTGGCCAGGCTGGTCTCAAACTCCTGACCTTGTCATCCGCCCACCTCAGCATCCCAAAGTGCTGGGATTACAGGTGTGAGCCACTGCGCCCGGCCAATTCTTAACTTACTATAAGATATACTTGAGCCCAGGCATTCAAGACTAGCCTGGACAACACTGTGAGACCTCATCTTTTTTAAACAAAATTAATAAATAGATAAAACATTTTAAAAAGCCAGGTGTGATGGCTCACACCTGTAGTCCCAGCTACTCAGGAGGCTGAGGCAGGAGGGTCACTTGAGGCCAGGAGTTCAAGACCAGCTAGCCTGGGCAACATAGTGAGACCTCCTCTCTAAAATAAATAAATAAAAATATAAGATAGAATGGCCAGGCGTGGTGGCTCATGGCTGTAATCCCAGCAATTTGAGAGGCTGAGGTGGGAGGATCGCTTGAGGTCAGGAGCTTGAGACCAGCCTGGCCAACACGGCAAAACCCTGTCTCTACTGAAAATACAAAAATACAAAATTCGCCGGGCGTGGTGGCACATGCCTGTAATCCCAGCTACTCGGGAGGCTGAGGCAGGAGAATCACTTGAACCCGGGAGGCAGAGGTTGCAGTGAGCTGAGATCGCGCCATTGCACTCCAGCCTAGGCAACAAGAGTGAAACTCCATCTCAAAAAAAAAGAAGTATGGAGTCCTTCTCAGGCCACATTTAGTTTGCTTTAACATGTTAAATATTAAAGGGCTATACAAAACAATGTAGGTGTCATTTGCTTTTGTGCTGCTAAAATCTTGTAGAAGTTTAATATTTATTAAGTGCCTACTATTTGCTAGATGTGTTAGGTTTCTTCAGAGAAACAGAGCCAATAAGATACCTATCTACCTATATCTACCTATGTCTCTATCTACCCAAATCTATGTATCTATATCTACATATTTATAGCTATCTACCTCTATCTGTCTATCTAACTAGAGAGATTTATTTTAACAAATTGACTCATGGGATTGTGAAGACAACAAGTCCAAAATCCATGGGGCAGGCCAACAGGCCGGAAACTGAGACAGGATTTTTAAAAATTTAATTTAAAGTTTGAGGATACATGTGCAGGACATGTGGGTTTGTTACACAGGTAAACGTATGCCATGGTGGTTTGCTGCACCTATCAACCCATCACATAGGTATTAAGCCCCACATGCATTAGCTGTTTACCCTGATGTTTTCCCTCCCACCGCCCCCTCAACAGGCCCCAGTGTGTGTCATTCCCCTCCCTGTGTCCATGTGTTCTCATCATTCAGCTCCCACTTACAAGTGAGAACATGTGGTGTGTGGTTTTCTGTTCTTGCATTAGTTTGCTGAGGATAATGGCTCCCAGCTCCAACCCTGTGCCTGCAAAGGACATGATCTTGTTCCTTTTTCTGGCTGCATAGTATTCCATGGTGTATATGTACCACATTTTCTTTATCCAGTCTACCATTGATGGGTATATTTGGTTGATTCCACATCTTTGCTATTGTGAATAGTGCTGCAATGAGCATACGCATGCCTGAGGCAGAATTTCTTCTCTAGAAACTGTTTTGCCCTCAAAGCATTCAACTGAGTAGATGAGACCCACCCACATTACTGAGAATAATCTTCTTGAAGTCAACTGATTTTAGCTGTCAACCACATCTACAAAATACCTTCACAGCCACATCTAGGCTAGCATTTGATTAATAACTGGTTACCGTGGCCTAGCCTAGTTGACATGTTAAACCATCCTCCCAACATCCTAAGTGCTATAGGCAGACTCTTATTTATTCCTCATAAAACTGTAAGGGATAGGTGTTACTCTCTTCCGGTTTTACAGATGAGAACAGAGATGTTAAGTAACTTGCTCAGAGGCCCAGTGCAGTGGCTCATGTTTGTAATCCTAGCACTTTGGGAGGCCGAGGTGGGTGGATCACCTGAGGTCAGGAGTTCGAGACTAGCCTGGCCAACATAGCGAAACCCCGTCTCTACTACAAATACAAAAAAATATTTAGCCGGGCATAGTGGTGAGTGCCTGTGGTCCTAGCTACTCAGGAGGCTGAGGCAGGAGAATCACTTGAGCCCAGGAGGTGGAGGTTGCAGTGAGCCAAGATTGCACCACTGCACTACAGCCTGGGTGACAGAGCAAGATTCTGTCTCAAGCAAAAATAAATAAATAAAAGTAACTTGCTCAGGGTCACACAGCTAATGAGTGATTAAGTCAAATTCAAATCGGCATCTAGCTCAAGCACCCACCTCCCTACTAGCTTTGCTCTCTTGCCACTCTGCCCGTGCTGTTCAGAGAAAGGATTAGAGCTGAAAAACCAGAAAGAGAGAAATCAGAGCGGGAGGCAGTGTTGCATCCTGGATGGAAAAGATGCTGCATGAGGTACTGGCAGATGAGACTGGGAGGAGCAAAGACACTGAAGAGGAGGTGGAATTGGCAGGTCTTGGTGATAGTCCAGTGGGAGGGTGAGGAAGAGGCAGGCGTCTGGGATAATGACCTGGTTTATCCCTGAGTGACTTGACAGCCTCTTGGGCTGAGGAAGGGAGCACGGGAAAGTGTGCTGGGCATTTTGGAACAGCTCCTGGAACATTCTGCATCGTTCTCCCCCATGAACCTAAAGAGAACAAGCTTATTTCCGCAGATACACAGGTGATCATAGAGTCATTAAATCTCCATCTTTTCCTTGCCAACTCCCCCAATCCCAACGGCTCAAAGTCATCTCACCTGTGGCTCAGTGACAACTGCTGGATCTGATGGCCAGGACCCCCAGGACCCCGGATGCCAACCCTTCCCAGCTCACCAGATTTGTCAGCTCTGCTGCCCTAACAAATACCACAGGCGGGGTGGCTTCAACTATAGGCTTTTATTTCCTCACCGCTTTTTTTTTTTTTTTTTTTTTTTTTTGAGACGGGGTTTCACCGTGTTGCCCAGGCTGATCTCTAACCCCTGACCTCAAGTGACCCACCCACCTGGGCCTCCCAGAGTGCTGGAATTACAGATGTGAGTCACTGTGCCCAGCCTTATTTTCTCACAATTCTGCAGGCAGGAAGTCCAAGATCAAGGTGCCAGCGGGGTCAGTTTCTCCTGAGGCCTCTCTCCATGGCTTGCAGATGGATGGCTGCCTTCTCACCGCATCCTTCCAGCCCGACCTTTCCTCTGTGCACACGCATTCTTGGTATCTTCCTTTTTTTTTTTTTTTTTTTTTTTTTTAGATACAAGGTCTCACTTGTATCTCAGTGATACAAGTGAGGCTGGAATGCCCAGGCTGGAGTGCAGTGGCACAATCATAGTTAACTTCAGCCTTGAACTACTGGGTTCAAGTGATCCTCCTGCCTCAGCCTCCTGAATAGCTGGGACCACAGGCATGCATTAATATGCCCAGCTAATTTGTTTATTTTATTTTATTTTATTTTTGTAAAGATGCAGTCTCGCTCTCTTGCCCAAGCTGGTTTCAAACTTCTGGGCTCAAGTGATCCTCCCACCTCGGCTTCCCTAAGTCCTGGGATTACTCTGGTGCCTGGCACCTTTCTCTTCTCATAAAGACCCCAGTCCTATTGAATTAGGATCCCACTCTCATGACCTCAGTTATCCTGAATGACCGCCCCCCCCCCTTTTTTTTTTTGAGATGGAATCTCGCTCCGTCATCAGGCTGGAGTTCAGTGGGCGATCTTGGCTCACTTCACCCTCCGCCTCCAAGGTTCAAGCGATTCTCCTGCCTCAGCCTCCCCAGTGGCTGGGACTAAAGGCACCCACCACTACGCCCAGCTAATTTTTGTATTTTTAGTAGAGACGGGGTTTCACCATGTTGGCCAGGCTGGTCTCTATCTCTTGACATTGTGATCCTTCCGCCTCAGCCTCCCAAAGTGCTGTGATGACAGGCATGAGCCACTGCGCCGGCCCTGAATGACCTCTTTAAAGGTCCTGTCTCCAAATACAACCCCACGGGGGATGAGGGCTTCCACATATGACTTTGGTGGGGGCAGAAACCACTTAGTCTCCTGAACTCACCTTGGCTGTCTCTGCTTCTTTCTCTAGGCTCACTCAGTAACTTTCTGGATTTTGTGAAAAAAACAGGCATTTGCACTTCAGAGTGGGAATGGGGGACCATTCACAACTTCCTGTACAAACACGGTGAGAAGACCCTCCTCCCACCGCCCTGGTCTGTCCTTGCATGTGAATGGGCTGGAGTAGGGGAAGGGGGCGGGCCTGGAACAATCCCAGGCTGGTCCTTCACCAGAGCTTTGGAGGGGGGGGTGGTGTCAAGGTGCCCAGGGATCTGATTAGGGGAACCTTCGCTCAGTGGTGTGGTCCATACTGAAAAATGTGTGGCCTCGCTTCGAGTCCCAGTCATCATGAAAAGCCTCACTGATGGCTTTCTCTGGTTTTGCAAAAATGCAAAAAAACCCTAATTTCTTGTCAGCTAGTCCTAGGATCTGGTCTTCAAAAACACTTGTATGGGCCGGGTGCAGTGGTTCATCCCTGTAATCCCAGCACTTTGGGAGGCCAAGGCGGGCGGATCACTTGAGGTCAGGAGTTCAAGACCAGCTTGGCCGACATGGTAAAACCCTGACTCTACTAAAAATACAAAAATTAGCCAGACAGGGTGGCGGGCGCCTGTAGTCCCAGCTACTCGGGAGGCTGAGGCAGGAGAATCGTTTGAACCCAGGAGGCAGAGGTTGCAGTGAGCTGAGATTGCACCACTGCACTCCAGCCTGGCAACAGAGCGAGACACCATCTAAAAAAAAAAAAACACTCACACACTTGTATGGGTTTTCCCTTCAGGGGACTGACCCTCTCATTCGGGTGGAATTGATATCAGACTCTTGGGAACTCACACTAAGGCCATTTAATAGTCTCCATAAGCTCCAATGTTCATGGCTGGTGGAGATCCTCTCCTATGGCCATGCCACTCCCTGCACCACTCGTGTGTGTGTGTGTATGTGTGTGTGTGTGTGTGTGTGTGTGTGTGTCTTGCTCTGTTGCCCAGGTGGGAATGCAGTGGTGCAATCATGGCTCACTGCAGCCTCGGCCTCCCCAGCTCAAGCAATCCTCCCATTTCAGCCTCCCGAATAGCTGGGAACACAGGCACACAGCACCATGCCTGGCTAATTTTTATTTTTCTTTTTCATAGAGATGGGGTCTCACTATGTTGCCCAGACTGATCTTGAACTCCTGGGCTCAAGTGATCCTCCCGCCTCGGCCTCCCAAAGTGCTGGGATTACAGGTGTGAGCCACCCCACGCCTGGCCTTCCCCACTCTTTTGTTACAAGACTATCGTGAACATCTTTATGTTTGTGGTCCCATTGTCCTTGTGCAAATCGGGAAAAGGTGCATCTGCCAGGGGGGTGAATTCCAAAATGTGCCCCCTTGGCCAGGGCCGTGTGTGGCCTGGGAAGGGAACCCTGGCTGGAGGTCAGTCCTGCTCACCTCTCCTGGGGTGCTTCCTACAAGGCACACAGGACTTTAGCTGTGTCTGAGCACCATGCCACGCAGCTGCTGGGTCTTATGGTCTCGGAATACACTATCAACCATCAAGTCACTGGATCATGGCAATGAGTGTTTTAGCATCAAATTTCTCCCTGAAGGGGTTGGATGAAGTTGCTTTCTCAGTAGCAATATATGAGAGTGTAAACCCAAAATAAAATTCTAAGCCCCCCACCACCCAACCATCTGAATAGACCTCTCCTATCAGCCAGGGCACTCCAAAGTTAACCTGAAAAATGGGTTCAGGCCCTGATGGGAAGTGGAGGTTAGACATGCCTCCTTATACCCTCCTCCCTTTTGGAATTCAGGAAAAGCCAACTAGCAGTCATGTCAACACAAGTGTTTTTTTTTTTTTTTTGAGATGGAGTTTTGCTCTTTTTGCCCAGGCTGGAGTGCAATGGCACAATCTCAGCTCACCGCAACCTCGGCCTCCTGGGCTCAAGCAATTCTTCTGCCTCCCGAGTAGCTGGGATTACAGGCATGTGCCACCACGCCCGGCTAATTTTGTGTTTTTAGTAGAGACAGAGTTTCTCCATGTTGGTCAGGCTGGTCTCAAACTCCTGACCTCGTGATCTACCCACCTTGGCCTCCCAAAGTGTTGGGATTACAGGCGTGAGCCACCTCAACACAGATTTTAAGTCTGACAAACATTTACATTCTGTTCTCTCTGAAACCTGCTACCTGGAGGCTTCATCTACGTGATAAAACTTTGGTCTGTACAACCCCTTGTCATAACCCAGACATTCCTTTCTATTGCTAATAACTCTTTAAACTAATAGCCAATCAGATATTTTTATTTTATTTTCCATATATTTTATTTATTTATTTATTTATTTATTTATTTATTTATTTATTTATTTTGCAATGCAGTCTCGCTCTGTCACCCAGGCTGCAGTACAGTGGCACGATCTTGGCTCACTGCAACCTCCACCTCCCAGGTTCAAGCAATTCTCCTGCCTCAGCCTCCCAAGTAGCTGGGACTACAGGCACCCATCACCATGCCCAGCTAATTTTTGTATTTTTAGTGGAGACAGGGTTTCACCACATTGGCCAGGCTGGTCTCGAACTCCTGACCTCAAATGATCTGCCCACCTTGGCCTCCCAAAGTGCTGGGATTATAGGTGTACAGGTGTGAGCCACTATGCCTAACCATCAATCAGAAAATGTTAAATGGACCTATAACCTAGAAGCTCCCCCCGACCCCTCCTCACCCCTCACCTTTACCCCTCCACGACTTCAAGTTGTCTCACCTTTCTGGACCGAACCAAGGTATATCTTAGATGTATTTGATTGATGTCTCATATCTCCCTAAAATGTATAAACCTAGGCTGTGCCCCAACCATCTAGGCCACATGTTCTCAGGATCTCCCGAGGACTGTCATGGGCCATTAGTCACTCATATTTGGCTCAGAATAAACCTCTTCAAATATTTTCCAGAGTTTGACTCTTTTCATCAACAAGAGGAACCATTCCCAGAGGTACTGTCTTAGTCTGCTCGGGCTGCTGTGACAAAATCCCACAGACTGGGTGACTTAAACAACAGACATTTATTTTCTCACAATTCTCAAGGCTGGAAGTCCAAAATCAAGGTGTCTGTGGGGTGGGTTCCTTCTGAGGCCTCTCTCTGCGGCTTGCAGACAGCCGCCTTCTCGCTGCATCCTCACATGGTCTTTGCTCCATGTGTGTTTATGTTCTAATCCCCTCTTCTTAGAAGAGCACTAATCATTCTATTGGAATGTTTCAAAGTTTTATCATGCAGATGTGTGAGAGGCATTTGAACCAGAGTGACTCCATCTTGAATGAGGGCTAGGAAAAATGAGGCTCACCGCCGTATCCCCAGGAAGTTAGGCATTCCTAGCCTCTAGATGGTTATGGTTAAGGGAACAGATTAATAATGTTTACTAAACAGACTCAGGCCCAGGAATGTCCTGATATTCTGATATCTTGAGAACAGAAGCATTCCTAATTTTGCTTTAAAAATAATAATATGAGTTCTTGTAAAATATAGTAATTATGGTTTTTGGTTTTTTTTTTTTGAGACAGAGTTTTGCTCTTTGTTACCCAGGCTAGAGTGCAGTGGCGCGATCTCAGATTACTGCAACCTCCGCCTCCCGGGTTCAAGTGATTCTCCTGCCTCAGCCTCCCGAGTAGCTGGGATTACAGGTGCAGGCCACCGTGCCCGGCTAATTTTTGTAGTTTTAGTAGAGACAAAATTTCACCATGTTGGTCAGGCTGGTCTCGAACTCCTGACCTCAGGTGATCCAACCGCCTCGGCCTCCCAAAGTGCTGGGATTACAGACGTGAGCCACCGTACCCGGCCAAAATATAGTAATTATGAAAATTAATCCTTTATCATAAATGCTTGTAGCAGAGCACATCTCCCCATGTTTTTTTGTTGTTGTTGTTTTCCTATATATAACAACAGAAGGAGGTGGTTACATTCCTACTCTTACTTTCAGTAACACCCTACTGTGTCCACGGAGTGGACTATTCTTTCACCCCTTTGCTTTCTTAACAGACTTGCTTTCGCTTTGCACTGTGGACTCACCCTGAATTCTTTCTTGTGTGAGATCCAAGAACCCTTTCTTGGGGTCTGGATCAAGACCCCTTTCAGTAACAGATGAAGGCTCCAGGTAGCAAGCTTCAGAGAAAATAGATTGTAAATGGTTCTTATCAGATTTAAGCTCTGTGTTAATGTTAAATGCTGGTCAGCTTTCCCTAAATTCCTGAAGGGAGGAGGGCATCGTGAGGCATGTCTGACCCTCCCTTCCTGTCACAGCCAGAACTGGGTTTTCAGGTTAACTTTGGAGTGCCCTGGCCAAGAGGAAGGGTTCATTCAGATGGTTGGGGTGGTGGGGGGTGGGGGGTGGGGGGTGGGGGGGTGGGGGGTGGGGGGTGGGGGGTGGGGGGGGTGGGGGGGTGGGGGGTGGGGGGGAGGGGCTTATCATCTTATTTTTGGTTTACGCTGTGAAAGGAAAATAAATCTTGGAACCCCAAAATCACCAAGCTAAAGGGAAAAGTCAAGTTGGAAACTGCCCAGGGCAAACCTGCCTCCCATTCTATTCAAAGTCACCCTCTACTCACGGATAAATGCATATCTGATTGCCTCCAGTTGGAAAGGCTAATCAGAAACTCCAAAGAATATTGGCCGGGGTGCGTGGCTCACGCCTGTAATCCCAGCACTTTGGGAGGCAGCGGCAGGTGGATCACGAGGTCAGGAGTTCAAGATCAGCCTGGCCAAGATGGGGAAACCCTGTTTCTACTAGAAATACAAAAATTAGCTCAGCATGGTGGCGGGCGCCTGTAATCCCAGCTACTCGGGAGGCTGAGGCAGAGAATCACTTGAAGCCAGGAGGCAGAGGTTGCAGTGAGCCGACATCGTGCCACTGCACTCCCACCTGGGTGACAGAATGAGACTCCGTCTCAAAAAAAAGAATGCAACCATTTATTTCTTATCTACCTGTGACCTGGAAGCCCCCTCCCTGCTTTGAGTTTTCCCACCTTTCCAGACTGACCCAGTGTTCATCTTACATATATTGACGTCTCAGGTCTCCCTAAAATGTCTAAACCAAGCTGTGTCCCAACCGCCTTGGGCACATGTCTTCATGACCTCCTGAGGCTGTGTCATGGGCGTGCATCCTTAACCTTGGCAAAATAAACTTTCTACACTGACCAAGACCTGTCTCAGAAACATTGGGTTAACAACACTGTCGCATATTGCTGCTGAGAAAGCAGCTTCATTTGGAACTTCATGCCAAAAAACCCATTTTACCTTAATTACCTCTTTAAAGACCCTGTCTCCAAATACAGTCACATTCTGAGGTACTGGAGGTAAGGGCTTCAACATGTGTTTGTCTGTTTATTTGTTTATTTCTTTGAGATGGAGTCTCACTCTGTCACCCAGGCTGTAGTGCAGTGGCACGATCTCAGCTCACTGCAACCTCCGCCTCATGGGTTCAAGTGATCCTTCTGCCTCAGCCTCCCGAGTAGCTGGGATTACAGGCACCCACCACCACACCTGGCTAATTTTGGTATTTTTAGTAGAGACAGGGTTTCACCGTGTTGGCCAGGCTGGTCTTGAACTCCTGACCTCAAGTGATCCGCCCGCCTCAGCCCCCAAAGTGCTGGGATTTCAGGCGTGAGGCACCGCGCCCGGCCAGGGCTTCAACATATGAACCTGGGAAGAGACAGAAGTCAGCTCCTAGTCGGCAACCTCACAACTGCTGTCTACACTGACAATGATCATTTTCCCATCCCCCTCCCTGCCTTACATTTACAAGTCTTGCTTTCAGTCCCTGGAAGCAGCTGATCCTCTTTCTTTCTGGGCACCGCAGGTGGCATCCGGGACAAGAAAATGAGCAGCCAGAAGCAACTCCACCTGGTGGATGCTGGTTTAGCCATCAACACTCCCTTCCCACTCGTGCTGCCCCCAATGCGAGAGGTTCACCTCATCCTCTCCTTCGACTTCAGTGCCAGAGATCCTTTCGAGGTAATCGAGAAGGGCCTTGGGGCTGGCCCTGGGTGGGAGGTGGGCTGCGGTGAAGCTGACTTTGAGGAGGAACTGAGGACGCGGGCTGGGAAGTGGGCGATGGGGAGGTGCTGGCTGGGAAGTCCAGAGAGCCAAATCAACTCTCCCATGGCTGCTGAAGCACCCACAGTTGGCCACATCCAATGAGCTTCTGATCTAAAGCCATCCCAGACCTTCCCGGGCCCCTCTTTCTGGCAGATGACTCTTCCCGCTTCTGCGTCCTGCCTGCCCATTCATACCAGTTTGAACTGAGACAGCCTAGCTCCTCACCTGTGCACCTCCTTCCCTAGGTGTGCACGTCTCCAGCCCCGAGCACGTGTCTTCCTGCTCATCTGGGCTTCCTGGGAAAATAGTGGCCCTCGATAAATGTTTGCTGAGTGAGAACATACGCAAGTATATTTGTCCTTAGCACATATTGCACCTTCGCAGTGGCCACTAGGATCCGTTCTCCCTGCCTTCATATCCCAAGTCTGCCACTTACTAGCTGTGTGGCCTGATCCAATGTATGTAACTTCTGTGCATCTTGGTTTCCTCGGCTGTAAAATTGGGCTAATGATAGCACCATCAGGAGTTGTTCTGTGGATTAATACTTGTTAATACATGTGAAGTGCTTAGCACAGTGCCTGCCACTTACTGTGGGTTTTATAAACATTTTCCTCCCCTCCCCTCCCCTCATGGCCTCCTTTCGAGACTGGGTCTCATGGTGCAGTCATAGCTCACTGCAGCCTCAACCTCCTAGGCTCAAGCGATCCTCCCACCTCACCCTCCCAAGTAACTGGGACTGCAGGCACACACCACCACGCCAGGCTAGTTTTCTAAATGATTTTAGAGACAGGGTCTTGCTATGTTGCCCATGCTGGTCTTGAACTCCTGGCCTCAAGCGATTCTCCCACTACCCAAGGCCTGGATTACAGGCACAAGCCACCCTGCCCAGCTATTTTATTTAAAAATATATACACGTACATAATATATAACTATATCTATTACATGATACATACCAATATATAGTAGTATATATAATATAATCATGGTAAAACATATCATCTATTTATGTGTAATGTAATATATATTTATATTCACACACTTCTATCAATTTATATTCTATACTATGAATTAGGACCGCCCATCCTCCTCCCCATGCCGTGATCCAAAACTAACTCGTCACTGTCTTTCTAGACCTTTGGCCCAGGAATACCCAGGCTTTCTGGTCTTAGGATTTCTGCTGAAATAAAGATCCCAAGACAATATGATAAAGCTGGAAATATCAAGGTCTTGGGAGTCCTTCTCTGCTAAATCTCTGCTGCATGACCCCGAGCGATAGGCTTAACCGCTGAGCCTCAGTTTTCTCATCCTGAAAATGGGAATCACATCATCTGGCTCACAGGAGATCTGCAGAGCCTCTGCACCATGCCCGGTCCATAGCTGGTGTTCAGGATTAACAACAATGCTTATCTGGCGATGATGAGAATAGCAAGAGTAATGGTAAGAAAAACAGCAGCATTTGTTAGGCTTCAATCAAAGACAACTTCAGAGACCTACGCTGTCCACTACAGTGGTTGCCGGCCACATGTGGCACTTGAGCACTTGAAATGTGCCTGGCCCAAGTTGAAGTGTGCTGTGAAGATAAAATACACCTCGGATTTTAATGACTGAGTATGGAAAACGTGTGTAAAAGACCTTATTCCTAATTGGTGTATTGACATACTAGGCAGGGCTCTCCAGAGGGACAGAACCAATAGGATCTATGTCTAGATGAAAGGGAGTTTCAGGATCACAAGGTGGAGTCCTACAATAGGCCGTCTGCAAGCTGAGGAAGACACAAACCATAGTGGCCCAGTCCGAGTCCGAAAGCCTCAAAAGTAGGGAAGCCCAGCCGGGTGCGGTGGCTCACGCCTGTAATCCCTGCACTTTGGGAGGCTGAGGCAGGTGGATCATGAGGTTGGGAATTTGAGACCAGCCTCGCCAACCTGGTGAAATCCCGTCTCTACTAAAAATACAAAAATTAGCCGGGCGTGGTGGTGGGTGCCTGAAATCCCAGCTACTTGGGAGGCTGAGGCAGGAGAATCACTTGAACCTGGGAGGTGGAGGTTGCAGTGACCCAAGATTGCGCCACTGCCCTCCAAGCTGGGCAACAAGAGCAAAATTCCATCTCAAAAAAAAAAAAAAGTAGGGAAGCCCACAGTGCAGCCTTCAGTCTGTAGCCAAAGGCCCTAGAGCCCCTGGTGAGCCACTGGCGTAAGGCTAAGGGTCCAAAGGCCAAAAAACATGGAGTGTGATGTTCAAGGACAGGAAGCATCCAGCACGGGAGAAAGATGAAAGCCAGGGGACCCAGCAAGCCAGCTTCTCCCACCTTCTTCTGTCTGCTTTGTTCTAGTCACACTGGCAGCCAATTGGAGGGTGCCCACCCACACTGAGGCTGAGTCTTCCTCTCCCAGTCCACCGACTCAAATGTTCATCTCCTCTGACAGCACCCTCAGAGACACATCCAGAAACAATACCAGCTTTCCAGGCACCCTTCAATCCAATCAAGTCGACACCTAATATTCACCATCACAATTGATTACACATCGAGGCAGTCATACTTTTGACATATTGCATGAGATGAAACTTTGTCCTCCAAATTGGGTGGTTACAAATTAATAAACAGAAATTTTTTTTTTTTTTTTTGGGACGGAGTCTCGCTCTATCGCACAGGCTGGAGTGCAGTGGCGCAATCTCGGCTCACTGCAACCTCCACCTCCCGGGTTCAAGCAATTCTCCTGCCTCAGCCTCCCGAGTAGCTGAGATTACAGGCATGCGCCACCACACCCAGCTAATTTTTGTATTTTTAGTAGAGATGGGGTTTCACCACGTTGGCCAGGCTGGTCTTGAACTCCTGACCTTGTGATCTGCCCGCCTCGGCCTCCCAAAGTGCAGGGATTACAGGCATGAGCCACCATGCCCGGCCAAGAAACAGAAATTTAAGCAAGACATATCTGTAACAATTTAACAGAACCTGATCATCTAGGTTTTTTTCATTTTTCTCAAATTCATCTTTAATTCTTTCCATGATGGGGCTTATAAAGAAACTAACCAACATGTAGCTACTATAGTTGAATGGCAAATCTTTTTTTTTTTTTTTTGAGATGGAGTCTTCCGTGTCGCCCAGGCTGGTGCGCTGTGGTGCGATCTTGGCTCACTGCAACCTCTGCCTCCTGGGTTGAAGTGATTCTCTTGCCTCAGCCTCCCGAGTAGCTGGGATTACAGGCGCGTGCCACCATGCCTGGCTAATTTTTGTATTTTTAGTGGAGACGGGGTTTTGCCATTTTGGCCAGGCTGGTCTCGAACTCCTGACCTCAGGTGATCTGCCTACCTCAGCCTCCCAAAGTGCTGGGATTATAGGCATGAGCCACCATGCCCTGCTGAATGTCAAATCTTTAGAAGGTACTTATGACAGTAAATTCCTCTGTAATACAGTTATGAAGCACCTTCATGATATTTCTGTTTTATATGTAGAAAAGTGGCTGGGTGCAGTGGCTCACTCCTGTAATCTCAGTGCTTTGGGAGGTCAAGGCGGGAGGATCACTTGAGATCAGCAATTTGAGACCAGCCTGGGCAACATAGCAAGACCCCATCTCTACACAAACTTTTTTTTTTTTGAGACAGAGTTTCGCTCTTGTTGCCCAGGCTGGAGTGCAATGGTACAATATCAGCTCGCCGCAACCTCTGCCTTCCAGGTTCAAGTGATTCTCCTGCCTCAGCCTCACGAGTAGCTGGGATTACAGGCATGTGCCACCACGCCCAGCTAATTTTTGTATTTTTAGTAGAGATGGGGTTTCTCCATGTTGGTCAGGCTGGTCTTGAACTCCCGACCTCAGGTGATCCACTCGCCTCAGCCTCCCAAAGTGCTGGGATTACAGGCATGAGCCACCACGCCTGGCCAAAAAAATTTTTTTTAATTAGCTGGGCATGGTGGCTCACGCCTGTAGTCCCAGCTACTTAGGAGGCTGAGATGGGATAACCTGAGTCTAGGAGCTTGAGGCTGCAGTGAGCCATGATTGCACCACTGCACTCCAGCCTGGGCGACACAGCAAGATCCTGTCTCTAAAGATAAGTATATGTAGAAAAATGTTAGAGTCAAATATTCAACTCAATATAAAATAAGAAGAGGCCAGGTGTGGTGGCTCACACCTGTAATCCCAGCACTTTGGGAGGTAGAGGCAGGTGGATCACCTGAGGTCAGGTGTTTGAGACTAGCCTGGCCAACATGGCGAAACCCTGTCTCTACTAAAAATACACAAATTAGCCAGGCATGGTGGCATGTGCTTGTAATCCCAGCTACTAGGGGGGGCTGAGGCAGGTGAATCGCTTGAACCTGGGAGGCGGAGGTTGCAGTGAGCCGAGATTGTGCCACTGCACTCCAGCCTGGGCAACAGAGCGAGACTCTGTCAAAAAAAAAAAAAAGAAGAAGAAGGAGAAGGAGAAGGAGAAGGAGAAGGAGAAGGAGAAGAAGAAGAAGAAGAAGAAGAAGAAGAAGAAGAAACACTTGTTGAGACTGCATCTCCTTTTGCTGAGTGGTTTCTAGTTGTAATATCACTCCTCTGAATAAAGAAGCCACCTTTGAGTACATAAGGAAAAATAACCGCATATTAAAAGGATAAGGCATTACTCCAACACCTCTACGGGTCCATCTCTTCCTCTAACACTTCAGAAACTTAGAAATTTAAAGTATTCTTACGTTAACTGCAAGAACAAGATAAAGGAAAAATGCCCTTTTTCTTGAGATCACAACTATGAAGTCATATGGTTACGCAAATTCTGCATTTGTGTGCAAAACACAAACACACTGATCTTTTTTTAACTTTTAAGTTCAGGGGTTCAAGTACAGGTTTGTTCCATAGGTAAACTTGTGTCCTGGGGATTTGTTGTACCGATTATTTCATCACCCCAGTATTAAGCCTAGTACCCATTAATTATTTCTCCTGATGCTCTCTACCTCCTCCCACCCTCCACCCAACGCTAGGCCCCAGTGTGTGCTGTTCTCCTCTGTGTGTCCATGTGTTCTCATCATTCAGCTCCCACTTAGAAGTGAGAACATGCAGTATTTGGTTTTCTGTTCCTGGAAACACATTTATACATTTATCTTTTTTTTTTTTTTTTTTTTTTTTTGAGACAGAGTCTTGTTCTTGTCACCCAGGCTGGAGTGCAATGGCGCTATCTGGGCTCACTGCAATCTCTGCCTCCCATGTTCAAGTGATTCTCCTGTCTCAGCCTCCCAAGTGGCTAGGACTATAGGCACATGCCACCACGCCAGGCTAATTTTTTGTAATTTTAGTAGAGACGGGGTTTCACTGTGTTAGCCAGGATGGTCTCGATCTCGTGATCTTGTGATCCGCCTGCCTCAGCCTCTGAAAGTGCTGGGATTATAGGCATGAGCCATGAGCCAACACGCCCGGCCTTTTTTTTTTTTTTTTTTTTTTGAGACGGAGTCTTGCTCTTGTCGCCCAGGTTGGAGTACAGTGGCGCTATCTGGGCTCACTGCAACCTCTGCCTCCCAGGTTCAAGCTATTCTCCTGTCTCAGCCTCCCAAGTAGCTGGGATTACAGGAACCTGCTACCATGCCTGGCTAATTTTTGTATTTTTAGTACAGACGGTGTTTCACCATGTTGGCCAAGCTGGTCTTGAACTCCTGACCTCAGGTGATCTGCCCGCCTCGGCCTCCCAAAGTGCTGGGATGACAAACGTGAGCCACCACACCTGGCCCACATTTATCTTAATTCTCGTTGCTTAGTTTTGTCAGTCAGCTTGCAGGACTTAACAGATGCTTTTCTAAGACACAGAGACTGAGATGTGTTTTATGTAACTTCAGTAACCTCAGTGCTACATGCAGTGTCCTTTTGCTCTGGTTCAAGACAGCACGGAAGGAGGTCATAGGAAACAGAATAAATGAAACTTTTTACAACTGAGAAACTACTTCTCATTAATTTTCCCCATGGTGTCACCTTTATTTAAAATTTATTTTTAAAATTAATTTGTCCTACTTCTTTTTGATTTCTTCAAGTGCAGCAAGTAGACAATTGAAAAGTACCTTTATGGCCGGGCACGGTGGCTCATGCCTGTAATCCCAGCACTTTGGGAGGCCGAGATGAGCAGATCACCTGAGGATCACCAACCCGACCAACATGGAGAAACCCTGTCTCTTTTAAATATAAAAAATTAGCCGGGTGTGGTGGAGCACGTCTGTAATCCCAGCTACTCGGGAGGCTGAGGCAGGAGAATCGCTTGAACCAGGGAGGCGGAGGTTGCAGTGAGCCGAGATCGTGCCATTGCACTCCAGCCTGGGCAACGAGAGTGAAACTCTGTCTCAAAAATAAGAAAAGAAAAGTACCTTCACAGTGACATTATATTTCTGTTACACAGTGATGACGGAGAATATCTCATTTATCTTCCAAATACTCCTGTGAGGTGCATATTACAGAGCTCCTTTGCAGAGGTGATGAGATGCACCTATACCGCATATCTCTTTGGGCTCCTGGGCTCGAATGATCTTCCCATCTCAGCTTCCTGAGTGGCTAGGGCTACAGGTGCACGCCCCCATGCCTGGCTAATTGAAAAATACATATATACTGTAGAGATGAGGTCTCCAACATCTTTTTGTGGCAGAGCTGGGATTCAAAGCCTCATCTAGGCACCGTTTTCCTTGCCCTCTGAGTCCCGCAGCCCCCAGCCCCAAAGGTTACTCTCTAACCTCGCGAACGTTGTCTCTAGGTGGGCTGGGGAGTGCAGGTGATGGCAGAGGCTTACTCTTTCCCTTACAGAAGATGTTGTCCCTGTCCAAGCTCACCCTTGCTCTGTTGTGTGTCTGGGCTGTTAGCTGAGGTCCCGTCGGGTCTCCAGGCCTCAGGGGTCTTCTGGAGAGGTCTTGCAACCGTTTCTTATTGCCTCCTTCTCAGACCATCCGGGCTACCACTGACTATTGCCGCCGCCACAAGATTCCCTTTCCCCACGTAGAAGAGGCTGAGCTGGATTTGCGGTCCAAGGCCCCCGCCAGCTGCTACATCCTGAAAGGAGAAACTGGACCAGTGGTGATGCATTTTCCCCTGTTCAACATAGATGCCTGTGAAGGTAGGTGCAGGGGAGGAGCAGGTTGCGAAGCCACCTGTATTAGTCCAATTCTCACACTGCTAATAAAAACATACCTGAGACCGGGTAATTTACAAAGGAAGAAGATTTAATTGACTCACAGTTCAGCATGGCTGGAGAGGCCTCAGGAAACTTACAGTCATCGTGGAAAGTGAAGGCAAAGCAAGTCACCTTCACAAGGCAGCAGGAAGGAGAAGTGAGTGCCAGCAGGGGAATTGCCAGATGCTTATAAAATAATCAGATCAGCTGGGCGCGGTGGCTCATGCCTGTAATCCCAGCACTTTGGGAAGCTGAGGCGGGCATATCACAAGGTCAGGAGATCGAGACCATCCTGGCTAACACAGTGAAACCCCGTCTCTACTAAAAATACAAAAAAAAAAAAAAAAAAATTGCTGGGCATGGTGGCGCATGCCTGTAATCCCAGCTACTCGGGAGGCTGAGGCAGGAGAATCACTTGAACCCGGGAGGCTGAGGTTGCAGTGAGCCGAGATTGCGCTACTGCACTCCAGCCTGGCGACAGAGCGAGACTCCTTCTCAAATAAATAAATAAATACATACCATCAGGTCTCGTGAGAACTCACTCACTGTGACAAGAACAGCATGAGGGTAACCACTTCCATGCTTCAATTACCTCCCACGACACTTGGGGATTACGGGAACTACAATTCAAGATGAGATTTGAGTGGGGACAGCCAAACCATATCACCACCAGGCCAGGCTGAATGGAGCTGCGCTGTGCCCTGGGGACATCTCGTTACGCTCCAACATCTGATGGTCGAGTGAGTCATCCTGTCCACCCTTGGGCCTGGAGGATGCCAGGCTGCCTGTCTCGGTCTTGCATGTTTATGCATGTTGCTGCCTCTCTCTGCAGCATTCTTGTCCTACCTGAATATCCAACCCCTTCCACCTGGACATCCCATATTCCTCATCCAGTCTCGGGTGAGCAGCTGCTTAGAAGGCCTAGCATCCAGGATGGGTGGTCCTCTGGGGCCTGATTATACCACTTCCCATAGTGGACTCCTTTTAGCTTGTCAATCGTGTCTCCTGCGATGAGACTCCCATTAGGGATAAGTTGTGTCTGTTTTCTTCCTTCATTTAACAAACATTTATTGGTTACCTATGCTGCATCAGCCGTGGTTCCAGGAGAGGCAGGCTAGATTAGTAAAGAAGACAGGAAGCAGGGGGCCGGGCACGGTGGCTCATGCCTGTAATCCCAGCACTGTGGTAGGCCAAGTGGGGGTAGATCACTGAGGTCAGGAGTTCAAGGCTAGCTTGGCCAACAGGGTGAAACCCCGTCTCTATTAAAAAATACAAAAAATTAGCCAGGTGTCGTGATGCACGCCTGTAATCCTAGCTACTTGGGAGGCTGAGGCAGGAGAATCACTTGAATCTAGGAGGTGGAGGTTACAGTCACCCAAGATCGTGCCATTGGACTCCAGCCTGGGAGACAAGAGCGAGACTCTGTCTCAAAAAAAAAAAAAAAAAAAAAAAAAAAAGACCGGAAGGGGCATGGATCATAAAAATATAGATAAATCCATAACCTCATGTGTCAATAAAACTTTATTTATAAAGCCAAAGTAGTGGGCCGACTGGATTTGGTCCACAACTGTAGTTTGCCAAGCCCTGATATAAATAGACAGAATCTGCGGAATTAATTGTCCAAACTCACGATGCATTTTCTTTGTTGGTTTGGTTATGCTTCAGATAATATTGAGGCATGGAGTGACACATATGACACATTCAAGCTCACGGACACCTACACTCTAGATGTGGTGGTGCCACTCTTGGCATTAGCCAAGGAGAACGTCAGGGAAAACAAGCAGAAGATCCTTACAGAGTTGATGAACGTGGCCAGGTAGGTGGGAGACCATAGTCACTCTGATGCCTATACTCGTTCAGTAAGTATCTGTTGGAGAACTTTCTCTGCAACAGGCAAGAGGGCTGCAGGGGTGAAGAAAGATAGGCAGTTTCTCCCCCACTTGAGCTTGCATCTCAGTAGGGGACAGACCATGAACAGGGTCGGGAGTGAATGGTTTTCTGAAGAGTGAAGCAGGCTGTGTTCGTTTGCTAGGGCTGCTGTAACAAAATACCACTAGCTGGGTGGCTTCACAGAAATTGACGGTCTCATGGTGCTGGAGGCTGGAAGTGTGATTTCATGGTATCAGCAGCACTGGTTCCTTCTGGGATCTGTGAGGGAGAATTTGTTCCATGCTTGTCTCTGTGTATATTGGTCCGTTTTCACACTGCTATAAAGAACTACCTGAGACTGGGTAATTGATGAAGAAAAGAGGTTTAATTGACTCACAGTTCCGAAGGCTTAACAGGAAGCATGGCTGGGAGGCCTCAGGAAACTTACAATCATGATGGAAGGTGAAGGGGAAGCAAGCACATCTTTACCATGGCAGAGCAGGAGAGAGAGAGAGAGCAAAGTGGGAAGTGCTACACACTTTTAAACAACCGGATTTCATGAGAACTCCCTCACTATCACAAGAACAGCAAGGGGGAAGTATGCTCCTATCAATCACCTCTCACCAGGCCCCTCCCCCAACACATGGGGATTACAATTTGAGATGAGATTTGGGTGGGGACACAGAGCCAAACCATATCTCTGTGAAAGGAAAATGAAATCTCAGGACCCCAATTCACTACGCCAAAAGGAAAAACTTAAGCTGTGGCTGGGCACTGTGGCTCATGTCTATAATCCCAGCACTTTGGGAAGCCAAGACAGGAGGATCGTTTGAGCCCAGGAGTTCAAGATCAGCCTAGGCAACATAGTGAGACCAAGTCTCTACAAATAATTTTAAAAATTAGCTGGGTGTGGTAGCACAGGCCTATAGTCTCAGCTACTCAGGAGACTGAGGTGGGAGGATTGCCGGAGCCCAGGAATTTGAGACTGCAGTGAGCTATCATGGTACCACCCCACTCCAGGCTGGGCGACAGAGCAAGACCTTGCCTCTAAAAAAAAAAAAAAAATTAAGCTGAAAGCTTAATTAAGCTGAGTCATGCAAGAAACTGTCTTTCCTTTTGTTCCTAAGCCACAGATAAAAGGCCACAGATATCTTCACAGGTAACTTACTCTATTAATATGGTTTGGCTCTGTGTCCCCACCCAAATCTCATCTTGAATTGTAATCCCCACGTGTCAAGAGAGGGACCTGGTGGGAGGTGATTAAATCTTGCGGGTGGCTTCCCTTATGCTGTTCTCGTGAGAGTGAGGGAGTTCTCACGAGATCTGATGGTTTTTAAGTGGCAGTTTCCCCCCCTGCATCCAATCCCGTTGGAAGGGGAAGGGAGCTGGTGTGTTACATGATGAGAGAGAACAAGAGAGAGCGAAGGGGGGAAAGCACCAGGTTCCTTTTAACAACCAGATCTCAAGTGAACTAATAGAGCAAGAACTCACTCATTACCACAGGGAAGGCACCAACCCATCCATGAAGGATCCACTCCCATGATCCAAACATCTCCCTCTGGGCCCCACCTCCAACACTGGGGATCACATTTCAACATGAGATTTGGAGGGGGTGAATTTCCAAACTATTTCAGTCTATTCAAGGAACGGGAGGAAAGCTGTTATTGCTGGATCAGGGTAGGGGAAGCACGGAATGAAATGTGATTGGAGAGATGGACAGAGATCAGATCTTGTGAATTCTGGCAGGTATCATGACATTCGATGTAGGCCAAAGAGTTAGCTCCTAGCCCAGCTCCTGATACATGCTTAATAAGAGTAGTGTTGGATAAATAAACATTTACACGGTAAACGTAGATCACAAGAGCCCCACAGGAGGAGGTGGTGGAGCTCCAGGTCTTCTCGATGAATGAAAGAATGGATGAATGTCTTTCTCCGAAGTCATGTATGACCTGTAGAGGCTTCCAGGTCTTCTAATCTTATCCAATGTGCAACATTGCCTACAAAGCACAGTGGTAACTTCTAACTTTCCTTTCTCCCCAGGCTCTACTACCCGAGGGATAATGCCCAAACTTGATCCTTGGCATAGATGAGCCTCAGCTTCCAGGGCAGTGTGGGCCTGTTGGTCTACCAGGGCCCTGATGTCCACGTGGCCTTCCTGTTCTTCACTCCCTTCAGCCACACTCTTCATGGCCTTGAGTTCACCTTGGCTGTCCTAACAGGGCCAATCACCAGTAACCAGCTGGACTGTGATTTTGATAGCCTCATTCAGAAGAAGGGGTCCAGGGAGCTGAAGGTGGTGAAATTTGTCCTGCTGGTCCCTCGGGAGATCCTGGAGCTGGAGCATGAGTCTCTGACAATCAGAAGCATCATGTCCAATGTCCAGATGGCCAAAATGAATGTGATAGTTCAGACCAATACCTTTAACTGCTCCTTTATTACTGCACTTCTAGCCAGTAGCTCTGTAGAAATTAGCTCTGTAGAAGTAAGAACTTGGGCTTAAATCATGGGCTATCTCTCCAGCGCCAAGTGGAGCTCTGAGAATACAACAAGTGCTCAATAAATGCTTGCTGATTGACTGATGGATTAGCTGTGCATGTGTGTCTTGGTCTGCCACCATCCCTGCTGTGGCCCTTTTCACCCTCTGTGTACCCATTACTTGTTCCTTTCTTCCCTTCCCCTTTTCCTTTCCATCTTCTTCCATCTATATCTCAGCAATTAAGCGTGGTGGTTCCACAGCTGTTTTTGAATCTTACTTCAGTTATCTACTTACTATGAGAACATGAGCAAGATCCTTCACCTCCGTGCCCCAGTTCCATCATCTATAGAATAGACCATCATGGAGCCTGTATCCTTGAAAGGCTTAAATGAGTTAGTAAGTCTCAAGACCTTAGAATAGTTAGTCTGGCACCGACGGAGTTCCAGAGCAATTATTATTCATACAGGCTTTCCAGAATTAAAGCAGGACTGTTATGGGATGAATTGTGTTTCCCACCCCCACCAAAAGATGTGGCCATTGTAACCCCCAGTGCCTGTGAATGTGACCTTGTTTGGAAATAAGGTCTTTACCAATGTGATCAAGTGAAGATGAGGTCATTTGTGTGGACCCTAATCCACAATGACTAGTGTCCTTATGAAAAGGGAAGATTCGCAGGGCGCAGTGGCTAATGCCTGTAATCCCAGCACTTTGGGAGGCCGAGGCAGGTGGATCACAAAGTCAAGAGATTGAGACCATCCTGGCCAACGTGGTGAAACCCCATGTCTACTAAAAATACAAAAATTAGCTGGGCTTAGTGGCACACACCTATAGTCCCAGCTACTCGGGAGGCTGAGGTAGGAGAACTGCTTGAACCCAGGAGGTGGAGGTTGCAGTGAGCCAAGATCATGCCACTGCACTCCAGCCTGGTGACAGAGTGAAGACTCTGTCTCAAAAAAAAAAAAAAAAAAAAAAAAGAAAAAAGAAAAAAAAGGGGGGGATTTAGGGGAAGGAGAGCATTATGACAAATACCTAATGCATGTGGGGCTTAATACCTAGATGACGGGTTGATAGGTGCGGCAAACCAGCATGGCACGTGTATACCTATGTAATAAACCTGCACGTTCAGCACATGTATCCCAGACTTAACATAAAATTCTTTTAAAAAAGGAGAGGGGATTTAAAGACAGAGACAGGCATGTATGCAGAGAGGAGACCATGTGAACATGAGGTAGGGATTGGGGTGAGGCTCTACAGGCCAAGGGCTGCCAAACTATTGCCAGCAAACCACTAGTCATCCAAAAGAAGACCTTGATAGCAGAAGGATCCAGTTCAGAATTCTGTGTTGCATTCAGTCGTAGCTTTTTTTTTTTTTGGACGGAGTTTTGCTCTTGTTGCCAGGGTGGAGTGCAATGGCATGATCTCGGGCTCACCGCAACCTCCGCCTCCTGGGTTCAAGCGATTCTGCTGCCTCAGCCTCCCAAGTAGCAGGGATTACAGGCATGCACCACCACGCCCGGCTAATTTTTTTGTATTTTTAATAGAGACGGGGTTTCTCCACGTTGGTTAGGCTGGTCTCAAACTCCTGACCTCAGGTGATCTGCCCACCTCAGCCTCCCAAATTGCTGGGATTACAGGTGTGAGCCACCGTGCCCGGCCTAGGCCATGTCTTCTTAGTCTCCAATCTCGAACGGTTCTTCAATCTTTCCTTGATTTTCATGACCTTGACATTTTTGAAGCTTACAGGCCAGTTATTTTGTAAACTATCCCTCCATTTGGGTTTGTCTGACGTCTGATTATGACGAGATTCAGGAATCTTGCAGAAGCGATGCTGTGTTCTCGTGACATCCCGTCAGGTGGTGTGAAATTCCAGCTTGTCACGTTACTGATGATGTCCACTTTCATTGACTAAGATGGTTGCCACGTTTCTCCACTATAAAGTAACTCCTTTGAAATTGGTATTTTGCAGGGAGGTGTTTTGAGCTCTGTGAATACCAAACTTCCCACTTAGCTTTTTGTTTATCTGAGTATGGACTCCTGGTTTCTTCTGTGGTCCTGTATAATTTGTTACTATCATTGTTTATTTTGACTCTCAAACTGCCCAGTATGGCCAATGGAGCTTCTTCAAGCAGACTCCTGTGTTCTTTCCACATGTTCTCATAACTCTTTGAGCAATTTCTTGCTGTAAGCATAGGATGTTTGTAGGCTCATCTTGTTCTTTTTTTTTTTTTTTTTTTTTTGCCCTAGACATGGAATCAGCCAAATTTCCGAGGCACTCTGTTTCCATTTGGTGGAGAATGGTATATAGAAGTCAAGATTTGGATGCTAGCGGTGCTCATTCGTATGGGCCATCACTATTTCTATGTTCTCTTAGTGGAGAGAGCTAGAGAATATGTGTACAAATGTTCCTATACACACTGAAAGTATGTGTTGATTTTTATCTCTCTATGTGTAATTGAGATCCATGAGGACAGACCAACACCTCCAGTTATAATCCAACACCACAGGGCTCATTCGATTTTCCTCCTTTCTGTCTTAGTAACTCCCTTTTCCAACAGTGGGAGACCTGGCCCCCATTCCCTTACTCACTGTGTGTAGCCAATTTCCCTTTTCCTTTGCCATTTCACCCCTGTGGGGATGTCTTTCCCAGCCTGGTCTGGCTTCAACACCGTACACCATGCTATTCCCACGAGTGGACATCCTTCTCTCTCTGCTTGGGTTATGACAACCCATGCCAGATCCCCTCTATGTGGCCTCCTTCCTAATCGCCTTACAGTGCAAACCCCCACCCCAGACAATGCCTGCATATAAATGCCCCTGCCCCACTCAGCTCATGTTCCAACATTGCACACCAAGCTGCCCATCTGTGGATTTATCCCCACCATCTCCAGCCCCAACACCCTGGGTCATGCTGCCCCTCTATGTGGACTCCTCCTCACCCCACTACCTCACTGGAATGCTGGCTCTCCACGCCAGATGGCCCCCAGCCCCCAGCCCCCTACTCCCCTAACCCTACCTAGTGTGGAGTCTCAAAACTCCTTTGGGCTTTGACACCACCATAACTTCACACCCTCTCTGACACCCCCACCTTGCTTTTTCCCTCTAAATCATTCAGGAAAGACAGAAGGAAAGAGATGAACAGAGGAAGAGCGAATGTCATGCTCTTAGTCACCGTGTACGCCCACTTCCTGAAGTCCGTGCTTGCATCCTGCTCACTTGCACACATTCCCGACTCACCCAGGAAAACTCCCTGAGGCCAGGGGCACTGCGCTCTCCATCTCACTGCCCAGAGGCCAGTGTTGGAGTGACCCGTCACATGCTTGTTGGAACATTGAATAAATGATGCTGTCTGCTCTAATCCTCCATTTCCTTTTCTTTTTTTTCTTTTTTTTTTTTTTTCAAGACAGGGTCTCACTATGTCAGCCAGGCTGGAGTGCAATGGTGCAATCGTAGTTCACTGCAGCCGGAGTGCAATGGTGCAATCATAGCTCACTGCAGCCTCGAACTCCTGGGCTCAAGCGATCCTCCCATCTCTGTCTTTGGAGCAGCTGGGACTACAGGTGTGCACCACCATGCACAGCTAATTTTTTTATTTTTTGTAAAGACAGCCTTTCCATATGTTGCTCAGGCTGGTCTCAAACTCCTGGGCTCAAGCAATCCTCCCACCTCAGCCTCCCAAAGAGCTGGGACTACAGACATCAGCACCACATCCAGCCTCTAATCCGCATTTATAAAATGCACTTTCCAATTCCACTCTGGGGATAAAGGAGTCACAGATCCTGATTCTGGCTTTCCCTGCCCATATTATTCAAGCCAGATGGGGAGGCAGGGACAGCTCTGATCCCTCCCCAACCCGGGTAGAGATTTCCAGCCCAGCTGTCACAGCTCTAAGACACAGGGACCGAAGGAGAAGCCAAGAGAGGCAGGAAGAGGTGGCAAAGGAGTGCTAGAGAAGATAAGGAGGCTGAGCTCCGACAGGGAGCAGGGAGGAGGGGCCATCTTGAGACTCGTGCCCTGCAAGCTCCACCCCACCCCTCCATGCAGTTCCCCATGGGCCCCGCCTGCATCTTCTTGAGAAAAGGCATTGCTGAGAAACAGCGGGTGAGGTGGGGAGTGAGGGGGAAGGGCGGTGGGCAGGGCAAAGGGAGCAGGGGTGTGGGACAAAAAAGGGGACATGATGGTGCCACAGAACCAGGGGAACAGGTGGATAGAGCAGGAGCTGAGAATGTACAAGAAATTCCAAGGACCCTGGTGGGGTCAGGTAAGCCAGTGAGATAAATGGGTGCGGGTAAAATCAAAAGGAGCAAAAAGAAGGAGAGAAAAGGAAGAAAAATGAAAAGGGAAGTGGGATGATGTCATTGTTGAGATTACCATCATTTTATCTATGGATACTCATTGTGATAACGGTGGTGATGGTGGTGGTGATGATGGTGGTGATAATGATGATGGTGATGATAGTGGTGATGATGGTGATGATTATAGTGCTGGTAGTGGTGGTGATGGTGGTGTTGATGGTGATAGTGGTGGTGGTGATGGTGGTGGTGGTGTTGATGATGGTGATGATGATGGTGATGGTGATGATTATAGTGATGATGGTGGTGGTGATGATGGTGGAGATGGTGATGATAGTGGTGGTGATGGTGATGATTATAGTGGTGATGATGGTGATGATGATGGTGGTGGTGGTGGTGGTGGTGTTGATGGTGGTGATGATGGTGGTGGTGGTGGTGATGGTGGTGTTGGTGGTGGTGGTGGTGTTGATGGTGGTGATGATGGTGGTGGTGGTGGTGATGGTGGTGTTGATGGTGGTGGTGGTGGTGGTGTTGATGGTGGTGATGATGGTGGTGGTGGTGATGGTGGTGTTGATGGTGGTGGTGGTGGTGGTGGTGTTGATGGTGGTGATGATGGTGGTGGTGGTGATGATGGTGGTGATGATGGTGGTGATGATGGTGATGATGGTGGTGGTGATGATGGTGATGGTGGTGTTGATGATGGTGATGATGGTGGTGGTGGTGGTGATGATGATGATTATAGTGGTGGTGGTGATGATGATGGTGGTGGTGATGATGATGGTGGTGGTGGTGATGGTGGTGGTGGTGGTGATGATGGTGATGATGGTGGTGGTGATGATGGTGATGGTGGTGTTGATGATGGTGATGATGGTGGTGGTGGTGGTGATGGTGATGATTATAGTGGTGGTGGTGATGATGATGGTGGTGGTGATGATGATGGTGGTGATGATGATGGTGGTGGTGGTGATGATGGTGGTGGTGGTGGTGATGGTGGTGTTGATGATGGTGTTGATGATGGTGATGGTGGTGGTGGTGGTGATGGTGGTGGTGGTGATGGTGGTGATGGTGGTGGTGGTGATGGTGGTGGTGGTGATGGTGATGGTGATGATGGTGATGATGGTGATGGTGGTGGTGGTGGTGATGATGGTGTTGATGGTGGTGGTGGTGGTGGTGTTGATGGTGTTGATGGTGATGATGGTGGTGGTGGTGGTGATGATTATAGTGGTGGTGATGATGGTGATGATGGTGGTGATGATGGTGGTGGTGATGATGGTGATGATGGTGGTGGTGGTGATGATTATAGTGGTGGTGGTGATGATGGTGGTGGTGGTGATGGTGGTGATGATGGTGGTGATGATGGTGATGATGGTGGTGATGATGGTGGTGGTGATGATGGTGATGGTGGTGTTGATGATGGTGATGATGGTGGTGGTGGTGATGATGATGGTGGTGGTGGTGATGGTGATGATGGTGGTGATGATGGTGGTGATGGTGGTGGTGATGATGGTGATGGTGGTGTTGATGATGGTGATGATGGTGGTGGTGGTGGTGATGATGATGATTATAGTGGTGGTGGTGATGATGATGGTGGTGGTGGTGATGATGGTGGTGATGATGGTGGTGATGATGGTGATGATGGTGGTGATGATGGTGGTGATGGTGTTGATGATGGTGATGATGGTGGTGGTGGTGGTGATGATGATGATTATAGTGGTGGTGGTGATGATGATGGTGGTGGTGATGATGATGGTGGTGGTGGTGATGATGGTGGTGGTGATGATGGTGATGGTGATAATGATGATGTTAATAACAATAGCTGCCACTTATTAAGTCATTGCTCTGTGCCCAGCCCTGTGCAAAGGGATTTGCACGCCTGATGTTATTTACACCTCAGAACAACTCATGAGGTCAGTGACTTTCCTTTGCATTTTACAGGTGAGGAAAGTGAAGCTCTGAGTCATGAAGTCATTTGCCTTAAGCTTACACAGTTGTAAGTGGCAGGGTTGGCCAAGTACAGTGGCTCATGCTTGAATCCCAGCACCTTGGGAGGCAGAGGCGGGAGGATCGCTTAAGTCCAGGAGTTTGAGACCAGCCTGGGAAACACAGCAAAACTCCATCTCTACTAAAAATACAAAAAAAAAAAAAAAAAAAAAAAAAAAAAAAAAAAGCTAGGCATGGTGGCATGCATCTGCAGCCCCAACTACTCAGGGGGCTGAGGCAGGAGGATCGCTTGAGCCCAGGAAGTAGAGGCTGCAGTGAGCCCTGATTATGCCACTGCACTCCAGCCTGGGCAACAGAGTGAGACTCTGTCTCATAAAAAAAAGTAAGTGACAGGGTCAGGTCTGCTTGATTCCTGTGGGCATGCTTTTTAAAATTTTTTAATTTATTTTTAATTTTTCCTTATATACCAACTTGTCCAGATATGTGGGCATACTTTTCATTGTTAGGCTTTAAGATCAACAAAAAAAGAGAATGAAAAAGGCCAGTGGGTGGCTCACGCCTGTAATCCCAGCACTTTGGGAGGCCAAGGCGGATGGATCACAAGGTCAGGAGTTCAAGACCAGCCTGGCCAAGATGATGAAAACCCGTCTCTATTAAAAATACAAAAATGAGCCGGGTACGGTGGCAGGCGCCTGTAATCCCAGCTATTTGGGACGCTGAGGCAGGAGAATTGCTTGAACCTGGGAGGCGGAGGTTGCAGTGAGCCGAGTTCGCGCCACTGCACTCCAGCCTGGGTAACAGAGTGAGACTGTGTCTCAAAAAAAAAAAAAGAGAGAGAGAGAGGATGAAAAAAAAAGGGTGATAAGGGATCACAAGGAGGGGATCAGATAAAAGAGAAGCTGAGAGAAAGGCTCCAGGGATAAAGGGAGATGGGAAGGTTAAAAAGGCCAGAGGTCAGTAAAATTTCCTTGTTAACATGCCATGTATATCTAAGCTCAACCCTTTAGGTATGTGCGGGAGTAGGTGGGGCAGCAATAACTGGACATTCTCAGAGTGTTTAGGAATTGGTCATGCTGGCCCTGACCCTCCTGCCTGAAAGCCATTGAATGCTGTTTCCATGCACAGAGATCCTTTGGCAGGAAGATTGGAGGCAGGTGAGAAAGGAATGAATGGGGGCTAGTGTGAAGAATTCTGACTTGGGAGTCAGGAGCCCTGAATTCAAATCCCAATGCTGTGTCTGACTTGCCCCATGACCTCCAGGGAGCAGTTGAATGCCTTCCTCCCTTGGGAGGGAATCTGCTGCTTGTGAGCTGTGTGACCTTGTACAGGTTCCTTAACCTCTCTGTTCCTCAGCTTTCTCGTGGGTAAGATGGAAACGAGATGTAGATCTGCATCACAGAGCAGTTCTGAGGTTTAAATGAAATGATTGTGGAAACTGCCTGGCACAGAGTCAGCACTCTGAACGAGTTAGCTGTGGTTGTGAAGTCTCACTTTTTTCATCTGGAGATGGAGGAGATTGGACTCCCCAGTGTTTAAGACTCCCTTTGACAAAATGCGATGGGTGTTTGTCTGAGAAAGGGAGGAAAAGGGAGATTGGAATTCAAGGGTGGGAGAGAGAAATTGAGAGCGGGGTGGGGAGCTAAGAACTATGGAACAGGAGTCAGGAGATGGGAAAAGGAATGGGAGGGATGGAGGAGGAGAGAGAGAACAGAAAGAGAACCACGAGAGAGTGGGGAGGAGCTTGGGAGAGCAAGGAGACCCTTTGGAGAATGGGTGACCCTCTCTCCAAATTCCCTCTCATCTGCATTCCTTTCCAGGAAAGACCACTGGGACAAGATGAGATTGAAGGTAACACCGTCTTCCCCAATTGCTTCCACGTTGCCATCCACCCATCTGACCTGCCCTCAGTCCCTTTGTGCATTTCTGGATAAATTCCATTACATGGAATTTTTACAATCCCTCTCTCTTCCCACTCAACTGTAATTTTGTGGAACTCTTTCTCGTGGCAGTTGAAGGACCTCCCAAAGTATTTTGAAGGCATATCCATCCTCAAGTGTCTCCAAGACTCAGGAATGAAAAAAAATGAGTTTCTCTCTTGGTGGCTTTGAGGTTCCCCGTAACTTCACCCAAGAATCTGAAGGACGCCAGTGCTCTCATTTAGTGGTCTCAGGAATGATGCCTCTTTTGCTAACACATTTCATCCATCACTCCTTTTTGAATTTTTTTTTCTTTTTTGAGACAGAGTTTTGCTCTTGTTGCCAGGCTGGAGTGCAATGGCACGATCTCCTTTCACTGCTACCTCTGCATCCCAGGTTCAAGCGATTCTTCTGCCTCAGCCTCCCTAGTAGCTGGGATCATAGGCATGTGCCACCACGCCCAGCTAATTTTTTGTATTTAGTAGAGATGGGGTTTTGCCATGTTGGTCAGGCTGGCCTCAAACTCCTGACCTCAGGTGATCCACCCACCTCGGCCTCCCAAAGTGCTGGGATTACAGGCGTGAGCCACCATACCCGGCCTTGGTTTTTCTGTTTTGTTTTGTTTTGTTTTGTTTTGTTTTTAATGTACGCTCCTTTAAGGAGTCTCTAGTTGGACCCTCATTGATAGCTTCAAGAGATGCCACTCTTCCCCACTGACTGCTTCAAGTTCCCCCGAAGTTCTTCTCTCTTAACTTTCAGAGCTGCGGGAAGCATTTCTTGAGTTCGATAAGGACCGAGATGGGTTCATCTCTTGTAAGGATCTGGGGAATCTCATGAGGACAATGGGTTACATGCCCACGGAGATGGAACTGATTGAGCTGGGCCAGCAAATCCGCATGAACTGTGAGTCCAGGGAATGGGAGGGATGGCCGGGGTTAGGGAAGGGATCAGGGCAGAATTGGGAAGAATGTAGAGGTTGAGAGTAGAGTTGGGGATGGAGAGGATGATGAGAGGTACTAGAAGTCTGGAAGAAAACAGGTCAGATTTGACTCAGGAAGGCAGCATTTGAAGTGGTTAAAAGCTTTTAGAGGGAGGTCTGGATTCAAATCTCAGTTTTATTATTTACTAATTACAGTCATTTTGAAAAGTGAAGTTATCCGCTACTCTTGAGTTTCCATTTCCTCATCTATAGAGGAAGATGCTTCTCTCCTTACCTCATGGGACTGTGGAAAGGAAGAGATAAAGATGCTGATGCAGATAAAGGCTTGGCCTCCAGTAAATTCTTATTAAATGTAGTTATTACCATCACCACTAAGATTCATCAGTGGAGCACAAGATTGGAGCTGTACTGGATGTTGGAAACAAACTTGGAGCTGGAGCTAATGTTGGTGAATAGAGCTGCAAAAAGGATGGATGGATTTTTGGATGGAGATCATAACTGATTTTGAGATTTTAGCTAGAATAAAATTGCTATTGGGCCCGGGCAGGGTGACTCACATTTGTAATCCCAGCACTCTGGGAGGCCGAGGTGGGCAGATCACCTGAGGCTAGGGGTTTGTGACCAGCATGGGCAACATGGTGACACCCCGTATCTACTAAAAATACAAAAAGAGCCAGGCGTGATGGCGTGCACTTGTAATCCCAGCTACTCGGGAGGCTAAGGTATGAGAATCACTTGAACCCGGGAGGCAGAGGTTGCAGTGAGTCGAGATTGCACCATTGCACTCCAGCCTTGGCAAGAGAGTGGGACCGTGTCTCAAAAAAAAAAGCTACTGGGTTTGCTTCTGGGCATGTAATGGACTAAACAAGGTTGAATTCAAGGTAATGATAGTATTCATATCTGAAAAAAACTTGGGTGCTCATTTAATTCATGCTCCTCTTTCTACGGGTCTACAGAGGAGGAGAAACATCTTAACCAACTGTCTGAAAGTCACACAGACAGTTACTTCCACCATACCATACCCTGTCCACTCCTGTTCAGGCTAGAGGGATATGAGAGCTTGGAGTTGGCTGCTGCAGGGAGGAAGTCAGACAGCTCTTACAGGGCAGGGAGAAGGGAGCTGATCTATATCTGGAACTGACTCAAAGCGCAAAGTGAGGTAATGGAAGGCCAGGGCTTGTGGGGTCTCGCTAACCCTGTGCCATCTTCCTCAGTGGGTGGCCGTGTAGACTTTGATGACTTTGTGGAGCTGATGACCCCCAAATTGCTTGCAGAAACGGCTGGGATGATCGGTGTCCAGGAGATGCGGGATGCCTTCAAGGAGGTGAGTTAACAGTGTCATGGTGCTGGCGATGGTAGAGGCAGACCCTCTGGGGTTTGCCTATAATTAGCCAATACCATGGACAGCACCCACCAACCAGGCCCCCACCCTTTTTTTTCCAGCCATGGTGGGATCGATAAATAGGGAAGAAAAATAATGTATTCCAAACACCTGCAATGGATCAATGCCTCTGTATACTTTATCTGATTTAATCCTCAAACAAACAAACAAAAACAAAAACACACACACAAACACATTAGGAGTAAGCAAGCAGTCATGTATCCCAATTAAACAGATGAGAAAAGTGAGGCTCATGAAGATTATTAATCTTATCCAAGATCCTGCCATCTCTAAAATAAATGTAAGGACTTTTTTTTTTTTTTTTTTTGAGACGGGATTTCACTGTTGTCCCCAGGCTGGAGTGCAATGGTGCAATCTCGGCTCACTACAACCTCTGCCTCCCAGCTTCAAGCCATTCTCCTGTCTCAGCCTCCCAAATAGCTGGGATTACAGGTGCCTGACACCACACCCAGCTAATTTTTGTATTTTTAGTAGAGACAGGGTTTCACCATGTTGACCAGGCTGGTCTCGAACTCCTGACCTCAAGTAATCCACCTGCCTCGGCCTCCCAAAGTGCTGAGATTACAGGCATGAGCTACCATGCCTGGCCAGGGCCTCTATTCTTAGTGCCTGTAACAGGAAGAATCCAAGAATTTGAGATCCCAGAAGAGAATGCAAAGTGATCATCTGACAGAAGCCACTTGCTGCAGAGATGCTAAAAAATATCAGACCCAGTGAAAATAACAGACTTGCTTATATCCGCTGATAAAATACCTTCTCATTCTGAGAGCTTTCAGCAACACAAGGTGAAAATAAAGAACAGTAGAGTGTTTGGAAGCAAAGGATTTGGAACCAGGCAAACATGGGTTCAAATCCTAGGAGGTCTCCACCTATTGGCTGTGCAAGTGCCTCTCCCAGCTTCTTATAAACATCTACAGCTGGCCGGGCGCAATGGCCCACACCTGTAATCCCAGCACTTTGGGAGGCTGATGCAGGCGAATCACAAGGTCAGGAGTTTAAGACCAGCCTGGCCAAGATGCTGAAACCCCGTCTCTACTAAAAATACCAAAAAAATTAGCCAGACATGGTGGTGGGTGCCTGTAATCCCAGCTACTTGGGAGTCTGAGGCAGGGAATTGCTTGAACCTGGGAAGCAGAGGTTGCAGTGAGCTGAGATTGCACCATTGCACTCCAGCCTGGGTTATAAGAGTGAAACTCCATCTCAAAACAAAAAGAAAAAGTTGTCTGGATTGAGAAGTGCTGTAAGTGTAAAGTGAACACTGGATTAAGACTTACTATGCTAATATAATTAGCATAACATACTTGTATACTTAAGTAAACTTCTATGCTAAGTATCCTAATTAAGCATGCTAAGCACCTACTAAGAACTTAGAACTTACTGCCTTGTGAAATCCAATGTGCATAAAAAGAATGCTACTTACATAGCTAATTAATTTTTTTAAGTGGATTACATGATGAAAGGATAACACTTTAGATATATTGGGTTAAATAAAAGAGAATATAAAAAATTAGTTTCATTTGTTCCTTTTAACATTTTTTTTAAACGTCACTACTAGAAAATTTTAAGGCCAGGTGCGGTGGCTCATGCCTGTAATCCCAGCACTTTGGGAGGCTGAGGTGGGTGGATCACCTGAGGTTGGGAGTTCGAGACCAGCCTGACCAACATGGAGAAACCCCGTCTCTACTAAAAATACAAAATTAGCTAGGCGAGGTGGTACATGCCTGTAATCCCAAGTACTCAGGAGGCTGAGGCAGAAGAATCACTTGAACCCAGGAGGCAGAGGTTGCAGTGAGCCAAGATGGCACCACTGCACTCCAGCCTGGGCAACAAGAATGAAACGCCATCTCAAAAAAAAAAAAAAAAAAAAAAAGCTGAATAGTATTCCATTGTGTACTTATGCCATGTTTTCTTTATCCACTCTTCTGTTTTGATGGACACAGGTTGCTTCCATACCTTGGCTATTGTGAATAATGCTGCCATGAGCAGGGGAGTGCAAACATCCCTTTGACATACTGATTTCAATTACTTTAGGTACACACCCAGAAGTGGTATTGCTGGGTCATATGGCAGCCCTAGGTTTAATTTTCTAAGGAAATTCCATACCATTTTCCATAATAGCTGTGCTAATTTCCATACCCAGCAAAAGTGTACCAGGGTTCCCTTTTATCCACATCCTCACCAACACTTGTTATTATTCATCTTTTTAACAGTAGCCATCCTAACAGATGTGAGGTGATATTTCGTTGTGGTTTTAATTTAAATTTCCCAAATGATTAGTGATGCTGAGCATTTTTTTCACGAACTTGTTTGCCATTTGTCTGTCTTCTTTAGAGAGATAGCTGTTCACGTCTTTTGCCCATTTGTCTTCTTTAGAGAGATGGCTGTTCACATCTTTTGCCCATAGTTATTAGGTTGATGCAAAAGTAATTGTGGTTTTGCCATTAAAAGTAATATTTGTCATTATGCAGTATTATTAATTATAGGCACAATGTCACACAGCGGATCTCTAGAACCTATTCATCTTGCGTAACTGAAACTTTATACCCATGGTACAATATCTCCCCATTTCCCTGTCCTCCTAACCCCCAGCAACTATCCTTCTACTCTCTGCTTCTATGAGTTTGGTTATTTTAAGTACTTCATGTGTAAGTGGAATCATGCAGTATTTCTCCTTATGTGTGGTATATATTTAAATGCAATATTCAGCCTTACAAAAGAGAGAAATCCTGCCCCATGCAATGACACGGATGAACCTGGAGGACAGCATGCTGGGTGAAAGTACAGAAGACAAGTATTTCTAAGTGTCTTGCTCGCTGCTCCATGCTCAGTCTCAAGAACAGTGCCTTCCACATGGGCACTACTGACACATATTTTTTTTAGCAATATGGATACATATGTGTTGAATTAATGAACTGCCTCCAAAGCTGTGCCCTGCACACCCTTAACTAGTCTACCAGAAAGTCTAGTACGTTCGTTCAATTTCCAAAACATCGGGGAGCCAACTCTCCTTCTTGAGCTCCGCTGGTGCTAACTGGCTCAAACCACAGTCATCTCCTACCAGGATGATCATGGCGGCCCTCTAATTGGTTTCCTGGCTCCCATCGTGGTCCTACTGTGGTCCGTTCTCTACGCAACACGGTTTCGTGCTCACATTCTTTTAAAATATATATCAGATCTGGTCACTCCCCTGCCTAAAATTCTCCAGTGGCTTCTTGTCTTACTTAGAACAAAATCCTGACAACATCCCATGACACACAAGCCCCTATGTACTTGGGCCCGGCCTTCTGCAACACTGAGAACTTGTCTATTTCATACTCATCTCTCCCCAGCTCACGCCTCCCTAAACACTGCCTGCTTCTCCCTCTTCCTCAAGTACACCTTCCTGCCTTATAGCACTTGTAAACTTGCATCTTCCTCAGCCTACAGCAGCGTTGTCCAAAAGAAATACAATGCAAGCAGCATAGGTCATTTTAAATTTTCTTTCTCTTTTTTTGAGACAGAGTTTTGCTCTTGTTGCCAGGCTGGAGTGCAATGACACAATCTCGGCTCACCACAACCTCCACCTCCCAGGTTCAAGCGATTCTCCTGCCTCAGCCTCCCGAGTAGCCAGGACTACAGGCATGTGCCATCACGCCTGGCTAATTTCGTATTTTTAGTAAAGATGGGGTTTCTCCATGTTGGTCAGGCTGGTCTCGAACTCCTGACCTCAGGTGATCCACCCGCCTCAGCCTCCCAAAGTGCTGGGATTATAGGCGTGAGGCACCACGCCTGGCATATTCAGCTTTTAAAAATAAGGAAACTCTCTCATTTGAAACAACATGAATCAACATGAAGCACATTATGCTAAGCGATATAAGCCAGGCACAAAAGGAGAAATACCACATGACGTTACATGCAGAATCTTAAAAAAACTGAACTCATGCAAATAAAAAGAAAGGTGGTTAGCAGAGTCTGGGGAGCCAGGGAGAAAGAATGAACAGTTGCTTGTCAAAGGGTACAAAGTTTTGGTTAGACAGGAGGAATAACTTTTGAGATCTATTGCACAGCAGGATAGCTATAGTAAATAATAATGTGTTTCAAAAATCACTTAGAAAGTAAGTTTCAAATGTATCGCTGGGCACCTTGGCTCACGACTGTAAGCCTAGCACTTTGGAAGGACAAGGTGGAAGGGTTGCTCAAGGCCAAGATTTTAAGCCCAACCTGGTCAAAATAGTGAGACCCCGTCTCATTAAAAAAACAACTTTCAGCCGGGCGCAGTGGCTCACGCCTGTAATCCCAGCACTTTGGGAGGCTGAGGCAGGTGGATCAACTGAGGTCAGGAGTTCAAGACCAGCCTGGCCAACATGGTGAAACCCTGTTTCTACTAAAAATACAAAAATTAGACGGGTTTGGTGGTGTGCGCCTGTAATCCCAGCTACTCGGGAGGCTGAGGGACAAGAATCGCTTGAACCCAAGAAGTGAAGGCTGCAGTGAGTCGAGATTGCACCACTGCACTCCAGCCTGAGTGACAGAGTGAGACTGTCTCAAAAAGAAGAAAAGAAAAAAAAAAAAAAACAGAACAAAACGGTCTTTTGGAGCTGACATTCTAGCGGCTCACATTTCCAAAGTTCTTAGCTCAGTACTTGAGCTAACTCCATCATCTCGTGGCTGTCATCATTGTCATTGCTGACATAATCTATTTCTGCTTCTCTTCAGTTTGACACGAATGGAGATGGGGAGATCACCCTGGCGGAGCTACAGCAGGCTATGCAGAGACTCCTGGGGGAGCGGCTCAGCCCCCGGGAGATCTCTGAGGTTGTCCGGGAGGCTGATGTTAATGGAGACGGCACCGTTGACTTTGAAGGTGACATTGACGGCGCGTGGTGGGGAGCGGGGGCAGCCACCGCAGGAATCCACTTCCAACTCACTGTCAGATTTTCCAAGTTGGCCACTCCTTCTCACTCCTCTCCAAGTTTGAGAATGGAAGCGGGTGGCAGGTTTTGGAAGCATTTGTTCCGTCCCTTTCTTCCCAGGCTATTCGTTTCAAAGAGCTGGGTGTCCCTCACTTCTGGCGGCTCCGAGGAACACCTCAGCCAAGGCCCTTTCCTTCCCATGCTCAGGACCCCCTTCCGCCTTACCCATTCCTTCTTAGTTTGCAGGGAACCTTTTATCCTAGGAAGAACTTGTCCTATCAGAAAGAGACTGGACTGGCTAGCAGCTGGAGCTCTGGGGTCAGGTTCAGGGGCTTCAAATTCAGGATCGTCGCTGACTCAGCATGTGGCTTATGCTCCACTCCCTTTTTCTCTTTAAGGGTCAGTTTTCCCATCTGTAAAATGAGGTGAATGATGACGCCTTTTGGAGAAAACTAAAAGAAATCATGCGCAAAGCACCACTGTATTTTTAAATTATCCTTCCCAGGCCGGGCGCGGTGGCTCACGCTTGTAATCCCAGCACTTTGGGAGGCCGAGGCGGGCGGATCACGAGGTCAGGAGATCGAGACCACGGTGAAACCCCGTCTCTACTAAAAATACAAAAAATTAGCCAGGCGTGGTGGCGGGCGCCCGTAGTCCCAGCTACTCAGAGAGGCTGAGGCAGGAGAATGGCGCGAACCTGGGAGGCGGAGCTTGCAGTGAGCCGAGATTACGCCACTGCACTCCAGCCTGGGTGAGAGAACGAGACTCCGTCTCAAAAAAAAAAAAAAAAAAAAAAAAAAAAAATTCTCCTTCCCTGTCTTTGCTCAAGTTGTCCTTCCGTCTGGAACACCCTTTCCCCTCTCCCCTGGCTAACTCCTAGTTATGTTCCTGGAAGGTGCCTCTCACCTCTCTTACTGGGCTCAGTGTCCCTCTTCTGGCTCCCCAGTAATACCTCATGCTTGCTTCTGCAGCAATACGGATTCAAAGCATCTCCAGAGTTTATTGCCTATTTCCTTCTGAGACCGTGGACCAATTCCTTCATCATCACTATATCCCCAAATCCTAGCACAGAGCCCAGCATGAGTATATTGGATCACTGAATAAGTGAAAAGGATTGGGGTTCTACATGGATGGGAGGTGGGGTTCTTTTTTATGTGAGGCATAGAAAGGGCATGTCGGCCGGACACGGTGGCTCACGCCTGTAATCCCAACACTTTGGGAGGCCGAGGCGAGTGGATCACCTGAGGTTAGTAGTTCGAGACCAGCCTGGTCCAACATGGCGAAATCCTGTCTCTACTACAAATACAAAAAAATTAGCCGGATATGATGGCAGGTGCCTGTAATCCCAGCTACTCAGGAGGCTGAGGCAGGAGAATTGCTAGAACGCTGGAGGCAGAGGTTGCAGTGAGCCAAGATCACACCATTGCACGCCAGAGCAAGACTCCATCAAAAAAAAAAAAAAAAGGTGGCATGTCAAGTTCTAATTGTGACATTCTTTGGTTCAAAGATCTCAGCACCTATCTGCTGCCTATGGACAAAAGTCCAAAATTCTGGCTAGGCTCAGTGGCTCATGCCTGTAGTCTCAGCACTTTGAGAGGCCGAGGTTGGCGGATCACCTGAGGTCAGCAGTTCGAGACCAGCCTGGTCCAACCTGGTGAACCCCGTCTCTATCAAAAATACAAAAATTAGCTAGGAATGACAGTGCACGCCTGTAATCCCAGGCTACTTGGGGGGCTGAGCAGGAGAATTGCTTGAACCCAGGAGGTGGAGGTTGCAGTGAGTCACCACTACACTCCAGCGTGGGTGACAGAGTGAGACTCTATCTCAAAGAAAAAAAAAAAAAAAGGCTAGGCGCGTGGCTCATGCCTGTAATCCTAGCACTGTGTGAAGCTAAGGCGGGCAGATTGCCTGAGCTCAGGAGTTCAAGACCAGACTGGGCAACACCATGAAACCTGTCTACACTGAAATAGAAAAAGTTAGCCAGGGGTGGCAGCATGCGCCTGTAGTCCCAGCTACTTGGGAGGCTGAGGCAGGAGAATTGCTTGAACTTGGGAGGTGGAGGTTGCTATGAAATCACCCCACTGCACTCCAGCCTGGGTGACAGAACCAGACTCTGTCTCCAGAAAAAAAAAAAAAATTCTTTGTCTGATATCCAAGTCTATCCACCATCTGGCCTCAACCACCCACCCAGCCTGTATCTCTGTAGCCATTCTCTGAACTTTTAAGTTCTGGCACAAACTTGGTGCCTGCTTTATGTTCTCCAACCTCCATTCCTTGGCACCAGATGCTCTATCCACTTACTACATCTTTCAGTCTCATCCATCCCTCGGGAACTCACATCAAGGCAACCTTTGTCAGGAAGCTTCTCCCCATCCTGCCCTCATGTCTTCCTCCCAGCTGTGAAGTCTTACAGAAGTTTTTCTGTTCCTCTCCATGGAATTTATCACAGCAGACCTTGCTGTGTTGAGTAGTATTAACTTCCAAGGCCTCCATCCTAGATAGAGAGGAGGGAGGGCCCTTCTCTAAACCATATGTGCTCTATGTCCCAGTATGGAAACATAGTAGAGGCTGATTGGACACCTGCTGGATCTAGCCAGGATTAGGTGTGTAGTGGACATGAAGGGACATCTGAAGAAGGTGGGGTGGGGGTGGGAGATGATCCTCCGGCCAACCAAAGGCAAGGGAAGGTCAGGGCGACCTCAAGACCCGGGTAGGCAGCAAGGTCATCTTGAGCCACAGCAAAGTCAGGTGCAACCTGCATTCTTTCCAGGGTTCACCATTCACTGTCCACGTGACCTCAGGCACGTTGGTGACCCCCACTGGCCTAAGTTTCCTTATCTGTAAAATGACACTTATCCCTCCAGGATGGTTGAGAAGATGAAATCAGATACTGACAATCATGAATTTTTTGGGTTTTGTTTTTGTTTTTTTTGTTTGTTTTTGAGATGGAGTCTCACTCTGTCGCCCAGGCTGGAGTGCAGTGGCGTAACCTCAGCTCACTGCAACCTCCACCTCCTGGGTTCAAGCGATTCTCCTGCCTCAGCCTCTGCAGTAGCTGGGATTACAGGCGCCTGCCACCACGCCTAGCTAATTTTTGTATTTTTAGTAGAGATGGGGTTTCACCATATTGGCCAGGCCAGTCTCTAACTCTTGACCTCAAGTGATCCGCCCTCCCTGACGTCCCAAAGTGCTGGGATTACAGTCGTGAGCCACTGCGCCCAGCCAACAATAGCTGTTTATGGGATACTTAATCTGTTTTATGAGCATTATGCCATTAACCATATAAGGAAATAGCAATACTAGGATTCCCATTTTTTAAATTTAATGTTTTATTTACGTGCAAGATTATTTTCATAACAGAAATGAATTGCAATGTATTGAAATTAGTCATTCAGAAGTAGGATCATAATAATAACCACAGTAGTTTACATGGGGTGACTGTGATGGCAGCCATGGTTCTGAGCAAATTTTATTTACCTATTTTAATTTTTTAATTTTTTTGTGGAGTTGGGGGTCTCATTATGTTGCCCAGGCTGGTCTTGAACTCCTGGGCTCAAGCGATCTGCCCACCTCAGCCTCCCAAAGTTCTGGGATTGCAGGCGTGAGCCACCGAGCCCAGCCTCTAAGCCAATTTTATCTCAACCTCATGAGGTAGATCTATTTTTTTTTTTTTTATCTCATTTTATTTTTATTTTTTATTTTTTATTTTTATTTATTTATTTATTTTTATTTATTTATTTATTTTTTATTATTATACTTTAGGGTTTTAGGGTACATGTGCACAATGTGCAGGTTTGTTACATATGTATCCATGTGCCATGTTGATTTCCTGCACCCATTAACTCGTCATTTAGCAATAGGTGTATCTCCCAATGCTGTCCCTCCCCCCTCCCCCCACCCCACAACAGTCCCCGGATTGTGATGTTCCCCTTCCTGTGTCCATGAGTTCTCATTGTTCAATTCCCACCTATGAGAGAGAACATGCGGTGTTTGGTTTTTTGTCCTTGCGATAGTTTACTGAGAATGATGTTCTCCAGTTTCATCCATGTCCCTACAAAGGACACGAACTCATCATTTTTTATGGCTGCATAGTATTCCATGGTGTATATATGCCACATTTTCTTAATCCAGTCTATCGTTGTTGGACATTTGGGTTGGTTCCAACTCTTTGCTATTGTGAATAGTGCCGCAATAAACATACGTGTGCATGTGTCTTTATAGCAGCATGATTTATAGTCCTTTGGGTATATACCCAGTAATGGGATGGCTGGGTCAAATGGTATTTCTAGTTCGAGATCCCTGAGGAATCGCCACACTGACTTCCACAATGGTTGAACTAGTTTACAGTCCCACCAACAGTGTAAAAGTGTTCCTATTTCTCCACATCCTCTCCAGCACCTGTTGTTTCCCGATTTTTTAATGATGGCCATTCTAACTGGTGTGAGATGGTATCTCACTGTGGTTTTGATTTGCATTTCTCTGATGGCCAGTGATGATGAGCATTTCTTCATGTGTTTTCTGGCTGCATAAATTTCTTCTTTTGAGAAGTGTCTGTTCATGTGAAGGACCTCTTCAAGGAGAACTACAAACCACTGCTCAATGAAATAAAAGAGGATACAAACAAATGGAAGAACATTCCATGCTCATGGGTTGGAAGAATCAATATCGTGAAAATGGCCATATTGCCCAAGGTAATTAATAGATTCAATGCCATCCCCATCAAGCTACCAATGACTTTCTTCACAGAATTGGAAAAAACTACTTTAAAGTTCATATGGAACCAAAAAAGAGCCCGCATCGCCAAGTCAATCCTAAGCCAAAAGAACAAAGCTGGAGGCATCACGCTACCTGACTTTAAACTATACTACAAGGCTACAGTAACCAAAACAGCATGGTACTGGTACCACAACAGAGACATAGATCAATGGAACAGAACAGAGCCCTCAGAAATGATGCCGCATAGCTACAACTATCTGATCTTTGACAAACCTGACAAAAACAAGAAATGGGGAAAGGATTCCCTATTTAATAAATGGTGCTGGGAAAACTGGCTAGCCATATGTAGAAAGCTGCAACTGGATCCCTTCCTTACACCTTATACAAAAATTAATTCAAGATGGATTAAAGACTTATATGTTAGACCTAAAACCATTAAAATCCTACAAGAAAACCTAGGCGATACCATTCAGGACATAGGCGTGGGCAAGGACTTCATGTCTAAAACACCAAAAGCAATGGCAACAAAAGCCAAAATCGACAAATGGGATCTCATTAAACTAAAGAGCTTCTGCACAGCAAAAGAAACTATCATCAGAATGAACAGGCAACCTACAGAATGGGAGAAAATTTTTGCAACCTACTCATCTGACAAAGGGCTAATATCCAGAATCTACAATGAACTCAAACAAATTTACAAGAAAAAAACAAACAACCCCATCAAAAAGTGGGCAGAGGACATGAGGTAGATCTATTAAACATACCAACTTGACAGATGAGAAACTGAGGCACAGGGTTAAGTAACTTGCCAAAGAGATCTGATTCCCATTTCATAGATGGAGAAATGGAAGCATAGAGGGATTAAGTAATTTCCTGGGGATCACCGGCAGTGCCTGCCACATAGGAAGGGCTCAAAAAATAATGTTGGAGGCTTTTACAACAAGACGCCTTACTGGGGATTTTTTGTTTTTTCTTTGCAGAGTTTGTGAAGATGATGTCTCGCTGAGGAGGTCCTGGAAGCCCCAGACCCTCTCCACCTAGTCAACATGGAGCAAGCGCTTGTGGAGAACCAAAGCCCCAAAGCCCCAGATCCCCTTAAAGCAGAGAGGGAGGGCAGGCGGGAGGGAGGGGATTGGCATGCAGCGCTACGCATGGGGTGAGACCCAGAGCGGTAGCTTTGCCAGGATGGGGGCGTCCGCAGAACTAGATTAAGAAGAAAGAGTCTATTGATGGAAATAGGAAGGGTGGGAGGGTCCAGTTGCCACCCCCAAAACTTCCAATGATTCTTGACGTCTTTTCGCTTCATGTAGTCCTAAGTCCCTGTGACCTGCCTGAGTCTCTTCCCCAGCTTCCCCTTGGGTGAAAATAGTCTCTTCTTCTGTTGGGTATCAAAAGGTTCAGCAAGTAGTCTCTACTCTTCCCCTGCCTGCATTAACTGTTGCAAATCCCCTGTTTCTCTCTCCCGGTAAGAGAGAGGCAAATTATACTTTATTCAGGTGATGGTTACACGAACAGCCCAGACTTCACCACTACGCAATATATCCATGTAACAAAACCGCACTTGTACTCCCTAAATCTATAGAAATACAAAATGAAATAAAAAGGATGCAAATCAATCACAGAGCTGGAAACAGAGTTGTTGTTGAGGCTGGGCTTGGGAATGGCTTGTGCAAGTGGCATTCAAAGTCAACTCCTTCCTTTTCCTGATTTCCTGGAAGCACTGTCTGGTTTCTCTCTCCCTCTCTCCTCCCACATCCCTTTCTTTGTGTAAGATACTCAGGGGACTGAATTAAACCACAAATCTGGATTATCAAGGTTTAGAGCAAGCTGATCCCCGGGGAATTAATCCCCCGAAAAAATGTCATCATGCAAAGAGAGAGATGACAGGATCCCCCAAATCCCCAGTTCAGCCAGGTTGTTGCAAAGTCTTTCCTAGAAGCCTCCTACCTCCGCGCTGGTCTGTCCTGGGCCACCCAGAGGCTGTGTCTCTGTTAGATGGGAAGTCTGTTCCGTCCCTCACGTCCTGATATCAATCTGCGCCATGAAACAGAAAAGAGAGATTCCTCCTGACCTCTGCCCAAAGCAAGACACTCCAGCAATGCAAAGGTTAAAATAAAGTCAAAATAAAGAATTAACTTCATGCCTTCCTCCAACTTTTTCTTGCTTTGAAGTCCATGAATTAGATGTTTAAAATGAGTCATCTGGTTCAATAGCTTTGTTTTATTTTATTTTATTTTTGTATTTATGTATTATGTATGCATTTATTTATTTTTGAGACAGAGTCTCACTCTGTCACCCAGACTAGAGTGCAGTGGCGCGAATTCGGCTCACTGCAACCTCCGCCTTCTGGGTTCAAGCGATTCTCATGCCTCAGCCTCCAGAGTAGCTGGGATTACAGGCATGTGCCACTACGCCTGGCTAATTTTTTTTTTTTTTTTTTTAGTAGAGATGGGGTTTCACCATGTTGGCCAGGCTGTCTTGAACTGACCTCATGTGATCTGCCTGCCTCAGCCTCCCAAAGTGCTAAGATTACAGACGTGAGCCACTGCACCCAGCCTATTTATGTATTTATTTTTGAGACAGGGTCTCACTCTGTTGTCCAGGCTGGAGTGCAGTGGTGTGATCTCGGCTCATTGCAACCTCTACCTCCCGGGCTCAAGCCATCCACCCACCTCAGCCTCACCCTCCTCAGCTGGGACCATAGGTGCATGCCACCATGCCTGGTTAATTTTTTTTTTTTTTGGTAAAGACAGGGTTTTGCCATGTTGCCTAGGCTGGTTGCAAACTCCTGGACTCAAGCTATCCACCCTCTTCAGCTCCCCCAAAGTGCTGAGATTATAGGTGTGAGCCACCACACCCAGCCAATAGCTTTGTTTTATAAAATAGAAAAATTAAGAAAAAGTGGAGCCCTTGGGGAAGCTGAGGAGGGAGGGTCATTTGAGGCTAGGAGTTCACGACCAGCCTGGCAATATAGTGAGTCCCTGTCTCTACAAAAAAAAAAAAAAAAAAAAAAAAAAAAGAAAGAAAAGAAAAAAAATTATCCAGGCATGGCAGTGTGTGCCTGTGATCCCAGCTTCTCAGAAGACTGAGGCAGGAGGATCGCTTGAGCTCAGAAGTCAAGGTTACAGTGAACCAAGATAGTGCCCTGCAGTCAGCCTGGGTGACAGAGTGAGACCTTGTCTCTAAAAAAGAAAAAGTGGAAGCAGAATAATGTTATTTCCTAACCTCAACCTCTTTCCTCAGCTCCATCCCATTCCATCGACACATTCACCCACGCACCCCTTCATTTCTTCAGTCACCCATTCAAAAAAGATTTTCTAAGTACCTGGTCTACGCCTGGCATTGTTTCAGGTAATGGAAATAGAGTAAGGACAAGGTATTTGGCCTCAACAAGCTTATATTTTAGAACCATGCAATTCAATAGAACCTTCTGCGAGGATAGAAATATTCCAGACCCACGCTGTTTATTATGGAAGCCAAGTGTGGCTACTGAGTATTAAATGTGTGAGCAAGGCTGAGAAACTAAATTTTATTTTATTTTATTTTTATTGTATCAAGTAAGCACAGTTTTATTAATGAATACCTAATTGTATTAGTTCGTTTTCACGCTGCTGATAAAGACATACCCGAGACTGGATAATTTATAAAGAAAAAGAGGCCAGGCATGGTGGCTCACGCCTGTAATCCTAGCACTTTCAGAGGTCAAGGTGGGTGGATCATCTCAGGTCAGGAGTTCGAGACCAACCTGATCAACATGGTGAAACCCCATCTCTACTAAAAATACAAAAATTAGCTGGGTGTGGTAGTGCATGCCTGTAATCCCAGCTACTCAGGAGGCTGAGGCAGGAGAATCACTTGAACCTGAGAGGGTGGAGGTTGCAGTGAGCCGGGATCATGCCGATTCACTCCAGCCCAAGTGAAAGAGCAAAACTCCATCTCAAAAAAAAAAAAAAAAAAAGAAAGAAAAAGAAAAAAAGGTTTAATGGGCCTCACAGTTCCACGTGGCTGGGGAGGCCTCACAATCATGGCAGAAGGTGAAAGGCACGTCTTACACGGCAGCAGGCAAGATAGAATGAGAGCCTAGAGAAAGGGGTTTCCCCCTATAAAACCATCAGATCTGTGAGACTTATTCACTACCATGAGAACAGTATGAAGGAAACCGCCCCCATAATTCCATTATCTTCCACCAGGTTTCTCCCACAGCGTGTGGGAATTATGGGAGCTACAACTCAAGATGAGATTTGGGTGGGGACACAGCCAAACCATATCTCCATCCTCGCAGAAGATGCTATTGAATTGCATGGTTCAAAATATAAGCTTGTTGAGGCCAAATACCTTATCCTTGCTCTATTTCCATTACCTGGAACAATGCCAGGCATAGACCAGGTACTTAGAAAATCTCTTTTGAATGGGTGACTGAAGAAATGAAAGGGCAGACGGGTGAATGTGTAGATGGAATGAGAATGGTGGGAGCTATCATTCAAGATGAGATTTGGGTGGGGACACAGCCAAACCATATCTCCATCCTCGCAGAAGATGCTACTGAATTGCATGGTTCAAAATATAAGCTTGTTGAGGCCAAATACCTTGTCCTTGCTCTATTTCCATTACCTGGAACAATGCCAGGCATAGACCAGGTACTTAGAAAATCTCTTTTGAATGGGTGACTGAAGAAATGAAAGGGCAGACGGGTGAATGTGTAGATGGAATGAGAATGGTGGGAGCTATCATTCAAGATGAGATTTGGGTGGGGAAATAGCCAAACCATATTGAAAAGGAATGTTATTAATTATTTAAGTTAAATGTAACTAGCTCCTTATGGCTAGTGGCTACTGTATTGGACATCACAATTTCATGCTATACGCCTGGGATTTTTCTGGGTCCTGGAATGTGCCCAGCAATAAGGTCTTTTGGTTTCTTGCAGGCTACATTCCAGTGCCAGGGGAGGAAAAAAATTAAATCCAGCAGAAGCAGCTCAGATTGGGATAAATACTTTGAGGATAAAGTGGGATGGTTAGATACAAAGATAATTTGGGGAAGGGGCTTAATCAGAGCGGTCAGAAGGGACATGTCTCTATTTTTTTTCTTCAGACAGAGTCTTGCTCTGTCACCCAGGCTGGAGTGCAGTGGCACAATCACAGCTCACTGCAGCCTCAAACCCTTGGACTCAAGCAATCCTCCTGCCTTAATCTCCCAAGTAGCTGGAACTACAGGTGTGAGCCACCACACCCAGCTTATTTTTGTATTTTTTTGTAGAGACGAAGTGTTGCTATGCTGCCCAAGCTGGTCTCAAACTCCTGGCCTCCAGTGATCCTCCTGCCTTGGCCTCCCAAAGTGCTGGGGTTACAGGCATGAGTCACCACGCCCTGCCAGAATGGGCATCTCTTAAAGATGAGCTGTCTCAGGTTGGGTTACCCAGGGCTCCTCCTCTGTCTGAGAGCAGAGACAGCAGGCTGGAGGCTTATCAGGGAGTTTCCTTGGGATCAATTATGGAAGGGAAGGGAAGGAACTGGGATTGGACAGAGGGAGAGGTTGAGCCACGGTGCAGGCTCTACAGCCTCAGCTGAACCCGCAGGAGCTCTGGATGTAGTTCTTTTTGAGTTATCTCACTTGGACTGGAATAGCCAGGCCTTTAAACTCGGCATTGGTCATTCATTGGTTGTGGCCTGCCCTGGGAAGGGCATGGTTTGGGTGAGGGAGGTCAATTTGAAGCTGAGACCATCTCTGATTTGGGCTGAACACCAAAGGCTGCCTGCAGACAACACTCGCTGGAGCTGGGCAGCAAGTCCTTTCTTGAAGGGGGACCTAGGAAGCCCACGTCCCTCTCCATCACAGCGGCAGTTCCACGGACAATGAGTGAAGGGAGGAGGAGACTGCAGGAAGACAAGGGGTAAGAGAATTCCAGCACAAGGAAGACACAGAGGTGGGGGGAGGAGGAGGAGAGGGAGAAGGAGAGGGAGGAGGAGGAGGAGGAGGAGGAGAGGGAGGAGGAGAAGAGGGAGGAGTAGAAGAAGGAGGAGAAGGAGGACAAGAAGGACTAGGAGAGGAGTAAGAGGAGACATGGAGGAGAAGGAGGAGGAGAAGGAGGAGAAGATGGAGGAGGAGGAGAGGGAGGAGGAGACGAGTGAAAGGAAGAACAAGAAAGAACAAGAATAACAATGTGAGTTTCCATCTGGGCTGAGAGGGAATCAGATTCTGTAATCAGTTCATGGTATCTGCCATTGGCACAGGGAAGGAATGGTTGAGGCAGTCTTGCAGTGAAGTTTCTACCCTCTGTTTACTTCCTAATTTATTCATTAATAATTTAATAAGTATCCACAAACACCCCACCCAAATCTGTGATTTCCCTCAGAAGAGAGAGCAGGCTATAATGACTCCTAGAGGTCCCTGGCCTGACAGTCTGACCTCTCCACACTATGAGACTCCACAGCCTGGCTACCAATCTTTCCTTCCCCACACATTCACCATCAGTCTCATCTCAGGAAGCAGAAAAGGCAGATCCCAGGGTTCAATCAAGCCTCCTTTATTGGTAGTTATGCCTCATTCTCTCTACATTCTTCACAAAGGACCAGCTGATCGAACCAGGTGGTGCAGAGGGTGTTTCTAAAGGTGGTTATTTAAGCTGGAAAGATGCAATGAAAAAGACGAATCCGTGCTCAGCCTCAGTATGGCGGTCTTCCTCTGAAGATGTTTCTCCTCTCCTTGAAAATAGAAGCAAAGATCTGAGTTTAATGAATAAGTAGGCATTGGCTCAAAGAGGAAGGTGAATTAAAAATGACTTTGTGTTGGTTTTCCAGACTTAGTCAGAAGCAGCTGAGCTGAGAGGAATCTGACTCTCCCACCCCCACATCCCTGCCTGGATCATAGGAGCAAGGAGATCAATGAAAAATGAGTCCCTCAACCTCACCTCTATGCTAAGGGGAAGGGGACCTGCAAAGAGCCAGTTCTGCTGTGATGGACAGAAGTCAGAGGCTGGACACTGTTCCTAGTCCTAGCCACAGACTGAAGGCCACTGTGGGTGTTTTTTAATATCTACCCTGTTAAGATGGTGCCCAGAGTTCCAAACCCCCTCCTTTCCCTCTCGTCTATTCCAGGAAGATGATTTTCATTACCCAGGCAAAATTCAGGAAGGGCCCACTAATTTAGTGTCATCCATAAGCCACGTGCATTGTAAGGACAGACATTGCTAGAACCACCAGTGTTTTCCACCCCAAAGGGAGGAGGGATGGGGTTTTGTCTACACATCTGATGAAAGGGCTTCTCTTTATTTTAGATTCCAGAAGTCACAGAGCAGTGAGGTCAGTTGATCCATGCGAGAGATTTACAGAGCATTTCTACAGGCTGGAGAACATCTTTCATTTTAATCCCAGCACTTTGGCAGGCCGAGGAGGGCGGATCACGAGGTCAGGAGATCGAGACCATACTGGCTAACACGGTGAAACCCCGTCTGTACTAAAAATACAAAAAATTAGCCGGGTGTGTTGGTGGGCGCCTGTAGTCCCAGCTACTCGGGAGGCTGAGGCAGGAGAATGGCGTGAACCCGGGAGGCGGAGCTTGCAGTGAGCCGAGATTGCGTCACTGCGCTCCAGCCTGGGGGACAGAGCGAGACTCCGTCTCAAAAAAAAAAAAAAAAAAAAAAAAAAAGAAATACCCTCTGCACCACCTGCTTCAATCAGCTGGTCCTTTGTGAAGAATGTAGAGAGAGGAAAAGACAAGAAGAAAAGGAGGCATAGGCCGGGTGAAGTGACTCACACCTGTAATCCCAGCACTTTCGGAGGCCGAGTGGGATGGATCACCTGAGGTCAGGAGTTTGAGACCAGCCTGGCCGACATGGTGAAACCCCGTCTCTACTAAAAATACAAAAAAAAAAAAAAAATAGCTGGGCGTGGTGGTGCACCCCTGTAATCCCAGCTACTCGGGAGGCTGAGGTGGAAGAATTTCTTGAACCCAGGAGGCAGAGGCTGCAGTGAGCTGAGATTGCACCACTGCACTCCAGCCTGGGCGACAGAGTGAGACCCCGTCTAAAAAAAAAAAAGAAAAAGAAAAAGAAAAAAGAAAGAAAGAAAAAAGAGAAAAGAAAAGAGGGATAAAGTTGGTTCTGTGGAGGTACTTGATGACCAGTGGGCTGAGGTGGGGCAGGAGGCCCAAATGGCAAAGGAAGAGAAGTAAACCCCATTTTTCCCCTGGTCAGCTATTCAGTGATGGGGGCAATGGATGCACACCATGGTGCCTTGGCTTCTGGGTTATCCTTCCTTCCCTTCCTTCCTTCCCTCTTTCCCTTTCTTCCCTCCCTCCCTTCCTTCCTTCCCCTTCCCTTTTCTTCCTTCCTTCCTTCCTTCCTTCCTTCCTTCCTTCCTTCCCTCTTTCCCTTCCTTCCCCTTCCCTTTTCTTCCTTCCTTCCTTCCTCCCTCCCTTCCTTATTTCCTTCCTCTCTTCCTTCCCTCCCTCCCTTCCTCCCTTCCTTCCCTCCTCCCTTCCTCCATTACTTCTCTCCTCCCTTCCCTCCCTCCCTCCCTTCCTCCCTTCCTCCCTCCCTCCCTCCCTTCCTCCCTTCCTCCCTTCCTCCCTTCCTTCCTCCCTTCCTCCCTTCTTTCCTCCCTCCCTCCCTCCCTCCCTTCCTCCCTTCCTCCCTTCCTCCCTTCCTCCCTTCCTCCCTTCCTCCCTTCTTTCCTCCCTCCCTTCCTCTCTTCCTTCCTCCCTTCCTTCTTTCCTTCTTCCCTCCCTTCTTTCCCTCTCTCCTTCCTTTCTTCCCTCCCTCCTTCCTTTCTTTCTTCCCTCCTTCCTTCCTTCTTTTCTCCATCTCTCTCCCTCCTTCCTTTCTTCCATCTCTCTCCCTCCTTCCTTTCTTCCCTCCTTTCTTCTTTCCTCCCTCTCTCTCCCTCCTTTCTTTCTTTCCTCTTTTTTCCTTCCCTCCCTCCTTCCTTCCCTCCTTCCTTCCTTCCTTCCCCCTTCCTTCTTTCTTCCCTCCCTTCCTTCTTTCTTCCTTCCCTTCCTCCTTCCTTCTCTCCCTCCCTTTCTTCCCTTCCTCTCTCCTTTCCTCCCTCTGTCTTTCCTTCCTTCCTTCATCTTTCTTCCTTCTTTCCTTTCTTTCTTCCATCTTTTTTCTTTTTCTTTCTTAGACAAGGTCTCACTCTGTTCCCCAGGCTGGGGTACAGTGGTATAATCGTAGCTCACTACAACTCCTGATTTCAAGGGATCCTCTGACCTCAGCCTCCTGAGTATCTGGGACTACAGATGTGTGCTACCACACCCAACTAATTTTTTTTTTTTTTTGTAGAGACAGGGTCTTGCTACATTGCCCAGGGTGGTCTCAAACTCCTGGCCTCAACTGATCCTCCTGCCTTGGCCTCCCAAAGCACTAGGATTACAGGTGTGAGTCACCATGGCTGGTCAGTTATCCCCTTTTCTGGATTGTTTTTTCATACCACACTCCATTTTCAGAAGTTCCTCTTTCCTAATCATCCACACCCAGAGCATCCCAGAGTTGAAACTTGGAATAATACCTTTCCGGGTCTGAAAAAGTTTGCCAATCCCCCTCTGCTCTCCTGCTTCTGGGAGAAATCCCAATTTCTTTCATCCTTCTAATCTGGGGAGTTGTTCCAGTCTTCCCCAACTCCACCTTATCTTTGACAACAGAGCCCGCATTGCTGGGAACCTCAGCTAATCAGACATGCTGGAAAAACAACAGATCTCGCCTTCACATCAGCGACGCACCAGGTGTGCACCTGTCTCACCCCTGCATCCGTGAAATGACCACTGTTGATCCCTGCTCTCACCTCAGTATCAGCAATACACCCAGGTGTGGTCCTGGTCGTAGTTGTAAGAAGTTGCACACCACACAAGGTTCTCCTTCGATCCTTTGTTAGTGCAGTTAAAATAATTCTTGTTTTTGTAGTTGAATGGAAAGTGGCAAGGAAAGCCAGGGACCAACACGGAAATTCCTAGGAAGCAGAAGGGGATAAGACAAAGGTTACTCCCCAGGCTTCACACTGTTGAAGAGGCATGGGCTTCAGGCCCACCCTAGATTTCAAATTGGGGCTGAGTGTGGTGGTTTGTGCCTTTAATCCCAGCATGTTGTAAGGCTGAGCCAGGAGGATCATGTGAAGCCAGGAGTTCAAGACCAGCCTGGGCGACATAGTGAAACCCCGTCTCTACAAAAAAAATTTTTTTTAATTCGTTGAGCGTGGTGTATGCCTGTAGTCCCAGCTACTCAGGAGGTTGAGGCAGGAGGACTGCTGGGGCCTGGGAGGTCGAGGCTGCATTGAGCCATGATTGCACCACTGCACCGTAGCCTGGGTGACAGATGGAGACCCTGTCTCTAAAATATAAAATGTGGCTGGGCTTTGTGGCTCATGCCTGTAATCCCAACACTTTGGGAGGCTGAGGCGGGCAGATGACTTGAGATCAGGAGTTTGAGACCAGCCTGGCCAACACGGTGAAACCCCATCTCTACTAAAAAAATACATATATACAAAAATTAGCTGGGTGTGGTGGCAAGCACCTGTAATCCCAGCTACTTGGGAGGCTGAGGCAGAAGAATCGCTTGAACTGGGGAGGCGGAGGTTGCAGTGAGCCGAGATCACGCCACTGCACTCCAGCCTGGGCGACAGAGTGAGACTCCATCTCAAAAATAAAATAAAATAAAACAAAGTATAAAAAGTAAAAAAAAAAAAAAAAAAAACTAAAAAATAAAATCTAGGTAAACCCTACACATGAAGGCACTGCCTGGGCACTGCTCAGAATGCTGACCTAAATCTAAGCAAAAGAAGAATTTAAGCTGAAAGAGCACCCCCTTGTTCCCCCTTGACTGAGAACATGAGTGTCGGGAGACTCAAACTCAAACTTGCTAACTCTGTATGTGTCCGCAAAGGACCACAGAAGCACCACAGGTATCAATTTTCTGAGTGACAAAGTTTGGTGAGTGGGCACATTCGCACCTGTGGAATCTAGGAAAGATGAGGGCATAAATGATGTCCCATGAAAGATGACCCCATAAATGGTACAAACTGGAAGGCTCTATCCACAGCAGCTTGAGGCAACAGAGGGTAAATGGGTCTCAATTTTTGCTGTCACGTCTTCTCCCATGACCAGCTGAGAAACAATTTTATTTAGGAAAGTCCCAAGTTGTTGGAACAACACACACCCCCACCACAGCTATTCGGACTGACCCCTTGCCTGGAGTGGTGCAGAACTATAACTCCTTCTAGTTCCTCTTTGCCCAAGGACTTCCCTTTCCTTTCCACTGGGTCTTGGGTATTTTCTTCCCTCAGAAGCTATCAGAGTGTAGGACTTCAGAAAGGCTGGAAGATAGGGCAGGGCACTGGAATAGGGAAGAAGGGCAGAGTGGAAGCACAGAGGACCCTGGAGGAAGGAGGGAGAAGGAGAACGCTGGTCACCAGGAGGACCTGGCAGATAGAGGATTTGTCTCAGAGGACCAATTCCAGTGTCCTCATCTTTCATGGATTCCACAGGTGCAAATGCGTCTACTCGCTAAACTTTGTCACTGACGAAATCGACACTCGTGACGCTTCTGTGGTTATTTGTGGACACACACACAGAGAGGAAGTTTGAGTCTGAGTCTCCCAACACACATATTCTCACCCGAGGGGGAACAAGGGGATGCTCTTCTGGCTCATTTCAGCTCTTGTACTGTGAACAGATGCACTTTAGCAGTCTAGTATTATGTTTTCCTAATGTTTGAGCCTTTTGTTGGGTGATTTCACTGTTTGTTTGCTTATTTATTTATTTTGGAGGCAAGATCTCACTCTGTCACCCAGGCTGGAGTACAGAGGTGTGATCACAGCTCACTGCAGCCTCAACCTCCCAGGCTCAAGTGATCCTCCCGTCTCAGCCTCCCAAGTACCTGGGACTACAGGCACATGCTACACACTTGACTAATCTTTCTTTCTTTCTTTCTTTCTTTCTTTCTTTCTCTCTCTCTCTCTCTCTCTCTCTCTTTCTTTCTTTCTTTCGTTTTTGTAGAAACAGGGTCTCACTGTGTGCCCAGGTTGGCCTTAACTCCTGGCCTCAAGTGATCTTCCCATCTCAGCCTCCCAAAGTTCTGGGATTATAGGCGTGAGCCACCATTCCTGGCTCACACTAGGGTTTTTAAAAACTCCTGGCGTGTGTTTACTCTGTATTTGCATCATGGTTAGGTGTTTAACATTTTGAGCATTTCATTTTGGCACCTTTCTCTTGGATTTTAAAGCCTGTGGCATATCACATCATTAACTTTATTCACTAGGCCAGAGCTCTGTCTGCTGGATTCATCACCAGATCCTCAGTGCCCAACTCAGTGCCTGGCTCACAGTGGGGTTTCAGGAGGTGTTTGTTGAGCAAACGAAAGAAAGAATCCACCCACACCCACCCAACCCCCATCCCCAGATTACTGGTGTCGGCACAGAAACTCCACTTTCCATCCTTATCCATGTTCTCTGTGGTTGGGCACCAGAGCTTGTTGCTTTCATCCTCCATGCAATCAGAGACCACATTATTTCTGTAGATGGAGGGGAAGATGCAGGGCTTGCTGAGAGAATTTCCCCCATACTCTGAAAATGATTATGGAAAGGTTACGGGTCAAGAAGAGGAGATGAAAAGAGCTTCCATTTATGACACACAAACTGTGCCACGCTTTATCCCATGAAAGGCAACGTAGCATTGGATTCTCCAAGCAACTTCTGGATGACGTTATTATCTCGATGTTACGGATAAGTGAGAACCAAAACTATCAACCCGTGCACAGCTTACTGTCTCTATTAACACGACTTCATGGTTCTGTGGTCGCCATCACCTTGACTCTACTAAGCTAGGAAATTCTTGCCCAGGAAGATAAGAGTTGCGAATAGCCTTATTATTCACTCCAGAAGCCTCCAGAAAAGCTATTTACATAAATATCAGACAGTTCAACTTTTTCAGTAGATTGTGTCAAAACACTGTTTACTCTTCCAGACTCTTTGAAACCTCGTCTTTGGTCATTTCACCTTGCTGTGACCACCAACCCTAACGATTATATCATGATCATTACACAGTCAAAATCACATCCCTCTTTGAAAGACCCACCTTAGACGAGACTCCAAGACCCCATCAGTATGCTGAGTTTTCCCTCCTCACTTCGAGATGTTATTTTTTATTTTTTTAGATGGAGTCTTTCTCTGTCAACCAGGCTGGAGTGCAATGGTACGATCTCGGCTCACTGCAACCTCCACTTCCCAGGTTCAAGGTATTCTTCTGCCTCAGCCTCCCGAGTAGCTGGGATTACAGGCATGTGCCACCATGCTTCGATAATTTTTCTATTTTTATTAGAGGAGGGGTTTCGCCATGTTGGCCAGGCAGGTCTTGAACTCCTGACCTCAGGTGATTCACCTGCCTTGGCCTCCCACAGTGCTGGGATTACAGACATGAGCCACCATGCCCAGCCCAAGACGTTATTAAGACCCTGTCAAAGAAGTGAGCAATAAACTCAGTCTTGCCTAATTAGCAGGCTTTTTTTTTTCCTTTGGTGGTCTTTTATGGGGAGCTGGAATTTGACTAAGGAGTTGGGGTTTTCAGGCAGTAATGACTGGTGATTAAGAGCACAAATTCTGAAGGTTAGACTTCCTGGGATCAAAATCACAGCTTTGCTTCTATTAACCTTAGTTTGTCCATGTGTAAAACTGGGCTAATAATCACATTTACCTGATAGAGGTTGTTGTATGGAAGAGATGAGTTATTTCATGTGAAGCATTTAAAACACTGCCTGGCACATAGAAAACGCTTACTAAAAGTTCATTATGTTATGATAATTATTACTTTTATTGTCTAACATGTCCAAGATCACATAGATGGTAGGGGCAACAACAGAATTCCAACTCAGGTCTAACTTCAAAGCCTATTTTTTTGCTTAGTGCCTCAGATGATAGCAGAAGAAAACTCACATTTCTTGGGTACCTGGTATGGCACTGGCATCAATCCCGCATGAAAATAAACTCCAGTCTTTACAAAAACCCTGTGATGCCAGCCTTAGCATTCTCATTTTGCAGATAATAAAAGTGACTTCCCAGGCACGACCTTCCCAGCTTAGTAGAGTCAAGTTGATGATGACTGTGAAAGGGTAAAGCTATGTTCATGGAGACAGTAAGCTGTGCAGGCATGGGTCGTCTTGGTTCTCACTTATCCATAGAAAGGAAATAACCAACAACTTTCTTAACCTAATGGGGAAGCCAAAGCTAAAAGGTATCCCTTCTTGGACATCCGTTTGGTGATTTATGCAAATTTGAATCTGTTACTCCATCAAAACTGGGTCTAAGGAGATTGGATAGTTTTAAGGATAAACAGGAGCTTAGATATTAAGGTTATATTACCATAAAAGTGATGTTTCTTTTCCTCCTTTTTTTTTTTTTTTTTTTTTTGAGACAAGATCTCACTCTGTTGCCCAGGTTGGAATGCCATGATGCGATCATAGCTCACTGCAGCCTCAAACTCCTGGGCTCAAGGAATCCTCCCACCTCAGCCTCCCCAAGTAGCTGGGACTACAGGCACACACCACCATGACCAGTTAATTTTTTAATTTTTGTCTTTGCAGAGTGGGTCTCCCTATGTTGCCTAGGCTGGTCTCAAATTCCTGGCCTCAGGCAATCCTCCTGACTCAGCCTCCCAATCCCTTTTGGGATTATAGGCATGAGCCACTGAGCCTGGTCTAACTGATACCTTTCCTAATTCATCTATTTGGTTTAGGGTTAAGAAATGGCTAAGGTTATGAATTAATGATGTATTAATGACAGAGTATATTATTAATGTATTTATTAATGATGGAATGTATGTATTAATGATACAATTTACAGCCAGGAATGGAAATGGAGAAAGAGTTGGACTTGGGATGAAAAATTAGGTTAACTACTAGGACAAAGCTATAGTGAGATTTAAGGTTAAGGTTGGTTTATAGTAAAGAACACAAATGGGGGATGATTACGGCTAGAATAAAATTAAGGTTTAGATGGAATTAGGATTTGTTGAGTGCTAAGGGAAGAACAGAATTAAGATTTTTATGCAAGAATAAGCATGCCTACGAATAAGTGCCTTCACACATCTTTGTCTCTGTGGACGCAACAATGCTTAAGGAGAGAGCATGGGCTTTGGAACTATATGGACTAGAACTCAAGCTCTGATTCTAATATAGCATAGGACTGTGACCTTGGGAAGGGATCAATTGTACTGGGACCATTTATCGAACAGGTGGTGGCGAGCAGCAGGTCATAGAGCTGCTATGGAAAGATTCAACAGGGTATTGTGTACAAAGCTCTTGGATCAGTGTAGTACAGAGAGGGCATTGAATGAATTTTGGTCATTATTCACCTGAGATTATGTGTAGACTTAATAAGATGTTAGGCTGCATTGAAATGCAGGTCGGGGCCAGGCACAGTGGCTCGTGCCTGTAATCCTAGCTTTTTGGGAGGCTGAGGTGGATGGATCACCTGAGACCAGGAGCTCAAGACCAGCCTGGCCAACATGGCAAAACTCCGTGCCTGCTAAAAATACAAAAATTAGCTGGGTGTGGTCGTGGGCGCCTGCAATCCCAGCTACTCTGGAGGCTGAGGCAAGAGAATACTTTGAACCCGGGAGGCAGAGGTTGCAGTGACCCGAGATCACTCCACTGTGCTCCCGCCTGAGTGACAGAGCAAGACCCTGAAAAAAACAGAAGAAAGAAAGAGAGAAAGAAAAAGAAAGAAAGAGAGAGAGAGAGAGAAAGAAAGAGAGAGAGAGAAAGGAAGGAAGGAAGGAAGAAAGAAAGCGAAAGAAGAAAGAAAGAAAGAAAGAAAGAAAGAAAGAAAGAAAGAAACAAGAGGGAGGAAGGAAAGGAAGGAAGTACGAAAGAAAGAAAGAGAAAGAAGGAAAGAAAGAATGAGAAAGAAAGAAAGAAAGAAAAAGAAAGAAAGAAAGAAAGAAAGAAACAAAGAAAGAAACAAAGAGAAAGAAAAAGGAGGGAGGGAGGGAGGAAGGAAAGGGAAGGAAGGAAGGAAGGAAGGAAGGAAGGAAGGAAGGAAGGAAGAGGCAGTTTGGGTCCATCAGTGGGTGAATCTCACTACTGTCAGTTCTAGAAACAGAAATACTCAGAAGCCAATATCAGGACTTCAGCTCATTGTTTCAGTTCTCAGGACACCTGTCTTTTCATGCTGGATTGGGGACTGGGCGAATGGCCTCGGGATACCCCTGTCTGTCGTTGTCATAGTGAACTCTCTGAGCAGACACTTGGCTCCTGTAAGTACTTCCCCCTGGGTGCTCTGGTCTCTATCTTGCCCAGCCTCACCTCAGGAGGATCCTTGCTGTCCACTCTCCCTCCCACCACACATCCCATCCCTGCTACAGGGGCTCACCATTCGTTTCACAGAATTTCCACTGCTGTTTCTCATCGAAGATGGAAGTGACTGAGCACCACAAACTGCCTAAGAAGCTGCCCTGGGAGATGCAGCTGTTATAAGCCTTTCCTCGATAGACGAAAGGGAAGATACAGCGTGGGTAATCTGTTAGGAACGGAGTTCGTGAGTGGCTTGACTTCCTCTAGTCATTCACAGGACAGAGTCATTTAATCATCAATCAACCATCACAGGACAGGACAGACATAAGGTTCAGAAGAGACTTTATGTATTATTTCATCAAGCATTTGCCTATGCCATATACATCTGATTCTTGAATGACACGAGTTTGAACTCGGGTCCACTTATACGTGAGTTTCTTTTCTTTTTTTTTTAATACTTAAAAAGAAATTTTAATGTATTATCTTCTTTAAACATTGTACAAATTTAAGGTGTATAATGTGATGTTTTGATGTATATTTTATTAAAGTGATTACTAGTCAAGCAAATTAACATATGCATCATCTTACATGGTAACTACCTTGTGTATATGTGTATGGGGGTGGGGGGTAAAGTACCTAAATATGTTCCTAGTAAATTTCCAGTATACAATACAATATTTGTAACTATAGTCTGCATGCTGTACGTTAGATCTCTAGACTTATCCACTCTATATAACTACAACTTTGTATCCTTGGCCTACATAACCCTGTCCTCTCACCCCCACACCTGGTAACCATTTTTTTTTTTTTTTGAGACAGTCTCACTCTGTTGCCCAGGCTAGAGTGCAATGGCGAGATCTTGGCTCACTGCAACCTCTGCTTCTCGGGTTCAAGCAATTCTCCTGCCTCAGCCTCCCGAGTAGCTGGGATTACAGGTGCCTGCCACCACACCCAGCTAATTTTTTTTAATTTTTAGTAGAGATGGGGTGTCGCCATGTTGGCCAGGCTGGTCTCGAACTCCTGACCTCAGGTGATCCTCCTGCCTTGGCCTCCCACAGTGCTGGGATTACAGGTGTAAGCCACCATGCCTGGCCTATGGTATTTTGTTATGGCAACCCAAACGGACTGAGACAGTTCTCATGGTGGCCTGAAGGCTACACACCTAGGCTTAGCATCCAACTTCCTAAATGACATGTCAGGGCATATCCAGTTCATGTTGGGGCCAGAAGCACTGGGGAAGAAGACAACCGTGGTGCGTTGTTCCTTGAGACCACTGTTTCTCAGAGCATAACATGGGGGGCCAATGACATGACACAAAATATTTTTGGTGGATCACAAGATCACATTAGTTTATGTAGGGACACACATTAAATAATTTTGAAATATAGACTGGAAAAAAAATCATTTTCCAGTGGTCCTTTTAGTCCTTCTGCTTACGCAAAAGAGAAAGCTTCAATTTAATACTAGTATTTCTCTACTACATCTCTAATACTTAATAATCTCCCATTTTAACAAAAAAGAGAGCGGGGGTGGGGGGCAGGACTCGGACTCAAAGCTTTATTTGGACAATAGTCTAGCAGAATTTAATAATGGGATTTTGTTTTCATAGTACAGTATTTCTTTTTGGTCATACTTCCTATTTATGGAAAGTGGTAGTGATTTTTTTATATTATAATACTGATGTTAACCAATCTCTTAAAATGAATTTTTTAAAGTGAAGAGAAGTGAGCAAATTTAAAGAAAAATGTTGAGTAAATAATAGTACTGGTGGCACCCAGATATGGCAAATATTGAGATGACAACTTTCGATGTCCTTATTCTTCTCGATGAGTATAGGAACTTTGTCTTTTGTGCAGTGCATCCACAGAACCTAGAATAGTTACTTGCTCAAGAAACAACAGAAAGAATAAAATAAGTTTGGAAACTGCCATGTGAAATAAAGTTAAACAGGTTTCTTTAATGAAGGACTCATCAGAAAAGTTCATGTGAAAATGAGAATTGATGTATACAGTATATTGAGTTGTCCTCCTTTTTTTTTTTCACAATTCAATAGCACTAGAGACTAATGGTCCCTGAAATATATCAAGAAATGCTGTTCTCGACCAGGCACAATGACCCATGCTTGTAATCCCAGCACTTTGGGAGGCTGAAGTGGGCGGATCGCTTCAGGCCAGCAGTTCAAGACCAGCCTGGGCAACAAAGTGAGACCCCATCTCTACAAAAAACAAACAAATAAGACTAGTCGGGCATGGTGGTGTGCCCCTGTAATCCCAGCTACTTGGGAGGCTGAAGGAGGAAGACCCTTTGAACCTGAGAGGTTGAGGCCACAGTGAGCCATGATTGCACCACTGCACTCCAGCCTGGGTGACAGAGTGAGACCCTGTCTGAAAACAAAACAAAACAACAAACAAACAAAAAACAAAAATGGTGTTCTGCAGAATTTTGATGTGTAAATTTTTTTAAAAAAAGAAAGAAATGCTATTCTATCCCAAATTCCTCATTACATGAAAACCCACGTACAATAAGGACTAATTAAAGTTGATCCTTTTTTTTGAGCAGAACTGGGATGAGAGTTCAACTTGCTCATCTGTTAGTTCAGAGTCATAGCTTCCCTTCTTGCTCTAATCTCCTTCATTTTCCTCCTTCCTTCCCTCCCTCAAAGATATAATGATAGAATACTATGAGTGAGATACTCTAGTGGGAGATTTGCGTGCAGTGGATTATGGGCGGAAATTATGCTCACCATTTCCTGGCTTTAAAAAAGTCCCAAGCAATCCTCCATGCTATTTTCTTCTTCTGCCAGCCAGCTGAATATAGAGCAGCAATTCTTAATAGAGAAGGAGGAGCAATTATGACCTCCCAGGGGGCATTAGCCAATGTTTAGAGACATTTTCGGTTGTTACAACTTATAGGGGAAAGGAGCCAGTGGCTGCTACTGGCATCTGCCAGAGAGAGACTAGGAATGTTGCTAAACATCCTACAATGCACAGGACAGCTCCCCAGAACAAAGCTATCTGGCCACAGACACCAATAGTGTCAAGGCTGAGAAACTCTGAGGGCTGGGCAGAGAATACTGAGGGCCTGGGGGACAGTGGAGCCACAAACTAGAGGATCTTGTTCTCTGGATTACCATATAAAGGTTTCCCACTGAACATCCACATTGGACTGTAGGATGAGTTTAACATGAACCTCTATTGAGTCAAGCCACTGACATTTGGGTGTAGTTACAATAGTTAGTCCTCTCCTAATACAGACAGACAAGACATGGTGTCTGTCTTCAAGGTCTGTAACATGGTAGCCGTGGCCCTTGTTGTGGATCAGATTGTTGTCCTGTACAACCTGACATAGGCCATTATGGGGACAAGGGATGGGTTGGGAGAGTGTGGAGAAGGCAGACTTCCGTCTTTGAGCTGCACCAATGGGTTGATGCAATTAGAAGTACTTAAATATCATTGCATTTTTCATTTCTGTCTCTCAGAACTGTTTGGTATTTATTTTTGTGAAACTTAAACCAGTTTAAATCTGGAAAGTGCTTAGAAGAGTACCTGGAGCATGGCTGCTGCTTAACAAATATTAGCTATGATCATCATTGCCATCATCATCATCATCATCATTACCATCACCGTCATCATCATCATTCTCCACACTGTTATTGGCATCATCATAATGATCATCATCGTCATTGTCACGATCATCATCATCAGTCATTGTCACCATCATCAATCTCATTATTGTCATTGTCATCATGATGATGATCATCATCATTGTCATCACCATCATTGTCAACATAATCAGCCTCATGATTGTCATTATCATATGATGATGATCATCGCCATTGTCATCATCATTGTCAGCATTGTCATCATCAACCTCATTATTGTCATTGTCATTATCATCTTCATTGTCATTGTGATCATTGTTATTCTCCTCCTCATCACATCATTATTGGCATCATCATCATCATCATCATCGTCACCACCATCATCATCATCGTCATCATTGTCATCATCAGTCATTGTCACCATCATTATCAACCTCATTATTGTCATTATCATGATGATCATCATCATTGTCATCATCATTATCAGTCATTGTCATCATCATCATCAACCCCATTATTGTCATTCTCATCATCATTGTCATCATTATTGTAATAATTATTTTCCTCTTCATCACATCATTATTGTCATAATCATTATCATCATCGTTGTCATTATCATTGTCACCATCATCGCTGTCATTGTCACTATTATTGTTGTCATCATTATCGTCATCATTGTCATCATCCTTGTCATACCGTCATCATCCTCATCATTATCATTGTCATCTTCACTGTCATTATTGTCATTATCAATGCTTTGCCTTAGTCACGAACACCACTGAGTATATAGGATATTGTGTTGAAGGGGAGGGCAGATGCCCCTGTAAGTGGAATTAAGGTTATCTTTGGGAGTTATTAGTAAGAATCAGCACATAATGAATACTATTAGCCATCTGCAAAGTAATCCAGCAGATGGCCTAATCTTCTTAACTGAGTTATAATCCTCTATAATCCAGACCCTGCTGACCCGCCTGTTCTCACTCCCTGATTAACATTCCCTTGACCTTACTCCATGTTCTTTCTCGTCTTTGGGATTTTGCTCCTGCCCTTCATCCTGCCCTGAATGCCTTTCCTCTCTTCCCAGCTTTAGTCCCTGCTATTCATCCATGAAGACTTGGCTCAGTCTGGGTCAATACTCTTCCTCACACTTCCAATACTCAGAGTCTATCTCTATAAATGAATGCAGTTGCCAATTTTTTAAAAATAATTCATTTATGTGTCTATAACTCCCAATTACTGTGAACTCTCTGAGTGGAGGGTTTAGGTTTTGTTTATTTCTGCACTTCTGGTCCACAACACAATGCCTGGAACTTAAAGATCACTCAGTAAGTGTATACTGAATAATTTGTCTGTAAATACACGCAAAGGGAACTTGGAATACTGAGTTTCACCACAAGTATGTGGGTGTGGTCTCAGGGAGGCATGACAAAAATGAGATTATAACTAGAAAAGTGGATACCCCATCAAGTACATTGTTCTTTGTCTGAATAAACTGTGAGTTCCTAACCTTTTAGGAATTTGTCAGTTCTTTGAGAACCCAGAACTTCTCTCTAGGAGAATATTCATATGCCCTTATGGCTGAGATGGCTGTGTGTTCACCGAAATCAGTTTCACTTTCCTCCCAAATGCATTGCTACACTGCATCTCTCAGACTTGCTTGCAGCTAAGAGCCACATCAGTTCCGGCCAGTGGAAGTAGGGGAAAGCGATGAATCTCATTTCCTGTCCTGGCCAAAAGAAAACAAACAAACAAGAAACCCTCTCCTCCAAGATCCTCCAGACTCTCTTGATCCTTGTCTACGAGCTAAAAGCAAAGAAACCTCAGCAGACTCTGAAACCCTAGGGGATGGTGAGGCCCCAGGATGGAAGAAGCTTGGATCCCTGAATGACCATGTGGAGCATTGTTTCCTGACCGGATGCACCCTTCTGGGACTTTGCAGAACCAAGAAAAAAAAAAAAAACACGTTATTGTGTCAAGCAGCTGATAGTTTGGAGTTTGCTTGTTACAATAGCTATTCTCACTACCCTCATAAATACACATTTTTTTAAAATATAAATTCAAGTTTTCATGGACTCTAATCCTCACTCAGTGACCCCAGGTTAGGAATCTCTGGAATAAAGAATGTGGGATCAAGGTGCATCAATATGCAAATGGTTCCTGAGCCTTATCCAGAGGAGAACCATTTATCAGGCAGAAAAGGGTTCTAATTGTGAAGAATGACTCACCAAGGCTTGAGTGAATGACATGTAGGCAAGGTCTCCCCTTGTTCTGTTTCCATGCTTAGCCTACAGTGTTTTAGTGGTTAATTTAGATTCTGAGATACGTTAAGACATAATTAGGGTGTCCAGGTTGGGGTCTGAGGGTTCTGTTCATTGGAAATATATAGCCTGCCTTTTACCCCCACCATGTGCTGAGCATTATGAAAGATGCTGGTGCCCATTATTTTATTTGATCTTCAAAAGAACCCCATGAGATAAATGCTGTTATTTCTCTTTCACAGTCTGGAAACTGACTTCAGAGAGCTTACGTTTCTTGACCAAATTGACCGAGAAAAGAAGTGGCAGATCCAGGGTCCAAACCCCAGGTCTTCTGAGATTTTTTTTTCTTTTTTTTTTTGAGAAGGAGTTTTGCTCTTGTCGCCCAGGCTGGAGTGCAGCGGTGCGATCTCGGCTCACTGCAACCTCCACCTCTTGGGTTCAAGCGATTCTCCTCCCTCAGCCTCCTGAGTAGCTGGGATTACAGGTGCCCACCACCATGCCTGGCTAATTTTTGTATTTTTAGTAGAGACAAGGTTTCACCATGTTGGCCAGGCTGCTCTGAAACTCCTGACTTCAAGTGATCTGCCCGCCTTGGCCTCCCAAAGTGCTGGAATTACAAGTGTGAGCCACCGCGCCCGGCTTCTTCTGAGATTTTTGCTACGCCATCCCCTCCCTACTTAGTTCCAAGAATCTTTGCTTTGCCCTATTCATTCTTTTCCAGCTTCTAAATCCTCCCCATCGTTTTGAGTGTCCTCACCTCCACTTGACTCATAGGAATAGAGAAGGAAGGTCGTCCATCCCAACAGGTAACTGGACCATCGGGTCATCTTGGCAGCCCTCTTCTCTCTGGAAAAGACGACAAAAATTTTCATCCCACAAGTCCCCTTCCTCTTCCCACTAGCTCCTAGACTTGACGTCATACATGCCATTTTTCTTTCTATCCACAGTAACTTAAAAAATAGACCAGGCGTGGTAGCTCATATCTGTAATCCCAGCATTTTGGGAGACCAAGACAAAGGATCACTTAAAGCCAGAAGTTCAAGACCAGCCTGGGCACCATAGTGAGACCCCATCTCTGCAAAATTTTCATTTAAATTAGCCAGGCATGGTGGTGTATGCCTGTGGTCCCAGCTATTCAGGAGGCTGAGGCAAGAGGATCACTTGAGCCAGGAGGTCAAGGCTGCAGTGAGCTATGATTGTGCCACTGTACTATAGCCTTGGTAACAGAGTGAGACCCTGTCTCTAAATACACACACATACACACACATATCACACACACACATATATGTTTCTACATATGTGTGTGATGTGTGTGTGTTTCTACATGTGTCACACATATATTACACACACATGTTTCTACACATGTGTGTGTGATGTGTGTGTTTCTACGTGTGTGTGATATATGTGTGTGTATTTTTAGAGACACACACATATGTGTTTCTACATGTGCGTATGTACAGGTTTGTAGCCTGGAAGCACAGGCTGTACCATATAGCCCAGGTGTGTAGCAGGCTCCACCATCTAGGTTTGTGTGAGTACACTCTATGATGCTCACACAAGGACAAAATTGCCTAACAATGCACTTCTCAGAATGTATTCCTGCCGTTAAGCAATGCGTGACTCTACTGTCATGTACTGTCCTTAGGAAAGTGTGATGGAAAGAAAAAAATGAAACATTTATTGAACACTTACTATACTCCAGGCTCGATGTTCAACACACTTTATGTCACTTGGCTTTCATAAATCAAGTAATACATGTTTTAATCCCCATTTTACAGATGCAGAAACTAACACGCAGACCTGGATTGGTTACCCAGGGAGGAAAGGGCACGGTCTGGGTTCTAACCCATATTAACCACTGCAAAGGCTCTTCTCATTGTTGGAACCTTACCAATAGCCTTAAATCCTCCCCATGAATCACACTCATCTCCTTAGCTGGATACGAAAGTCCTTCAGTGATTAGCATTTACCATCCTCATCAACCATAATTATTGCTAGCTCTATTTTCCTTTGTGCTGTTTCCTTGATGACAGGTGACCATGCCATTCTCAGCAGCAACAAGAACCCACAGTTTGGAATTGGTGGTCTGGATTTGACTTGAGGCTCAGCTACTATTACCACTTCTACGGCTGGCTCCCAATTATTGACTGCTTACTGTATACCGGATGTTCTAAGCTTTGTATCCACAATCCAATTTGCTCCTAAAAATCTAAGGGTAGGCATGATCATCTCCACTTCACAGAAAAGGGAAACTGAGGCTTGGGAGGTTAAGTAACTTACCAAAGGACCACAGCTGGTACGTGACACATCTCAGAGTCAATGCGGACCCGTCTATACCAGTGTCGGAGTTCTTAGGCAACGTAAACCCCTTCCCCTCTATGAGCCTTTGTTTCCTCATCTGCAGAATGTATTTAGTCATTCCTGTGTCTCCGGGTGGCCACGAGGGTCCAATTAGACCTTGATGTGAAAATGCTTTTCACATGTAGATTGTTAGTGGCATTTATGAATTATTAAAGCCAAGGTCAGGATAGCTCGGGAAGACATCAGATGGAACCAACTTTTAGCAACAAACCCAGATACCGCCAGGAATCAAAATCCCAGTTACTGATTAAAGTCCTCCCACAGGTAGGTGGCACCACTGAGTATCTGAGCCACACAACACTTTTTTCCTCTCCCAACAGTGCTTGGCTTTCCTGTTACAGATGAAAGTGTCTTTCTCCCTTTTTCTTGTTATTCTTCCTTGAAGCATTTACTCTTAACCCCAGCACCATGCCTCAAACAGGCTTTTTCTGAGTGATGTCACATTCACTACTTGTGAAGGACTCTAATTCTCTTTGGCTAGTGGCTCAGAGTCAGGACTTAGACCTGACAGTGAAGGATGAATGAGTCAGGTTCAAATCCCAGCTCCACTGTTTGCCAGCTTGGTGACTTCCGGAAAATTACTTAAATTTTTTTTTTTTTTTTTTTTTTTTTTTCTGAGACAGGGTCTCACTCTGTCACCCAGACTGGAGTGCAGTGGCGCCATCTCAGCTCACTGCAACCTCCATCTCCCAGGCTCAAGCGATTCTCCTGCCTCAGCCTCCCAAGTAGCTGGGATTACAGGCATGTGCCACCAAGCCTGGCTAATTTCTGTATTTTTAGTAGAGACAGGGTTTCACCACCTTGGCCAGGCTGGTCTCGAACTCCTGACCTCAAATGATCCACCCGTCTTGGCCTTTTAAAGTGCTGAGGTTACAGGTGTAAGCCACTGTGTCCAACCTTAAATTTTCTAAGCCTCAGTTTCATCGTGTCAAAACATGCGGATACTAATCCTATCTACCACTCAGCCTTGTTATGACGATTAGTGACGATCATAAAAATATAACAGATTTGGGAGGCCAAGATGGGAGGATTGCTTGAGGCCAGGAGTTTGAGATCAGCCTGGACAACATAGCGAGACCTCATCTCTACAAAAATAAAAAAAAAAATAGCCTTGCATGGTGGTGCGTGCCTGTAGTCCCAGCTACTCAGGAGGCTGAGGTGGGAGAATCACTGGAGCCCAGGAGGTCGAGGCTGCAGTGCACTATGATTGCACCACTGCACTCAAGCCTGGGCGATACAGCAAGCCTCTGTCTCAAAACACAAAACAAAGCAAAACAACAGATAAAACTCATTGAGTGCTACACACTATTCTAAATTCACTATAATCCTGATAGGAAGTAGCCCAACGTGGTAGGTACCATTACTACCCCAGATATGCACAGATGGGGCACAGTAAGCTTAAGCACCTTGCTGAGGGTTACAGATCATGTAAGTTGGGGAGTTGCAGGTGAACCCCAACAATCTGACTCAGAGTAATTGAGCTCTTAACCAATGTACAGTGCTGCCTCCAGGCTTAACATAGGACCGGACATGTGCTAAGAACTCATAAATATTATCCAAAATAGTATTGTTCATATAGTATTGTTTCACTTCTGAGAGCCAGAACTGTATTTTCAACTGCCTCCCAGACATGTCCACCTAGATGTCCTTCGAGCATCTCAAATTCCAAGCTTTGGCTTTTGAGATACAGCCCGAAGTATGTTATCCTTCCCCCATGTTACTTCATTTCATTGCACTATGTTCTTCCCAACCACCTGAGTTGTAGCCCCCAGTGTAGATCTGCTGTCGCTGTCTCTTGCTGTGTTCTATCAGTCAGTTGGTTCTACTTTCTGAAGCTCTTGAATCTATCCGCTTTTCCTGCCTCTGCTGTTACAGACTAAAGGAAGGCCTTTTTCATCTCTCTTCTCAACTATCCAACTGTTGTCTTGTTCCCTCACTGATACGGAGCCTCCAGCCTCTCTCCTCTACAAGGCTAAGCTCTTTTTCTCTTTTTGTTTTTTCTTTTTCTTTTTTTTCTTTCTTTCTTTTTTTTTTTTTTTTGAGATGGAGTCTTGCTCTGTCGCCCAGGCTGGAGTGCAGTGGCAAGATCTCGGCTCACTGCAAGCTCCGCCCCCTGGGTTCATGCCATTCCCCTGCCTCAGCCTCCCGAGTAGCTGGGACTGCAGGTGCCCACCACCACGCCCGGCTAATGTTTTGTATTTTTAGTAGAGACGGGGTTTCACCATGTTAGCCAGGATGGTCTTGATCTCCTGACCTCGTGATCCGCCTGCCTCGGCCTCCTGAAGTGCTGGGATTACAGGCATAAGCCACCGCGCCTGGCTTTTTTTTTTTGGGGGGACAGGGTCTTGCTCTGTCCCCCAGGCTGCAGTGCAGTGGCGCCATCATGGCTCACTACACCCTCCATCTCCCATCAAGTGAAACTCCCACCTCAGCCTCCCAAGTAGCTGGGACTACAGGCACGCATCACCACACCCAGTTAATTTTTAAACTATTATTATTTTTTGTAGAGACAAGGTCTTGCTATGTTGCCCAGGCTGGTCTCAAACTCCCGAGCCCAAGCCATCCTCCTGCTCAGCCTCCTAAGCACTGGGATTACGGGCATGAGCCACTGTGCCCAGGATGGGCCCTTTCCTGATGCATGCTTTATGCATCCACTCAACAATGAGTATTTATTGAGCATTTACAAGATGTGGGGCCAGGGCTACACGGCGAGCATGCAGCAGGCATAGGCCCTGCCTTCGTGGGGCTGAGTCTACCAAGGAGACAGACATGAGGCGAAGAAACCAGAACAAATACAACTCTTTGCTGTGATCATTGCTGTGGGCGAGTCTCAGGAATAACTAGGACAAGGTCACTTTTGATTCAGAGGTCAGGGGAGGGTCCTCAGAAATGACAGGTTAAGCTGACACCTGGAGGAACAGATGGAGGAGGGAGACGTGAGAGGAGCTGGAGGTATGGGGGTGGGGGATGCATCCAGGCAGGAGAAGCCGATGTGGAAAGGGCCTGAGATGGAAAAAGCTAGATATGCTCAAGAAGCAAGTGGGACCCTCATGGCTAGGGCCCAGGCTAGGCACAGTGGCTCATGCCTATAATCCCAGTGTTTTGGGAGGCTAAGCAGGAGGATGGCTTAAGCTTAGGAGTTTCAGACCAGCCTCGGCCACACAGTGACACCTCGTCTCTACAAAAAGTGAGGAGAAGCAAGGCCACAGAGATGCAGGGTGAGGTGGATGGGACCCGACCCTGTAGAGCCTCCCTGAGATTCTAAATGCAACCAGAAGGCCGGGTGTGGTGGCTCATGCCTGTAATCCCAGCAGCTTGGGAGGCTGAGGCGGGCAGATCACCTGAGGTCAGGAGTTCATGACCAGCCTGGTCAACATGGTAAATCCTCATCTCTGCTAAAAGTACAAAAATTCCCTCTGCATGGTGGTGCGTGCCTGTAATTCCAGCTACTCGGGAGGCTGAGCCAGGAAAATTGCTTGAACCCAGGAGGCGGAGATTGCAGTGAGCCGAGATCATACCACTGCACTCCAGCCTGGGCAACAGAGCAAGACTCTGTCTCAAAAGAGAACAGAATAGAATAGAATAGAATAGAATAGAATAGAATAGAATAGAATAGAATAGAAGCAACCAGAAGCCACGGAAGGGGTTAAAGTGAGGAGGCGTGGGCCGGGCATGGTAGCTCACCCCTATAATTCCAGCACTTTGGGAGGATGAGGTGAGCAGATCATCTGAGGTCAGGTGTTCGAGACCAGCCTGGCCAACATGGTGAAACCCCATCTTTACTAAAAATACAAACAAAAAAAAAATAGCTGGGCATGGTGGCAGGTGCCTGTAGTCCCAGCTACTCAGGAGGCTCAGGCAGGAGAATCGCTTGAACCCAGGAGGCGGAGGCTGCAGTGAGCTGAGATCATGCCACTGCACTCCAGCCTGGGTGACAGAGAGAGACTCCATCAAAAAAAAAAAAAAGTGAGGAGGGGTGGCATTTATTAATTCAAAATCCTCCATCACCTTTAGAATACAATCCATAGTCCATACCATGCCTTCCCTCAAAGCTCATTTCTTATCTTCCTTCCCCTCCCTCGATCTGCCTTTTAGTTGTTTCCTGCAGAAGCCACCTCAAGGCCTTTGCACTCGCTCTTCTCTTTGCCTGGGATGATCCCTCCATCCCCAGCTATTTGCATGGCTTGCTTCCTTGTGCAATAAAGAGTTCTGGGCAAATTCGAAGAATTGGTAGCAACTGATAGTCTGGAAAGTTTATGACTCTGCACAGACCAAGTTATGGATATTCATAGAAAATATTTTAGGGGCCATTCAAAATAATTATTCAACTATAAAACAAGCCCTAATAGCCAGACACCCACGTCTCGTCTGGAACATCCAGGTGAGGACCAAGTTATGCTTTGGGCACTGGCAGGTTCGGATGCTTGGAGAACCCTCTGTTCTGAGCCCTGGGGTGGTTGGGACCAGCATCCTGCCACCGCCACTCTTTCTTGGCTGGTCGGAAAAAGGGTTGCTGTGGCTTTGGAGTCAAACCACAGGCAAATATGGGGGTAGTTTTTCCAATCATCAGATGAGGGAGAATAAACTGCACCTTCGGATCTTATACATGCAGCAGATGCTGGAAAGCACTGTGTAAATGTCAGAGGGGGCATACAAGCCAGATATTTTCATTAGTATTTATGGAGACAACATACAAGCTAGATTTTTTGTTTGTTTGTTTGTTTGTTTTTGAGATGAAGTCTTGCTCTGCGCCCCAAGCTGGAGTGCAGTGGCACGATCTTAACTCACTGCGACCTCCGCCTCCCCTGTTCAAGCAATTCTCCTGCCTCGGCCTCCTGAGTCGCTGAGATTACAAGCATGAGCCATCACACTCAGCTAATTTTTTGTCTTTTTAGTAGAGACACGGTTTCACCGTGTTGGCCAGGTTGGTTTCGAACTCCTGACCCCAAGTGATCCGCCCACCTGGGCCTCCCGAAGTGCTGGGATTATGGGCATGAGCCACTCCACCTGGCACAAGCGAGATGTTTTTTAATTACTATTTATGGAAACGGAGGAGAGACAAATTTTGCCACCTCCTCTAAAACTTTGAGTACCTGCAGCATCAGGCTTATATTCCTGCCTGGCCCAAAACCCCAATTCCTACACCTTAATTTGTTCATTAACCTCAAGCTTTCATTTTGACCCTTCTCCCCAAGATTCAAATTCAATGAATAATTTTTGGCTTAGATGCTAAGATCCAGACAGGAAGAAGATTATAACGCCAGAAAGAGCCTGCCCTGGAGCCCAACCGCCTGGGTTTTCATGCTTTCCTCTTACTACTTTTGTCACCCCAACAAAGTACTGAGTTTCCTGGGTCTCAGTCCTCATCCGCACAATGGAAGGGATGATGATCACTGTTGCTGTTACAGAATGTTAGTGTCGTTCATAGACGCTTGGTGGGTAGAATAATGCCCACTCAACACAAATCTGTCCATGTCCTAATTCCTAGAGTCCATGAGTATGCTAGGTTGCATGGTAAAATGGACTTTGCAGGCCAGTCATGGTAGCTCATACTTGTCATCCCAGCACTTTGGGAAGCTGAAGCAGGAGGATCACTCAAGCCCAGGAGTTTGAGATCAGCCTGGGCAACATAGTGAGACCTCGTATCTACAAAAAATCTTAAAATTAAAAAAAAAATAATAGCCAGCATGGTGGCACATGCCTGCAGTCCTAGCTATTCAAGAGGCTGAGGCGGGAGGACTGGTTGAGCCCAGGAGGTCGAGATTAGCCTAGGCAACACAGTGAGACCCTATCTACAAACAATCTTAAAAAAAAAAAACAAACAAAAAAACCTAGCGTGGTGGCACATGCCTGCAGTCCTGTCTACTCAAGAGGCTGAGGCAGGAGGATCACTTGCACCCAGGGGTTTGAGGCTGCCGTGAGCTATGATCCAGCCTGGGTGACAGAGCCAGACCCTGTCTCAAAAAAAAGGAGTGTGGAAAACTTTGCAGATGTCATAAAGCTAAGGATCTTGAGATGGGAAGATGATTCAGAATTCCCCAGATGGACCCAAAGTCATCACAAGGGCCCTTATAAAAGAGAGGTGGTGGGAGGCCGAGGCGGGCGGATCACAAGGATCATGAGGTCAGGAGATTGAGACCATGCTGGCCAACATGGTGAAACCCTGTCTCTACTAAAAAATAAATAAATAAATAAATAAATAAATTAATTAATTAATTAATTGGGTGTGGTGTAATCCCAGCTACTCAGGAGGCTGAGGCAGAAGAATTGCTTGAACCTGGGAGTCAGAGGCTTCAGTGAGCCGAGATTGCACCACCACACTCCAGCCTGGCGACAGAGTGAGGCTCCATTTCAAAAAAAAAAAAAAAAAGAGAGGCAGGAGAGTCAGAAAACCAGGTGTGACTGACAACAGAAAGCAGAGGTTAGAGTTATGCCAGGAAGAGGCCACAAGCCAAAGAATGCAGGCGGCCTTTAGAAGCTGGAAGAAGCCAGGAAGCAGATTCTCCCCTACAGCCTCCAGAAGGAACGCAGCCTGGCTGATACCCTGATCTTAGCCCCAGTGAGACTGACTTACAGAACTGTAAGAGAACAAGTGTGTGTTAAGTTGGTTAGGTGTGTGGGGATTTGCTACAGCCGCTGCAGGAAACTAATGCACACACAGAGAGCTGAAAACCCTGCCTGCCACATAAAACGTGCTTTGTAAATATTAATCGTTATCATTTTCATTATCAGTGTCCCATTTGAATCAGCCATCCTGGAAGAGGTACAGAGCAAAGGTGTCTAACCTTAGGATCCCTCTCAAGCCAGCTGTGTGGCTCCATGGGACACACGCACAACTGGGAGTCCTCACCTCCACAATCGACAAATACGTACGTGGTTGTGGCTTCGGAAAAGGGTGGCCTGTGTACGAATTTCTGCTCATCCGTGTGACCTTCAGAGTGTTATGGAATGTATTTGACTCTCAGCTCTTTTCTATATATGAGACAACTGAAATCTATCCCATAGGATTGTTTAAGAATGAAATGACTGTAATCCCAAATGACTTTGGGAGGCCAAGGTGGGCGGATCACAAGGTCAGGAGTTCGAGACCAGCCTGACCAACATGGTGAAACCACGTCTCTACTAAAAATACAAAAATTAGCTGGGCGTGGTGGTGCGTGCCTGTAATCCCAGCTACTCAGGAGGCTGAGGCAGGAGAATCGCTTGAACCCAGGAGGCAGAGGTTGCAGTGAGCCAAGATCCCACCAGTCTCAGCTCACTGCATTCCAGCCTGGGCGACAGAGTGAGATTCCAACTGCGGGGGTGGGGGGGAGGGTAGTGCGGGGTGGGGGGCAGCCGAGGAGGGGTGGGGAAAGAATGAAATGACACAATGTAAGCAGAGTTCTTGGCACATGCTGAGTGCTCAACAAATAATCATGGTAAACATGGGCTGGGCGTGCCGGCTCAGGCCTGTAATCCCAGCACTTTGGGAGGCCAAGATGGGAGGATCACTTGTGTTCAGGAGTTCAAGACCAGCCTGGGCAACATAGGGAGACCCCCCCCCATCTCTAAAAAATATTAAAAATTAGCTGAGCAAGATGGTGCACACCTGTAGTCCCAGCTACTCAGGAGGCTGAGGTGGAAGGATCACTTGAGCCCAGGATATTGAGGCTGCAGTGAGCTATGATTGCACCACTGCACTCCAGCCTGAATGACAGAGCAAGACCCCATTTCCTAAAAGAAAAAAATTCACTTGCTTATGTGATAAATATTTGTTGTGTTCCTCCTACTATGCGGAGTTGTCGGTAGACTGGACAGGTGAAATACCTTCTTGCATGAGGCTAATATTTTACTAGGGTGGGAAAGACAAAATACAAATGAGGTTTTCTGACCAGTCGTGGTGGCTCACCCCTGTAATCCCAGCACTTTGGGAGGCCGAGGTGGGTGGATCACTCGAGGCCAGGAGTTCAAGACCAGCCTGGCCAACATGGTGAAACCCCATCTCTACTAAAAATACAAAAATTAGCCGGGCATGGTGACACATGCCTGTAATCCCAACTATTCCATAGACTAAGGCACAAGAATCTTTTGAAGCCAGGAGGCGGAGGCTGCTGTGAGCCGAGATCACACCACTGCATTCCAGCCTGGGTGGCAGAGCAAGACTCGGTCTCAAAAAAAAAAAAAAAAAAAAAGAAATGAGGCTTTCAGTCTGGGATGGTGACAAGTTCCTGGGACTAGATAATGGTGATGATGGTGCAACATTGTGAATGTACTTATGGCCACCAAATTGTGCACTTTAAAATAGTTAAAATCATAATCTTACGTGTATACTACCACAGTAAACAAAACCAAAATCATTTCAGAATACGAAAAATGCAATGAAAAAAATAAAACACAGGGGAATGTAAACGATAGTGCCTGACAGATGTCTCCTTTAGACAGTCAGGGAAAGGCTCTCTGAGCAGGTGAGATTTGAACCAAAACCTACAGTCAGCCACACACAGTCTGAAGAACAAGCATTCCAGGCAGAGGGATCAGTGAGGGCAAAGCCGCTGATGTGGGAAACAGTGTGACATGTTCTGACGCACAGAAGGGAGGGCCACATGGCTGGACCCTTCATTTTTCCCCTTAGGGTGGGCCTCCTGCATGCGCAGTGCCTCCTTTAGGCTTGGGAGGTGAGCGTGCGCGGTGTGTTTACTGGAATTGTACACAAGCTCGTCTGAGACTTTCTTCCCTTTCCAGTGAAATGTCCCCCGAAAGGTCAGACTCTGCCATTTTGTCTCTTAATGCGCATGCCCGGGCTCATTCGCCTAATCCCTGAAATTAATTGATTGATTGATTTTTTTTTTTTTTTTGAGACGGAGTCTCACTCTGCCACCCAGGCTAGAGTGTAGTGGCATGATCTCAGCTCACTGCAACCTCTGCCCCCCGGTTCAAGCGATTCGCCTGCCTCAGCCTCCCGAGTAGCTGGGATTACAGGCGCCTGCCACTGCACCCGGCTAATTTTTGTGTTTTTAGAAGAGAAGGAGTTTCACCATCTTGGCCAGGCTGATCTTGAACTCCAGACCTCACGATCCACACACCTCCCAGCCTCCCGAAGTGCTGGGATTACAGGCGTGAGCTACCGCGCCCAGGCCATCCCTGAGATTTTACTGGAAGCTGCTGACTACCAATTTTGGGATAAGTGCAGAGGAACGAAAAGATGGTGACACTCGCAAGCCTAAGTCAGAGCCTTGTAGTTCTCAGCAAGGCACTGCATTTGTGTTCCCCATGCACATACATGCACAGAGTGTTTTCCTGAGCGGGCATGTGAGAAGCCACTGATATCAATCACCTCTGGAAGTGGGAACCAGGGGTAAATAGGAGACTTCTTTCCAATTAAGTTTTTATCACAGATGTGTGACTTAATGTCTTTAAAAACGATTTAATTTTGTATATACCTAGAAGAGAAGAGTTGCAATATTCCCAACACAAAGAAATGATAAATGTTGGAAGTAATGGATATCCTAAATACCCTGATTTGATCATTACACATTGTATGCATGTATCAAAATATCACATCAGTGGCTCACACCTGTAATCCCAGCACTTTGGGAGGCTGAGGTGGGAGGATTACTTGAGACCAGGAATTTGAGACCAGCCTGGACAACATAGTGGGACACCATGTCTATTAAATAAATAAATAAGGAAAAGAAAAAAAATCACATGTACCTCAATAGATATATACAATTGTTGTGTATCAATAAAACATTTTAAAAACAGTAATTATACATGTATATCTATGCACATACATAATGTGTATATATGTATACGTGCACATGCCTGTATACATTATAGATGTGTATATATGTATACATAATATACACACATCATATGTGCACATATACAGGTATATGCATGCACATAACTCACATGAAAACATGCAGAGTTAAAATGGTTTTTAAAAAAGATAGAACATCCTGGGTAAAGCAATAGGAAGCAGTTTAAAATCACAAAATGAAAAATCTACAACAATGAGATGGCTGTCTTAGGAATGGATTAATTTTATGGGGTAGTTATTGACTTACCAAATTTATTGAACATCTATAGAGCAAAGTGCGGTGCCAGGGGCCTCTTGGTGTTGGCATTCCAATTCCACTGGCATTCCAGTGATTAAAAGCCTCTGTGGATGTTTCACTGGTGCCCAGCAGAGTGACATTTAATAAGGTACTTCACAGCTTACCCGTCTATAAAATGGGGATGCTAATAAGCAGATCTACTTCATAGAGTTGTTGGGAGGATTGAAATAGATGAAAGATACAAAATGCTTAAGACAATGTGTGCTATAGAGATAATTCACAATAAATGATGGCCATTAATGATGATGATGATGATGATGATGATGATGATAACATTCATTCACCATGCTAGACCTGCAGTAATAATTAATTAAGCAAACATTTTGAGAATGTTCTAATTCTCTTCTTTTACTTTTGTTATTTATTGGCTTTCAAACTTTCCTGAAAATATTACCTTCTGAGAAATTTTTTCCCTGCTTAATGATACTCTTCATTGTTAATATTCCCTCATGAATCTATCCATCAACCATCCTTTTACCAACCCTTCTTTCATCATCCATCCATCCACCCACCCATCCACCCATGTATCCTTCCACCCATTCTTACATCCATTCCTCCATCTATCCATCTTTTCATCTATCTTCTTCCATCATCCATTCATCTACCCATCAATTCATCCACCCATTCATCCTTCCACCCATTCTTCCATCCATCAATTCTCCCATCCTTTTGTCCATCTTTCACCAGCCATCTATCTATCCACTCATCTATCCATTCATTTATCCTTCTATTCATCCGTTATTCATTCAATCCATCCCCTTATCATCCATCCATCAATCATTCATCCAATAAGTATTTAAGAAACCCACCATCCATAAGAAACTGTGTCAAGTACCAAGAGGAACCATACATGATTTCTGCCCTCAACAATCAGAGATAAATCGTTTCATCCATCCTTCGATTTATTCATCCACTCCTCATTCATCCTTCCATCCATCCATTCTTTCACCATTCATCCATTCTTCTATCCACCCATCCTTCCCTTCATTCTCTAATCTTCCATCAATCCACCACCCATCCAATGAGTATCCAAGAACTCTATCATCTAGAAGGAAATGTGGTGGGTACCAAGAGGAACCAGATATGATAGCTGTCTTCAAACAGCTAGAGATAAGACATTGGCACCAATATCTACCACCCAACATGGAAAATAATGGCAGCCACAACTGGTAGTGTTAAGGCACTGATAGGGTGCTCGAGAGGCAGCTTAGCCCACAGCCTCTGCCCTCTCGTTCTCTTAAGCCAAAACAATTTCACAGTGGAGTGGTGAGAAGATAATAGCACCCAACAAACCAGGGTTCAAATCCTACCTCTCCCATGTTTCAACTGGGTGGCCTTGGGCAGGTCATTTCACCTCTCTGGACTCCAAGTCAATATTCCTATCTGTTTAGTGGAGATAAAATCTCAACTGTAGGAGCCATTGTGATAATTACAGGCACACATGGGGCTGTAAAGTCACTGAAGTATAGTGTACCTTCAATATAATGAGTCCTGCTTCTCAGCAGCAAATGACCCCAGATCTGAAACAAAACTTCAGTGTAAGCCTTCCCTCCACCTCTAAGCACACACACACACCTCTTCTATTACATATTTAGGCTGCCTTTGGAGGGAGAAGCAACAGGATCTCAGTAAGCTCTTTTTGAATCTCAACTTTCTTTTTTCCTAAAATAGGGAGAGTAAGCCTTACCTTGGAGAAATGGTGCAAAAACTGATAGAACCATGAAGATTTTAACCCACTACTAAGAATTTAATAAGTAATTCACCCAGTCTCTTAACAAGTAACTTGTTCCCTTTTCTTCAGTTTCTTCCCTAAACTTGGGATTCAGGCAACCTTCCTTAGCATTACATCATTCATATAATCTGGTTTAACCCATTTCTTTGAGTTTATTAACAGAGAAAGGACCTCACCCACAAGACCCCCTTCCCTACTTTCTCTGGCTTTCCCCTTCCAGAACCAATATGGCAGCCGCCAGCTACTTCTGGCTCTTGAGCACTCGAAATGGGAAAGTTCCAATTGTTCTATGTTGTAAGCGTAAAATACTTATTGATTCTGAAGACAAAGTATAGGAAAAAAATGTAAAGCATCTCATTAATAATCATTTGTATTCATTATGTGTTGAAATGATAATCGTTTAGATACCCATGTATTCCACAAAACATATTATTAAAATAAATTGCACTTATCTTTTCTTACTTTAATTTTAAAGTGCTTCTGCTATAAAACTTACAATGATTTATGTGGCCCACATTATATTTCTAGTCCACCATGATGCTCTAGACCTTCCTTCTTTGTTATGGGGGCCTCAAGACCCCACTTCTCACACCCTCCCAAGTTTCCAGGTCAAAATGTACCTTTCAGAGAGTTCTTCTGGGCCCTAGCTCTCTCCACGATCTCTCTTTACGGTTCTGCTCCCAAGAGCTCTGGATTATCTGGGGATTGGTTGAATGGCTTTGGCCCCAGCCTGTCTGTAGGACACAACGGCAGCTTCTCAAAGGAGGGTTCTTCATCAGTGGTTACTGTCAGAAGACAGTTTGGATGAGATCGGCTGTGGTTAATGTATGATGTCTGGAGATAAGCCCATGCATATCCACGAGGCCCATAAAATTCAGTCAAGTGTACATGGACGGGGCCTTGCGGGGGCTGGGGTCAGGGACAAGAATATTAATAAACAGAGGAGGGAACGTTCCCAGAAATTCAGCAATGAGGAGCTGGAGAGGTTTCAGCTGAACAATGAAAGAGCGCTACAATTTTCTTTTCTTTTCTCTTTCTTTCTTTTTTTTTTTTTTTTTTTTTTGAGATAGAATCTTGCTCTGTTGCCCAGGCTGGAGTGCAATGGTGTGATCTTGGCTCACCACAACCTCCGCCTCCTGGGTTCAAGCCTTTCTCCTGCCTCAGCCTCCTGAGTAGCTGGGATTACAGGCATGCGCCACCACGCCCTGCTAATTTTGCACTTTTAGTAGAGATGGGGTTTCTCCATGTTGGTCAGGCTGGTCTCGAACTCCCATCCTCAGGTGATCTGGCCGCCTCAGCCTCCCAAAGTGCTGGGATTACAGGCATGAGCCACCGTGCCTGGCCAAGCCCTAGAATTTTCTAGTGAAATGGCAAGCATGGGATAATTGAAACTAGCCTTCTGAAATACGTCATTTTATTTTATTTTTTCATTTTATTTCTGAGACAGGGTCTCACTCTGTCATCCAGGCTGGAGTACAAAGCCGTGATCGCGGCTCACTGTCACCTCCGCCTCCTGGGTTCAAGTGATTCTCCTGCCTCAGCCTCCTGAGTAGCTGGGATTACAGGTGCCCACCACCACACCCAGCTGATTTTTGTATTTCTAATAGAGACAGGGTTTCACCATGTTGGCCAAGCTCGTCTTGAACCCCTGGCCTCAGGTGATCCACCTGCCTCAGCCCTGCAAAGTGCTGGGAGTATAGGCTATCATTTTTAAATGATTCTCCACCATCCTGGGATTTTGTGAAGAAGTCCACAAGCCTTCTCTTGGGATCTTTCAGAGTTGGCCACATGTTACAGCTGACCCTAGTGTGACTCCTTGGTCTTACAGATAAGGGAATCGGGGCACAGCTAGACTCAGGGACTTGCTGCACCTCATACAGCAAATTGGTGGGGAGAGCAGGGTTTGACCCAGGGTGTCTGGGGCTCTTTGTTTTATTGATTCTTTGGTGCTGCATCCACATGTCCCAGGCTTGGGTGTTTTCAGAAGAAGAGTCTCGCAAGCTGGCGGTTTCTCACATGGCAGCCTCCTCTGCCCTGACTTCTCTGTCTGTCTCTGCCTTCACTTCTTTTCGCTGGCTGTCTCTCTGGCCCTCCCTGTCACTCTCTTCCTCAGCCTCTCTTTCACCATCTCTCCACTCCCTCTTTCTTTCTCCCTCTGTCCTTGCCTCCTTTTCCTTCCTCTTTGAAGCTCTTTCTCTGTCTTTGGGTTTTGTTCAGTGTCTGTCTTTCTGTTTGAATGTCTCATTGTATATTGATGTGTGTGTGTGTGTGTGCGTGTGTGTGTTTTCCTCTCTTTCTCTTCATCCATCAACCTGTTTCTTCTTCTTCTTTTTTTTTTTTTTTTGTTGAGTCAGAGGATGGAGTTTCGCCTTGTCACCCAGGCTACAGTGCAGTGGCATGATCTCAGCTCACAGCAACCTCTGCCTCCCAGGTTCAAGCAATTCTCCTACCTCAGCCTCCCAAGTAGCTGGGACCACAGACACATGCCACCACACCCAGCTAATTTTTGTATTTTTTAGGAGAGATGGTTTCACCAGGTTGGCCAGGCTAGTGTCGAATTCCTGGCCTCAGGTGATCTACCCACCTCGGCCTCCCAAAGTGCTGGGATTACAGGCATAAGCCGCTGCACCCAGCCCACATTAACCTGCTAAGGGATTTTTGGATCTCGTATGGCTAATAATAAAGGGAAACTGATTGAAGAAATACTTGCAGAATGGGAAACTGATGACATGCAATGCAATGATGAGTGACATGAAACAAAGATGTTAAAGGGGAGAATGGGTGGCTCCGCAAATGTACAATATCTTAGCACACTTGGTCTTCATAAAGTATCAATAATAATAATAGCAAAAAGGCAGTGTGCCAGAGACCACCCGTTATGTTGTAGAATATAGTCAAGATCTGTAAAAGATGTTCAAACAAGAAGGAAAGAGGTGCTGGGCACAGTGGCTCATGCTTGTAATCCCAGCACTTTGGGAGACCAAGGCTGGTGGATCACCTGAGGTCAGGAATTCAAGACCGTCCTGGCCAACATGGTGAAACCCCGTCTCTACTAAAAATGCAAAAATCAGCTGGGTCTGCGGGCACACGCCTGTGGTCCCAGCTACTCGGGAGGCTGAGGCAGGAGAATCGCTTGAACTCAGGAGGTGGAGGTTTCAGTGAGCGGAGATCACGCTACCTCACTCCAGCCTGGGAAACAGAGCAAGACTCCATCTAAAAAAAAAAGAAAGAAAAGAAAAGAAAAGGAAAAAGTTAGAAATAAGTGAAGGCAACAGTCATTCATTTCCAAAAACTAGGATTCTTCAAAGGTATTTTTAAAGTCTTGGATAGGCTTTTATTTCATAAGAGCTTCTAATTTGACAGTTGTTGACATTTTTGACAGTTTAGTTGGGGGTAGGGCTTTCTTTTGCCACTTTTTTCCAAAGGAGATTCCATCTTACTGAGGAAAAAAAAATGGAGATTAAAAGATAGCCCGTTTTCCACAATTTTTTTCTGAGACAGGGTCTCACTCTGTTGCCCACGCTAGAGTGCAGTGGTGCGATCATAGCTCACGGCAGCCTCAAACTCCTGGGCTCAAAAATCCTCCTACCTCAACCTCTCAAAGCGCTGGGACAACAAGCACATGCCACCATGTTCGGCTAATTTGTCAATTTTTTTTTTTTGTAGAGATGGGGGTCTCTCATTATGTTTCCCAGGCTGGTCTCAAACTCCTGGTTGCAAACAGTCCCCCTACCTTAACCTCCCAAAGCACTGGGATTGCAGACGTGAGCCACTGTGCCCAGCCCCTCTTCTAAGAATAGTAACTAAGGGCCGGGCGCGGTGGCTCACGCCTGTAATCCCAGCACTTTGGGAGGCCAAGGCGGGTGGATCACCTTGTTCGAGATCAGCCTAACCAACACGGTGAAACCCTGTCTCTACTAAAAATACAAAAATTAGCCAGACGTGGTGGCAGGCTTCTGTAATCCCATTTACTCGGGAGGGTGGGGCAGGGGAAATCGCTTGAACCTGGGAGGCGGAGGTTGCAGTGAGCCAAGATTGCACCATTGCACTACAGCCTAGGCAACAAGAGCAAAATTCTGTCTCAAAAAAAAAAAAAAAAAAAAAAGGAACAGTAGCTAAGAACACGCTGTTTCAGAATTCATGATTAATCTGATTTTTCTTTTTTTGATACTTTTTTAATTTATTTATCTCGTAGTTGGAAACGTAGGTGTCCATAATGCTGCACCGCTTATTCCTCAGAACTTCAAAGCCATCTGCAGCCCATTAGGTTAATCGCCAAGGGCCTCTAGAGAACAGTGGCCCACACTGAAGCTTTGTGGAGCATCAACAAAGGTGCTTATATTAGGGAAGCAAACCTGCTTTTCCAAGAAGCCTCCCTGGGCCTCTCCAGGGGATTCTTGAGCCCTGGCTCAAGACCAGGAAGATCTGAGATACCGGTAGGCCTGGGACTGCTCATGGGCTCCCTGATGCTTCTCTTCCTGGAAACGACGTGAAATTCCTCAGCCTGCATCTTCCCTGTCTGTTATTTTAAGTATTTCTTTTTCTATATTTCTCCCTATGCAAGGTGGATAGCTTAACTTTGGCACAGAGCGAGAGCAAGGAAGGAGGGAGAAGGTGGGGATGAAAGATGAAAGAAGAGGAGGAAAGGGAAGAGGGGAAGGAGGAGGAGGGAGAAGAGGTGGGGAAGGAGGTGGAAGAGGAAGGAGGAGGAGGGGGAGAAAGAGGGAAAGGAGGGGGAGGAAGAGGGGGAGGAGGTGAAGGAAGAGGAGGAGGAGGGAGAGAAGGAGGAGAATGAGGGAGAGTAGGAAGAAGGAGGAGGAGAGAAGGAGGGGAGAAAGAGGAGGAAGAGGAAGAGGAGGGGGAGGAGAACCAGACGAAGGAGGAGGAGGGAAAGGAGGAGGGAAATGAGGAGGAGGGGGAGGAGGAGGACGGAAGGGTAGGAAGAGGCAGAGGAGGAGGAGGGGAAGGAGGAAGAGGGGGAGGAGGAGGGGAAGGAGGAAGAGGGGAAGGAGGAGGGGAAGGAGGAGGAGGGGAAGGAGGAGGAGGGAAGAGGAGCAAGAGGGGGAGAAGGAGGAGGGAAGGAGGAGGAGGGGAAGGAGGAGGAGGGGAAGGAGGAGGAGGGGAAGGAGGAGGAGGGGAAGGAGGAGGAGGGAAGAGGAGCAAGAAGGGAGGAGGAGGGGGAGGAGGGGAAGGAGGAGGAGGGAAGAGGAGGAAGAGGGAGAGGAGGAGGAGGGGGATACAGAGGGGAAGGAGAGGGAGGAGGAGGAGGATGAGGGGGACGAGGGGAAGAAAGAAGAAAAGGAGGAGGGGAGGAAGAGGAGAACAAGAAGGGAGAAAAAGAATGAGGAGGAGGAGAAGGTAAAAAAGAGAGGGACAAGGAAGAAGTGGGGAGGAGGGAAAGAGAGGAGAGACAGGGAGGGGAAGTGGGGAGGAGGGAAAGAGAGGAGGGACAGGGAGGGAAGTGGGGAGAGGGACAGGGAGGGAAGTGGGAGGAGGGAAAGAGAGGAGGGACAGGGAGGGGAAGTGAGGAGGAGGGACAGGGAGGGGAAGTGGTTGTGGTTAGTTCCAGGGGCCATGAAATCGTGGACATCAGCTGGTCGACCACAAGTGTCTGACAGGAGCATGGCCCGGCACATGGGGCTCCTGCTGGTTTGGCTCTGCCTGATTCGCGGTGTGGTCGGTGGTGTGGTCGGTGCTCTATTCAACGTTCTAGAAGAAGGTGAGGAGACAGGTGACCCTGGCTGGGACGGAGTCCTGCACATCGGCTGCTGTATGTAATCAAGTTCCAGTCTCCACGGAGGGCGACAGTCTCCCTTGCTTTAGGTACCTTAAGAAAGAAAAAAATACTCTCCCTTTCAGGTCAGAAACACAATCTATGGGTAAAGATTTTTTTAAAAATAAGAAAGTTCAGCTAATAACATAATGAAAGACTAAGAATATAAACTGGAAAATCCTGGTGACATGTTACTTGAAAACCATGTGTCTCCTCCCTTCATGCTAGGAGATTTTAAATGCCTCATGCAGAGGTTTTGAAAATGAGACTAATTTTCATAAAGTCGATTTTATTCCTTTTCCAAAGTCGTGTTGCCTGTAGCAATTATGAAGGAAAAATAGAAAAATAAGAAAGGAATTCACTATGGATGCATCTGGCACGTTTGATGAGGACTAAGCATAGTTTCAAAAACAATTTTTTATGGAATGACCAAGAAGAATGATCTTGCGATATTTCTTTTAAGTATTCTTCAGGACATCTTTGCATTAAAAAAAAAAAAACACTGTGCTTGCTAATTTTTTTTTAAAAGAACAGAAAAGAAAAAGATACTCCCAATGTAACTATGACCACTGCTTTCTTATCCACTAAAATTATTTTATACTTATGGAAAAATAACACTGTACTTGGCCACAGGTTTTTTTTTAAATCAGACATCATGTTTGTAGATACATAAAAAGGAATATAGATAAGTGGAAGAAAGCTAATTAAGATGATCCTAAAGCTTCTCCACTGTCAATGTCTGGTCTCCTGAATTACGGATGTCATATTTTTCCACATAATACTTGTGCTATTCAGAGGCTTAATGATGAAGCATTTCTCTTAATAATGCATCAGAGAATAAAAACTCATGGGCCCCGGGCTCTCTGGCCTGTATTTTAAATGATGTGGTGGTAGTCTACTTTTGATCTGCAGAACCGTTGCCTATTCACTATCTCCCTCTCTCTCCCCTTGTGAGCATCTGCCTCCTGGACTTATTGTCTCTCTCTTTCTTTCTTTTTTTTGAGATGGATTCTTCCTCTGTCACCCAGACTGGAGTGCAGTGGTGTGATCTCGGCTCACTGCAACCTCAGCCTCCCAGATTCAAGCAATTCTCCTGCCTCAGCCTCCTGAGTAGCTGGGACTAAAGGCACGTGCCACCATGCCCGGCTAATTTTTGTATTTTTAGTAGAGACCAAGTTCCACCGTGTTGGACAGGCTGGTCTCGAACTCCTGACCTTTGGTGATCCACCTACCTCAGCCTCCCAAAGTGCTGGGATTATAGGCAGGAGCCACCGCACCCAGCCTATTGTCTCTTAAGAGTTTCTTTTGAGCTACTGAGTAGCAAACTGCAAGTTTTTGATGCTGGTTGAATTCAATACAGACAATAACAACTGGGTCCCCACAGCAATCCGGCTTGCAGATTATAAGATGTCATCACAAATAAGGGGAAGGTGGGAACTCATAGACATCTAGGGCTCAAAGTCTTGCTCGAGGCCATAGGCTAAGCTTCGTTGGAACCCAGAGATGCTGGAGGGAAATCTGGACTCCTGAGCTTGCCAGGAGCAGTCAAGTGGGACAGAGGAGGCGAAGGGAGTCCTCAGTTCTTGATGAGTGGCGATGTATGAGAGCTCCCAGCTGTGGCTCTTCCTCATCCTCATCAGAGGAGCACTGCATTTTAGTGTTTTAGAAGCAGTGACATGCCGGGCGCTGTGGTTCACACCTGTAATCCCAGCACTTTGGGAGGCCAAGGCGGGCAGATCACGAGGTCAGGAGTTCAAGACCAGCCTGGCCAACATGGCAAAACCCTATCTCTACTAAAAATATAAAAATTAGCAGGGCATGGTGGCAGGTGCCTGTAATTCCAGCTACTCAGGAGGTAGAGGCAGGAGAATCGCTTGAACCCATGAGGCGGAGGTTGCAGTGAGCTGAGATCATGCCATTGCACTCCAGCCTGGGCGACAAGAGCAAGATTCGGTCTCAAAAAAAAACAAAAAAAACAGTGACATGATAGGTTTGCTAGATGCACAGGATGCAGAGGCTAAACAGCATGAGCATCTCCACTCATGAGCATGCGATATACACCTCCACCTCTTCCCACTAGTGCACGATCTAGTGGGAAGACAGAAGAGGAAACAGACCGTGTGTGTGGCACATGCTAAATCGGCTATACGCCTGGCCTGAAAAAGAAAAAGTAGTTGAATTGGCAAGACTTCACCAAGGACTTGATTGAGTGATCTTGTTCCAGGGCTAGGAATTTGCTGTGTCCAGCATGTAATTACTATTGCAAGTTGATGGGTTGTCTAAGGGATTACATGGGAGTGGGGTCCCTTGCGGGGAGAACTGCCCAGGTGTGTATACCGGACATGCTTCGTGAACCCAGAACTCTGGGGTTTTCACTTTTGCCAGTTCAGGCTTTGGTGCAGTAGGACTGCCCGCCAACCAATCGTTTGATGTCAACAACGGTTTGTGCTAAAATGTGAATCTTGCATTGCAAGAGCCATTACTATTTAAAGAGGATGAGGAGGAACCACGGCTAAGAGCTCTCATGCATCCCCACTCATCAAGATCTGAAGGCTCCTCTGGCCTCCTCTGTCCCACTTGACTCTGCTCCTGGCAAGCTCAGGAGACCAGTTTTCCCTCCAGCATCTCTGGGTTCCAACCAAGCTTAGCCTGTGGCCTCGAGCAAGACTTTGAGCCCTCGATGTCTATGAGTTCCCACATCTGAAACAGGAGGATCATGATTCTTGCTGCCTCCCAGGGTTGCTGGAAGATGAAATGGGTTAGCATGCGTGACGCTCAGAACAGAATTGTTATCATTATGTCATTATTACTACTATTACAGTACCGAAAGTACTATTACAGTATTAAAGAGGCAGGATAAGGGTTTGGATTTAGTAGTCGATACTCACAGAGTGAGTTTAACTACTTTAAACTTCTCATACAAGTGGAATCAGGCAATATTTGTCCTTCTGTGACTGGTTTGGTTCACTTAGCCTAATGTCCTCCAGGTTCATCCATGTTACTGAAAACGGCAGGATCTTCTCTTTTTTTTTTTTGAGACGGAGTCTCGCTCTGTCACCCAGGCTGGAGTGCAGTGGCGCAATCTCGGCTCACTGCAAGCTCCGCCTCCCGGGTTCACGCCATTCTCCTGCCTCAGCCTCCAAGTAGCTGGGACTACAGGCACCCGCCACCACGCCCGGCTAATTTTTTGTATTTTTAGTAGAGACGGGGTTTCACCGTGGTCTCGATCTCCTGACCTCGCGATCCGCCCGCCTCGGCCTCCCAAAGTGCTGGGATTACAAGCGTGAGCCACCGCGCCTGGCCTCTCTTTTTTTAATTTTTAAAATTTTTTTGATTTTTTAATTTTTAATTTTATTTTATTTGTTTCTGAGAAAAGGTCTCACTTTGTTGCCCAGGCTAGAGTGCAGTGGCGTGATCTCAGCTCACTGCAACTTCCGCCTCCCGGGACTGAAGTAATCCTCCAACTCAGCCTCCTAGTACTGGGACCACAGGAGCACACCACCATGCCCAGCTAATTTTTTTGTAATTTTGGTAGAGATAAGATTTCGCCAAGTTGCCCAGGCAGGTCTCAAACTCCTGAGCTCAAGCGATCTGCCCACCTCTGCCTTCCAAAGTGCTGTGAGCCACCACACCCAGCCCTGCCTAAAGGTTCTTTGATCAAGGTTGTTTTGACCTAATGGCAGGATCAATAGTAAAGACATCTTCTGGCCAGGCGTAGGTCAAGGTGGGAGGATCGCTTGAGCCCAGGAATTCAAGACCAGCCTGGGAAACGTAGTGAGATCTATGTCTCTATAGCAAATTTTGAAAATTAGCCAGGTATGGGAGTGTATGCCTGTAGTTCCAGCTACTTGGGAGGCTGAAGCAAGAGAATCACTTGAGCCTGGGAAGTCAAGTCTGCAGTGAGCTATGATAGCACCACTGTACTCCAACCTGGGTGACAGAGTGAGATTCTGTCTCAAAAAAAAAAAAAAAAAAAAAAGTAAGTACATGTAGTACATGTTCTTACACAAAGAACAGTAGATAAAATAGAAATTTTAGGGACATTCTGAGAATGGGGTTAATCAGAAACCAACACAGCGAATTAGCATCCAAGACAGAGGTGTTTCAGCCTCCACAAACTGTATTGTCTAGTGATACTCAAATTCTTCATCTTCATCCTCACTGTCTGGGGTTGCATTGCATAGTGTCCTTCCAAATTTCATGTTTACCAGAGATCTGTGAGTATGACTCTATTTGAAATAGGTCTTTGTAGATGTACTTAATTAAGATGCAGTCATAATGGATAAGGGTTGGCCCTAATCCAATGACTGGTATCTTTATAAGAAGAGGAAACAGGCACATCCAGGGAAGACAACCAAGCATAGTCACAAGCAGAGATTAAAGTGATGCTGCCACAAGCCACAGAATTCTACAGCTTGCCAGCAGCCACCAAAAGCAAGGAGAGAGGCATGGAACAGTTTATGCCTCTGAGCTCCTAAGAAGGAACCAACCCTGGCATTTTGGCCTTCTGGCCTCCAGATCTGTGAGACAATAAATGTCTATTGCTCTAGACCAAACAGTCTATGGTACTTTGTCTGGATTTTTTTTTTTTTTTTTTGAGATAGGGTCTCACTCTGTCACCCAGGCTGGAGTGCGATGGCACAATCATGGCTCACTGCAGTCTTGACCTCCCAGGCTCAAGTGATCCTCCTCCCTCAGCCTCCCAAGTAGCTGGGACTACAGGTGCATGCCACCATGCCCAGCTAATTTTTGTGTCTTTATTTATTGTAGAGATGGGGTCTTGCTATGTTGCCCAGGCTGGTCTCAAACTCCTGGGTTCAAGCAGTCCTCCTGGCTCAGCCTCCAAAAGTGCTGGGATTACAAGCATAAATCACCATGCCTGACCAGTAAAATTCTACAACACAAAACCAAGGAAGAAGCAATCACAGAGGCCACGTGTCTCTCCTGTCTGGGGGATGAGTCTCCCGTGGTTTGGTACCCGAGGACCCCAACTCCTCCCCATTCATCATTACTGCTCTTCACCAGTGCTCTTCCAGGCCTTCTGACATTCTCTAGATTCGTAAGTTTTGACTTCTATCTTGTGCTATATTCCTGGTCTTTGACATAGAATGGAAGAGCAAGTGCAGAACTTTGGGAAGACTCCTGACCCAGCTCTTGAACCCAAACAAGAATCTTGGCCAAGTTAGGATCGTAGGACTACCATGTAGCAGGCTGCAGCAATTCCCCACGATAGCGAGGTGACTGCAGCTTTTTTTCCCTAGTCTGTTCAACCAGCTTCCCCAAGCTCCCTCCTCTGGGGCTCCGTAGCTTGGAAAAATAAAGTCTGATAAACTATATCCTCCTGTGGGCAACTGCGAGAATACCAATATCTGCTGTCGAAGATGCTGAAATTCACTGCTCATCCTCTGGAAAAGTGATCAGGTTCAGGGGACTTCGTAAGCTCCCGAACACATTTCACATGCTTTCATTTTATTTACATTCACTTATTCTTTTCCTTTTTTTTTTTTTTTTTCTAGACAAAGTCTTGCTGTGTCACTCAGGCTGGAGTGCAGTGGTGTGATCTCAGGTCACTGCAACCTCCACCTCCCAGGTTCAAGTGATTCTCCTGCCTCAGTCTCCCGAGTAGCTGGGATTACAGGCACACACCACCATGCCTGGCTAATTTTTGTATCTTTAGTAGAGACAGGGTTTCACCATGTTGGCTAGGCTGGTCTCGAAGTCCGGACCTCAGGTGATCTGCCTGCCTCGGCCTCCCAAAGTGCTGAGATTACAGGTGTGAGCCACCATGCCTGGCCCACTCACTCTTTTTCTAATGTGCTTCCTCTCTTCATATCTCTGAAGAACTTTTAACATTTCTTTCAAGGCAGGTTTTCTGGTAGCAAATTCCCTCAATGTTTGTTTGTCTGAGAATCTTTGTCTTTCTTTCTCCTTCACTTTTGAAGAATAATTTTGCAGGGTACAGAATTCTAGATTGAAGATTTTTTTTTCTCTCAACACTTTAAATGCTTCATTCTTAGCTGCATGGTTTCTGGAGAGAAGTTGGGTATAATTCTTATCTTTGCTTCTCTATAGGTAAGGTATTTTTCCCCCTCTGGCTTCTTTCAAAAGATTTTTCTTTTAAAAAATTTTATTTTAGATGTAGGGGGTACATGTGCAGATTTGTACGTTGCATAAATGGTGAGGTTTGGGATTCAATTGAAGCCATCACCCAAATAATGAACATAGGCCCAGTAGGTAGTTTTCTTTTTTTTTGTGATACAGGGTCTTATATTGCCCAGGCTGGAGTGCAGTGGTGTGATCTCAGGTCACTGCAACCTCCACCTCCCAGGTTCAAGTGATTCTCCTTCCTCAGCTTCCCGAGTAGCTGGGATTACAGGCACACACCACCACGCCTGGCTAATTTTTGTATTTTTAGTAGAGACGGGATTTCACCATGTTGGCCAGGCTGGTCTGGAACTCCTGACCTCATGATCCGTCACCTCAACCTCCCAAAGTGCTGGGATTACAGGCATGAGCCACTGCGCCCGGTCATCAATAGGCAGTTTTCAAGCCTGGGTCCCCTCCTTACCTCCCCACTTTTGTAATCCCCAGTGTCTATTGTTCCCATCTTTGTGTCCCTGTGCACCCAATGTTTAGTTCCCACTTATAAGTGAGAACATGTGGTACTTGGTTTTCTGTTTCTGCATTAATTTGCTTAGGCTAACGGCCTCCAGCTGCATCCATGTTGCTAAAAAGGACATGATTTCGTTCTTTGTTATGGCTGTGTGAAACAATTTCGATTTGGGTTTATCTGAAAAAGTGAGACTCATTTTTATTTCAAATAAGGGTATTTTTAAAACCTTACATATTATAACAGAATTTAGCTTGAATTATGACCAAAGGCGAATTCTTGAGAATGAAAAGAATTGGGATGCAGGACTTTCCTGACAAAATAGTTATGATTTTCCAGTGCATAGCTTTGTCTTCTTCCATTCTACACTTTCCTCAAAGGGTCATAAAGAAAGCCAGTTTGTATAAGTATTCTAAGACTAATTCTAGGACTATATTAATTTTTAGGGGCCCTTCTTAATCCTTTGAAATTAAAAATATATATATTATATATATATTTTTATATATATTTTATATATAAAATATTTTGTATATATTTATATTTATATTATATACATATATGTATATTATATATATATATATATAATTTTTTTTTCTTCAAGCCAGGCACGGCGGCTCACACCTGTAATCTCAGCATTTTGGGAGGCCGAGGCGGGTGGATCACCTGAGGTCAGGAGTTTGGGACCAGCCTGGCCAACATGGCAAAACCGTGTCTCTACTAAAAATATAAGAATTAGCCAGGTGTGGTGGTACACACCTGTAGTCCCAGCTACTTGGGAGGCAGAGGCAGAGGCAGAAGACTCCCTGGAACCCACCAGGCAGAGGTTGCAGTGAGCTGAGATCGTGCCACTGCACTCCAGCCTGGGTGACAGAGTAAGACTCCATGTCAAAAAAAAAAAAAAATTCTGTTCAAAGCCCTTATGGAGTCACAATATGTGCTATTTTAACTTTTTTGTATCACTGTCATTAAATTCATACATTCTTGCATCTTTCACAAAGTGACCGGCTTCATTTTGTAGTCCACTTGCTTTGCAACTGCACTGTACTTGCAAGACATTTTTTGAAACATAACGTCCCAACATTCACAACAAATGATCCACCAGGGAGATGGCAGAAAGAATTTCTGGTGTTAATCAGAGTGGGATGTTTGAGTGGGGACTCATAATTTTATAGCACCAAGGATGGTGCACTATGTTTATGATACGATGATGCTGCATTCTGAGGCTTACCTGGTGATACCTGCTCTAAGATCACAGTGCTTAGCAGACAGGCTATGTTGGATTCGTTATCTGTATCTCCCCATTCATGAGATCAGGCCTATGATGATCCTCAAAACCAAAATCCATTTCCTAACAGTTTCACTATGGAATGCATACTGAATGAACCCAACAAATCCAGGAGGTAGATACAATTATAATCCCTATATTTCAGAGAAAGACAAGCTTAACTCCTGATGAGTCCATCGATCTTGGATTCCCGCCTGAATCTCATGGTTTCTGTAGTCCAGAGTCTACCATTCCAGCCACTCCCTTTTTGGGTAGCCCAGAACCTAGCACTAGGCTGGGCACATAGTAGGCATTCAATCCATATTTGTCGCCTACATGAGTGGGCTGAAGGACTGGCTGAATAAATGCAGACCCCTTCATCGTGAGATCTTCCCTACATACTGGAACCGGTGCACAGTTCAGTGGCATTTAATGCATTCAAATAGTGCAATCTATCTCCAGAGCCTTTCATTGTCCCAACCTGAAACTCTGCACCCATTAAATAATAACTGCCCATTCCTCCCTCCCTCCAGCTCCTAACAACCACCATTCTGCTTTTTGTCTCTATGTATTTGACTATTCTAGTTACCTCTTATAAGTAGAATCATATAATATTTGTCTTTTTGTGTCTGGCTTATTTTACTTAACCTAGTATTATCAAAGTGTATCCACGTGGTGGCATCTATTCAAATTTTGTTCCTTTGTAATGCTGAATAATACTCCATTGTATGTGTCTACCATATTTTGTTTATTTATTCATTTGCTCACGGACATGTGGGTTATTTCCACCTTTTAGCTATTGTGAATAACGCTACCATGAACATGGGTTTACAAATATTTGTTTGAGTCTCTGCTTTCAATTATTTTGTATATATACCCAGAAGTGGAAGGGATCTGGGTTTTTAAAAACTCAGCTGGTGATTCTAATATGCAACAAAGCTTGTGAACCATTGTGCTGGTCCATTATGACTACTTCTTAAATAAGATGTGCCTAAGGAAAAACGTTTTAATTTCAAGCCACAATGGCAGCCAGGACAATTTAGCTGAAAAACAAACTTGTGGAATGAATAAACATGAGCAAATAGCAAAATAGTCAGTAATAAATAAAATATACACAACAAATTCAGAATTAAAATCATTGCTTTTGCAAAAATCTTTTCAAAAAATAAAAAAAATTAAGTCATTGCTCTTTTAAGTGTAATCTACAAATTTGATGAACTAGTTTTGAACACAGATTATGTTGAGTTCTAATGCTTTAATATGAGAGATATCTGCAAATTACATTATAGTATGTGTATGGTCTCTTAACCAAACATGACATTTGTAAATTTGCTTGTTGATAAATTGCGCTTTTCTATCTGACAGCATTTTAATGGTTATTAAGCATCATCTATCATGGGCTATTTGGGAAAAAATCAAATTTTTCACTCTATATTTATTCTACAATTCGTTCTATGTTATATTTCATCCTAAAGTTATGACTGCTCTTAAAGCCTCAATTAAGTGAACTTTGTAACAGTTATTTAATATTTAACTAAACACATGCTGGTTTTAAATCAAATAGCCTTTGCGTAAAATCACTTCATCAGGAACCATGCAAAGTAACAAAACAAAAAATTCAAGTTCTAAGGAGGGGGAGGTAAATATTACAGGTTTAATGGCTCATGAAGGAACAATGGTTGAAAAATGCTGCTTTAGCTGGGCGTGGTGGCTCACACCTGTAATCCCAGCACTTTGGGAGGCTGAGGTGGGCGGATCACGACGTCAGGAGTTCGAGACCAGCCTGGCCAATACGGTGAAACCCCATCTCTACTATAAATACAAAAATTAGCCGGGCGTGGTGGCACGTGCCTGTAGTCCCAGCTACTCAGGAGGCTGAAGCAGGAGAATCGCTTGAACCTGGGAGGTGGAGGTTGCAGTGAGCCGAGATCGCGCCACTGTACTCTAGCCGGGGCAACAGAATGAGACGCTGTCTCAAAAATAAATAAATAAATAAAAATGCTGCTTTAAGAAAAAAAAAAGTAAAGCTATCAGGCAGTTTCCTTTATTCCAAGAATATTAGCATATTCAAACTGGGGAGGACTTGACGTCCTAATGTTCTCTCTCCATTTTACAGCAGAGTAAACTGAGGGCAGATGCTTGGTAAGTGGTTGAGCCTGTGCCAGGATTTGGGCCGTTACTTCCTATTGAAACAAACCCTCCGGGGGGATTCGAATTGAATTGCCACATGCTTAACTTTCTTAATTTAATGGAACTTAACATTTCTGAACTTTGTCTCTAAGATGATGGAAACAGTGCCTGCCTCACAAAATTGTTCTGATAAGTTAAATAAAATATAGTTCCCAGGATAGAGATGCTCAGAGCATTTATTTGCATTTCCTACATACCTCAGAGGTATCATTCTTATTTTTCCCTCCTAGAGGAAGAATTTTCCATTCTGAAAGTGGCAACTCCAAAGACATGAATCTCTAATAGTAGAATTCAGGTATTCAGTGAGAAGTGGTGACAGAAATAAAAACCTATAGTGTTCCACATCAGAAACCTATGATGAAGTGGTTTATTTTATAGAAAAATGTGAGAAAAGTAAATCGTTTCCTTTGCCTGCTGAATTTTTTGTTTTAAGAATAATTTTAATCATTCCTATCCTTTAATAATATTTGGAAAATACAGTTAAAGCAAAAGGAAAATAAGAAATCACCCACAATCACACAACTAAAAATAAGCTCTATTGAACTTTGATGCCTAACTTTCAAAATAGTATTATTCTTACTAGAATAGAAATTGGTGAAATCTTTTCATTTCTTTTATTTTAAAGTGACATAAATATTTGTTCAAAATTGTGTCTTTCAGATGAATTATCATCAACTGTGGGTGAGTTGGTCAAAAAACTTTTATTAGAATTTTGTTTCAAATTTTTGCAATAAAATGTGAAACCACTGAATATTCCCTTTCCTGCTAAGAAATCATATTTTTCATTAAAGATTACTATTTTACCTACTTATATATAAAGTAAATTTCATGTCAAAAGTGTTATGAAAAAAGAAGAGTCCCAGCACTTTGGGAGGCTGAGGCGGGCGGATCACGAGGTCAGGAGATCGAGACCATCCTGGCTAACATGGTGAAACCCCGTCTCTACTAAAAAACTACAAAAAATTAGCTGGGCGTGGTGGCGGGTGCCTGTAGTCCCAGCTACTGGGAAGGCTGAGGCAGGAGAATGGCGTGAACCCGGGAGGCGGACCTTGCAGTGAGCCGAGATCACGCCACTGCACTCCAGCCTGGGTGACAGAGTGAGACTCTGTCTCAAAAAAAAGAAGAAGAGATAAATCATAATGTTACTGTTAATTTTACTTTTGGGTGATTAAACATTTCATTACATGTAACTTCATAATGTGATTTTTAGCAAAAATCAAGTATTATGGAAAATAATGAAAGAAAATTCCTTTTGCCACCTACAAATGAAGTACAAATTTTTCCATATCTATTTATATGCTCATCTTTATTAATGCCTACTTGATATTATAAAGCCAATTTCATTTTAAAATTCCCTCAGGGATCAATATTTTTTAATTAATTCTTATTTTTTAAACTAATACTAATCATGCTGAAATAAACATTCTTAATCTAAGTGTCATTCCAATTAAAACTAGGAAAGCACAGGGCATTACATTAACACTATTTTAGGTTCTAACATAAGTGATATTGTAAAAAGGAAAAAAATTATATAAAATAACAGGCAAAGTTATTTTATGATTGTGTACTTTAAATTCCTAAGAACATGAATAAAAATTATTAGTTTTAATAAAGTAATATGGCTACATGGCTGGATACAAGATAAACATACAACAGTCAATAGTTTTTCTCTATACTGGTAAGAACCAACTGGACATTGATGGAAATGGAAAACATTCTGTTTAACATCAGTGACCATAAAAAAGCACTTTGGAATTAAATTAGTGATAAATGTGTAGGATTTACATAGAATAAATAAGAAAGTCATATTGAAGAGCAAAAAAATACATTTTGAAAAAGAGATGATGCCATGTTCTTGGATGGAAAACATAATGCCATAACGATATCACTTTTTCCCAAACTGAAGTTTTTATTTAATTTTATTTTACGTAAGAGCCTATTTTAAAGCCTAATAATAGTGAAATAAATGTCAGCTCTAAATTTTATTTTTCAGAAACTATAACTCATTTTCCAGAAGTTAAAGGTAAGTTGATCAGAAAACTTTGATTATTAATGTATATTTTCTTTTTTTTTTGTATATTTTCTTTTACTTTTGTAAAAATGGGGGAATCAGTAATGTTTCTCCGGTAAAAAAAAAAATCATTTTTTCTCCGTATATAAAATGTAACATAAATGCCTTGTAAACAGATAAAGAAAACAGAGGTATAGAAGTCACTCTGAACTTTCATCAGCACTAAATGTGTCTACTGTTTAATTTCTGCCAATCTAACAGGAAATAATAGATTTTAAAATTTATATAGAAAAAACATCCAATAATAATTAGAAATATGAACAAAGTGCTGGAGTAGATAAATATTTTGTCTCATCAGATATTTAGACATACTAAAATATTGTAATATAAACAACATGGAATCAGCCTAGAAAGATAGAAGGAAGAGGAGGAGGAGGAAGAGGAGGAGGAGGGGGAGGAGGAGGGAGGAAGGAAGAAGAGGAAGAAGAAGAAGGAGGAGGAGGAGGAAAAGGAGAGAAGAAAAGAAGAAATATTTTGTGATGCTTGCTGACTCCAGAGCCTGCTCATTTTACCACCATGCGTCGTTACCTCTGTAATAATTTCAAGGAACTTTATAGAAAATATAGAATGGATCCCAGGATATATTAGAATAATCCATGGTTTTAAACATGATCGTTTAAATGTACAGGTGATTTATTTCATCATCAATCTGTCATTACTAAATATGTTTGAAAGAAAATAAAGTTGCATTACCCTTTGGCATCATATACAAAAGTAAATTCCAGCTTAATCAAATTTTAAATGTAAAAGGAACAAAATTGTTTAAGAAGAAAATTGAAAATATATGTATGGCCTAAGGACCAACAGATCTTTTAAAGCAAGGCAGAAATCTTCTGTAATACAGGTAAACATTTTTAAAGTGTGTAAATGCTTCGTGCTAATGAAAATTCAGGTAAAGGAGCACAATTGGTGGGAAAGACTAGTTGCCGTTTTCCTTTGACAAAGCAATATTCATCAATGTTAAAATTGTATATACTTTGTCCTTGTAACCTTGCTTTGGGTATTCTATAGAAAGAAATGCTTCAATACATAAGGATTTAAATATGTGAAATGTTTACTACAGCTGTATTTACAGTAGGAAAAATCTGAATGTGGAAATACTGAATAAATTGTGGTGAATCTGTATCACAGAACATGAATCAGCATTAGAAAGAAGTTAAGGCCGGACTCAGTGGCTCATGCCAGTAATCCCAACATTTTTGGAAGCTGAGGCAGGAGGACGCTTGAGCTCAAGAGTTTGAGACCACGCTGGCCAACATAGTGAGATCTCAGCTCTACAAAAAATTTAAAAATTAGCTGGGCATGGTAGCACCCACCTGCAGTCCCAGCTACTCCAGAGGTTGAGGTGGGAGGATTGCTTGAGCCCAGGAGGATAAGGCTGCAGTGAACCATGAAGAAGTTAGAGCTATACGATCACTCTAAGAAGATTTCTGTGATGTGTTAAGTTGGAAACTCAAGTATAAAATATGATTCATTTTGAAGTGTAGCAAAAAATTACGTATGTGTGCCTGTATGTGTGTATGCACATATAACTATATATATATGTATATCCTGTATTAACCATATAGCATATATACAAAACCATATAACATATATAAGTATATATATAAAACCATACAACATAGATATACCCAAGTGACACACATACACACATGTATAGTTGTATGGGAGAGGCAGAGAAAGAGAGATGATGGAAGGAGGTAAAAATAAGAGATCCAGGGGTGGGGGGGGAAGAATTGTTTGGTAGATAAATGCCCACATTTATGTTTCTATGTTTAGGAGAGATTTCTGAAACTGGGGCAAATGCTAAACAAAATTTTGAGACGGCTTATACCCTGGAAAAAAAGTAGGGCAGGGGCAGGAATATAAAACAAAAGACCTTTGTCATTAGAGAGCCAAAGTTCTGCTATTGAGTGGCACAATAACATTTACTACAGCCACAGCCAATGATTCTGATTTCAAAGGGCAACAGCTCCTAGGAAGACAGTCGCTTGATAACCTCTCTCCTAACACACCCAGAAACAGAAGAAGAATTGTGTTTTCTCTAGATGGGGAGTGCGTCTTTCCATTCCACTATAAAAATGGAACATACTATGACTGCATCAAGTCCAAGGCAAGACACAAGTGGTGCTCGTTGAACAAGACCTACGAAGGATACTGGAAGTTTTGCAGTGCAGAAGGTGAGTGTCCTGCCTCTGAATACCTCAGAGCAGTAATCTTGGTCTCTGAGCCTGGGATCTGAGGCGAAACACAAGAGGGTTCTGAAAATAGAATCCATAACCAATTAAATTGTGAAAATAAAGGATGTTCAATTTCTGACGATATAAAAATCACATTGCACCATAGATATGAGCATTTCAACCACATTATTTTGAAAAGAAACTTTTTAGTAGAACATCAAAGTAATATGGGATCTGAATCCCTCACCAATATTGTTCCCATGTGCCTTTGGTGAAATAGGGCAGAGCAGATGATACTGAATAGGAAGCAAAGTGTGTATTTGGGTGTGTGTGCGCGCGCGCACATGTGTGCATATATGTATGTCAGTGTGAGTGTGCATGTGTATGTGTGCACATTTGTTCACGTGTATGCACACACGTGTGCATGTGTGTGCACGCATGTGCGCTTGTGCACGTGTGTGCATGTGTGTGCATATGTGTGCATGGTGTGGTGGAGGGGGGTGCAAATTAGAAAGGTTTCTTATTCTGACTGCTTCTTCCTCTTCCTCCTCTGCAGATTTTGCAAGCTGTGTGTTTCCCTTCTGGTACAGACGCTTGATCTACTGGGAGTGTACGGATCATGGGGATGCATTTGGGAAAAAATGGTGTTCACTGACCAAGAATTTTAACAAGGACCGAATTTGGAAATACTGTGAATGATGGTGAGATTTACGAGGGGAGGGGGATTAAGACGTTTAATCATTCTCCTTGGAAAGAACCTATAGTTTTTGTTGGCAGAGGAGAACACTTTCTCATTAGAGAGGGTTGTTTTTTTTTTTTTTTTTCTGGGATGCGAGTTGAAGGTGATCTAACTATAAATAACTAGAGGTTTTTGATTAAGGATTATGGGGTTTTAATATGGAAATCTGTAGTTTAGCCTCAGCACTTTAATTGCTAACTGTGTAAAATTAGTCCCTTTTAAAAATTAAGTCTATGGGGTAGGCGTGGTGGCTTATGCCCGTAATCCCAGCTCTTTGGGAGGCCAAAAAGGACTCCTGGCCTACTTGAGGCCAGGAGTTCAAGACCAGCCTGGACCAACATAGCAAGACCCCATTTCTACAAAACAAAAATTAAAAAATTTAACTAGGCATGGTGGCACACACTTGTAGTCTCAGCTACTCGGGAAGCTGAGGCAGGAGGATCACCTGAGTTCAAGAGTTCAAGGTTGCAGTGAGCTGTGATGAAAGAGAGACCCACCTCTAAAATAAAATAAATGAAGTAAAATAAGCTTATGGATTTTGGGTGATAGTGATGTGTCAGTGTAGATTCATCAATTGTAACAAATGTTCCACTCTGGTGGAGGATATTGATAACACGGTGCCTATGTGTACATGGAAATTTTTGTACCTACTACTCAATTTTTCTGTGACTTAAAACTGCTCTAAAAAAATAACATGTATTAAAAATGCATTACCTTGGCTGGGAGCGGTGGCTCACACCTGTAATTCCAGCACTTTGGGAGGCCGAGGCAGGTGGATCATGAGGTCGGGAGATCGAGACCAGCCTGGCTAACACGGTGAAACCCCGTCTCTTCTAAAAATACAAAAAATTAGCCGGGCGCGGTGGCGGGTGCCTGTAGTCCCAGCTACTCGGGAGGCTGAGGCAGGAGAATGGCGTGAACCCGGGAGGTGGAGCTTGCAGTGAGCCGAGATCGTGCCGCTGCACTCCAGCCTGGGTGACAGAGGGAGACTCCGTCTCAAAAAAAAGAAAAAAATGCATTACCTTAATAAAGAATATTTCTAAAACGAAAAAAAAGTGATAACTGAGGTGATACCTGAGGTAGGAATATAGGTGTGGAGATAAAGTATCAGAGTGATGTTTAAAAAGGGTTAGATATGAACCACACGAACAAAGGCAACAAAGCTGGGTGCATTGTACAAAGTGAGGGAAAGCCACTGGGGCTGGTCCATGGTGAGTGCCCTGGGAGCCAGGCAGTGGGCAAGTCAGCACTTGAGAGCTGGCTAAGTCCAAAGAGAAGCCACAGAGCATCGTTCTGTAAGCAGAATCTGGATACAATCCAATTTGATTATAGAGGCCAGGAGTGGTGGCTGACACCTGTAATCCCAGCACTTTGGGAGGCAGAGGCAGAAGGATTGCTTGAGCCCTGGAGTTTGAGACTAGCCTGGGCAACATAGCAAGACCTCATCTCAAAAGGAAAAAAAAAAAAATGAAAGAAAATAACAAAGAATAGTAGAGAGGAAATATCTGATAGAAGGCCCTGAGAAAGTAGGAAGAGATGGGATGATCCCAGGAGGAGGAAGTGGAGTCACCTTCGGTAGAAACAGGTCTTCCATTGTTGCAAGGTATAAGAAAACGTGAGTGCGTGCGGATATAAGCAGAGTTGTAGATTTGAGGGGATTCATATGTGAGAGAGTTTTTTTATTGTATTTTCTCAGGAAAGTAGTAGGAAAAGTTATCTTGTGACAATGACAAGGATGGGTATAGTGGGGTAGGTGCGTCATGGTCATTGAAGAGAGTGGAGAGTGAGGTGACCAGAGAAATGTTGGAAGACGTCTGGCTAGTGTAGGGGGTTTGGTTGAGGTAAATGTGTCAGTCAGGAAGCTTAGCGCACGCTCAAATTGAGTAGTTAAACGAAACTGGAAACTACAGATAATAGTGCAGTATTCAGGGATAGTAAGAGCAATACCTAAACAGTGAGGGGAAGAGAAATTCCTGGAATTGAGAGCGTGGGAGAGCAAAGGAGGAAGAAAAAGGACAGAGCTGGAGAGCAAGCGAGAGACAGAATAAGAGAGAATGGAAAGGAGGGAGGAGAGAGGGTCGGGTAGAAAAGAGAGAGGCCGGGCACAGTGGCTCACACCTGTAATCCCAGCACTTTGGGAAGCTGAGGCAGGAGGATCACCTGAGGTAAGGAGTTCGAGACCAGCCCAGCCAACATGGCGAAACCCTGTCTCTACTAAAAATACAACAATTAGCCAGGCGTGGTGGCGGGCACCTATAATCCCAGCTACTTGGGAGGCTGAGGCAAGAGAATCGCTTGAAACCCGGAGGTGGAGGTTGCATTGAGCCGAGATCGTGCCATTGCACTCCAGCCTGAGCCACAGAGCAAGACTCCATCTCAAAAAAAAAAAAAAAAAGAGAGAGAGAGACAGAGAGAGAGAAAGTGGCTGTGGAAGTGACCAATCCATGGGAGCCAAGGGAATTAATACCTCAACCTTCTTCCCTTTAATCTCCTGCCAGTGCATCCCATTGGTCAAGCCCAAGTAGGAAGCAAAGGAAAGGAGCTCAGAGCAGAATGAGGGGTGCAGAGTGAGTGGGGAGGTGCATGCAGATAGCACTCAGCATGGCTGGGGAACATGAGTTTGTAATCCCACCAAACTAAATTATGAGATTTCACCACAGCTATACCTGCTCATGGGATCACACTGAGAACGGCGATGTTTGGGTTTATTTCCAAGTGGGTGTTTGGTGGGTGTGGGAGAAGAACAGAGTGCTGAGAGGATCGAGTATGTGCAAAAGAAAGCTCATAAGGATGAACACGGAGCCAGAAGTGAACAAGCAGCAAAGAAAAGATGGCGGTGAATAAAAGGAGAAGAAAGTAGAGGCTCAGTAGATTGGGAGCCCCAACTGATTTTGACTTCTTCTTGCTGCGTCAGAGCAGTGGCGGGAATAAGAACGAGAACAAGATGGCGCCCTCCTCGCGTGTACTTCGCTTGCTTATTTCTCTTGTAATATCCAATAAAGAGCCTCCAGGCAAACATTATCTTTCTTTTTTGGCTGAATTGAAGGGTCCAATCTCTCAACAACCAACTGTTGTAGCAACCAGCAACTCTCAAATGTTGAACCAGAATTTCAACCAGCTTCCCCTTTCTCTTAACCTCAAAATATTTGCAGAATAAAATGGGAGCTGTACTTTTTATTGTCGTTGTGAAACAGATGAGAGGCAAGGCTATGAATGAGAAGTGTATGTGTTTGTGTGCACACATACGGATCCCCATGGAGGTGGAAGGACCGTAGAGATGGATGAATTGTCCTAAAATGAATTGAGCGTGCTGATGATTGATGAGATGGTACCAATAAAATGACGGGAGACTGTTCCCTAGAAGTGAGTAAAATATTCCAAATTTTTTATGAAAAACACAGAATCATGTAAAAACTACTGGCTCTGGCATGTTGCTGCCTACATTATTATTATTACTATTTTTTTTTTTTTGAGACGGAGTCTCGCTCTGTCGCCCAGGCTGGAGTGCAGTGGCGCAATCTCGGCTCACTGCAAGCTCCGCCTCCCGGGTTCACGCCATTCTCCTGCCTCAGCCTCTCTGAGTAGCTGGGACTACAGGCACCCGCCACCACGCCTGGCTAATTTTTTGTATTTTTAGAAGAGGCTGGGTTTCACCGTGTTAGCCAGGATGATCTCGACCTCCTGACTTCGTGATCCGCCCGCCTCGACCTCCAAAAGTGCTGGGATTACAGGCAGAGCCACCGCGCCCGGCCGCCTACATTCTTATAGAAAGACTTATTTATCAAATCTGGATATGCTCCCTATTATATATGTGTGGGGGTGGGGGTGGGGATGCGTGTGTGTGTATACATACACACAAACACGCATATATAGGAAGAAAATAAAACTGGGAATTTTTTAATTTTTTAAAAATTACATTAGAAAGAAATACTATGCTATTTTAATATATTAAAATAAACACTCTCTCCACCTCAGCTTCAATATTCTAATTCCACACATCCGAGGTAACCATGGTGAAGAATTTTCTATTTCCAATTTCTATTTAAAATCCAGCTCTATATAACTACCTTAAAGAACACAGTAAGAGGCCAGGCGCAGTGGCTCACGCCTGTAATCCCAGCACTTTGGGAGGCCGAGGCGGGCGGATCACGAGGTCAGGAGATCGAGACCATCCTGGCCAACACGGTGAAACCCCGTCTCTACTAAAAATACAAAAAAATAGCCGGGCGTGGTGGCGGGCACCTGTAGTCCCAGCTACTTGGGAAGCTGAGGCAGGAGAATGGCGTGAACCCGGGAGGCGGAGCTTGCAGTGAGCCGAGATCATGCCACCGAACTCCAGCCTGGGTGACAGAGCAAGACCCCATCTCAAAAAATAATTAATTAATTAAAAGATAAAATACAGCGAATTAGTGGCTCACAAAATCACTGCAAAGGTAGGAAGAGCCAAAGCAAGGACGCTCCCAGTGATAAAGCTTTACAGATCCCAACACTGTGGCTGTGGTTCAGAAGTCAGGAAGATGCCACTGCTGAATCCATTGGAGCCACCGCCATATTTTTCTCCCTGTATCAGTTAGCTATTCACAATGCTGCTGCATAACAAACCACCCTCAAAATAATAAGCATTATTTTTGTAACCATACATTCATGGGTCAGCTAGGATTTGTCTGATTTAGGCTTAGTTTGGCTCCAAAATGCAGATTTTTTTATCCTCCCGTAAGGAGCGACTACCTGAGCCATCCTCTTCTCATGACTAAAGGCAGAAGCACAAGGACTGAAGAAACCCATTTAAAATGACTGCTTGTATCAATCCTGCTAACACCCCATTGCCACATCACAGCACGTGAACAGGTCCACTATTAATAGGACAGGGAAGTAAATTCTGCTCGTGGTAGGAAGAGGAGAAGGGTATTTGGTAAACAATAACCAAAATGATCACAGCCCACCTGTTCGTCACAATCATTCACGTTTCTTCCACATGCCAATCAATCTAGCCAACATCCCAAGAGTGCCCAAATCTCATCGGGTCGCAGCATTAGGATCTGGCGATCCGCATCAAGTCAACCTTTGTACTATCCTTATTTGGAGGCTTGTGAACTAAAAATACACACTTTAGTCCTTTTCCCCAACATATAATGATACAATTTTGGGACAGAAATAGGATAACAACCAACCCACGTATCTGAAAAAGAGAAGAATAAGACATTGGTCTCATAAATTCTAAAGTTGACCAGGCGCAGCGGTTCATGCCTGTGATCCCAGCACTTTGGGAGGCCGAGGTAAGTGGATCACTTGAGGTCAGGAGTTCGAGACCAGCCTGGCCAACATGGTGAAACCTAGTCTCTACTAAAAATACAAAAATTACCTGGGCATGTTAGTGCGCACCTGTAATCTCAGCTACTCCAGACGCTGAGGTAGGAGAACTGCTTGAACCCCGGAGGCGGAGGTTGCAGTGAGCCAAGATCACGCCACTGCACTCCAGCCTAAGTGACAGAGTGAGACTCCATCTCAAAAATAAAACAAACATAAATTCTAAGGTTTCTCTCTCTCTCACACACAAACATAAATTCTAAAGTCTCTCTCTCTCTCACAGAAACATAAATTCTAAAGTCTCAGAACACATCTAGAGGCTATTCTAAAACAGATTCTGGCTGGGCACGGTGGCTCACGCCTGTAATCCCAGCACTTTGGGATGCCAAGGCTGGCGGACCACCTGAGGTCAGGAGTTTGAGATCAGCTTGACCAACATGGCGAAACCCTGTGTCTGCTGAAACTACAAAGATTAGCCAGGCGTGGTGGCAGGCACCTGTAATCCCAGCTACTCGGGAGACTGAGGCAGGAGAATCACTTGAACCTGGGAAGTGGAGGTTGCAGTGAGCTGAGATTGCACCAGTGTACTCCAGCCTGGGAGACAGAGTGAAACTCCATCTCAAAAATAAATAAATTAATTAACTAATTTAAAAAACAGAGATTCCAGGGGTAAGAGGAGTCCAGAGAACAGGACCCTTGCTCAGCCTGCAGGATCAGGGATCACTTCTAGGAAGGGACAGTGGACATCATCCAGGCTGGGTCCCAATAGTTTAATGACAATTAGGCAGGTGCAGAGGTGAAGGGGGATGGCAATGTCCAGAGGCCCCATGACCACACACACACACACACACACACCCTGCACTCGTAAACCTATCCATGCTCATGTTAGAAAACACTTAGGGCCGGGTGCAGTGGCTCACGCCTGTAATCCCAACACTTTGGGAGGCCAAGGCGGGCGGATCACCTGAGGTCAGGAGTTCGAGACCAGTCTGGCCAATATGGTGAAACCCCGTCTCTACTAACAATACAAAAATTAGCCAGGCGTGGTGGCAGGCGCCTGTAATCCCAGCTACTCAGGAGGCTGAGGCAGGAGGATTGCTTGAATCCGGGAGGCTGAGGCTGCAGTGAGCCAAGATAGCAACACTGCACTCCAGCCTGGGCGAGAGAGCGAGACTCCATCAGAAAGAGAAAGAAAAGAAAGAAAGAAAGAAAGAGAAAGAGAGAGAGAGAGAGAGAGGGAGGGAGGGAGGGAGGGAAAGAAAGAGAAAGAGAAAGAGAAAAAGAAAGAAAGAAGAAAGAAAGAAAGAAAGAAAGAAAGAAAGAAAGAGGAAGAAAGGAAGGAAGGAAGACACTTAGGCCAGCTCTTTTCGAATGGTGAGTCATATCTTCCATTTATCAAAGCACAACCAGCATTGTTTAAATTAAAAATACTGCAAATGTGGATGGAAAAACACAGAGCGTTTCATGTGTATGGCATGAGTTATTTCTAAAAAGGCTTTAGAGATTGTATAGATAGATAGGGATGCCTAAATAGAAAGATATAGATGATAGATAGATAGATGTCAGCTCATATTTTAAAGTCTATTCTTTCTATAGATTATGGTAAAAAAAAATGGAAACCTTGTCTTTGTGAACCCAGAAATCTCATCTTAATCTTTCACGAAGAATAGGAAATATTTTGTAAAGAATAAGGCTGACTTGTTTTTCCAGTCTAGGAATGCCAGCAGAAAGCAACGCTTTTTGAAGAGGGCTTCAGGGTTCCGGCGGAGACAGGCAGAGCCTGCTGTGATTGAGCCCAGGTGGTGACAATTAATCCTTAAGAAGCAAAGTGATACCAGGCAACAGGGTATAATTACTAATCCGATCATAGGGAATGGCTGGTGCAAGAGCGACATCTGGTGGTGAAAAGTTAATCATAGGATTTTCAGAAATGAATTCAACTGGCAGCTCGCTTAAAGACATTCATTGTGGCCAGGTGCAGAGGTTCACGCCTGTAATCCCAGCACTTTGGGAGGCCGAGGCGGGCGGATCACGAGGTCAGGAGATCGAGACCATCCTGGCCAACATGGTGAAACCCCGTCTCTATTAAAATACAAAAAGTTAGCCGGGCGTGGTGGCACACACCAGTAGCCCCAGCAACTGGGGAGGCTGAGGCAGGGGAATTGCTTGAACCCAGGAGGGGGCGGTTTCAGTGAGCTGAGATTGCACCACTGCACTCCAGCCTGGCGACAGAGCAAGACTCTGTCTCAAAAAAAAAAAGACGTTCATTGCACAGAAGATCCAGAGTACAACAGCCAGACTGGAACCATCACGCTAGAGTCATGGCTTCTCTCCCAGTTCCAGGCACAAGACAGTTCACCAACTCAGTGCCCCTTGAGTGAAGGCAAGGCTAGGTAACCAGGCACTGCTATAAGGCCATAGGTAGACACAGTAAGAAAATGCAAAGGGACCGGGCGCGGTGGCTCATGCCTGTAATCCCAGCACTTTGGGGGGCCAAGGGGGAGGTTGATCACCTGAGGTCAGGAGTTCGAGACCAGCCTGGCCAACATGGTGAAACCCCGTCTCTACTAAAAATACAAAAATTAGCTGAGCATGGTGGCACGTTCCTGTAATCCCAGCTACTCGGGAGGCTGAGGCAGGAGAATCGCTTGAGCCTGGGAGGCAGAGGTTGCAGTGAGCTGAGATCGCACCATTGCACTCCAGCCTGAGAGACTAGAGCGAAACACTAGTCTCTCAGAAAAAAAAAAAAAAAAAAAAAAGAAAGAAAGAGAAAGAGAAAGGAGAGAGAGAAAGAAAGAAAAAAGAAAGAACGAAAGAAAGAAAGAAGAAAGAAAGAAAGAAAGAAAGAAAGAAAGAAAGAAAGAAAGAAAGGAAGGAAGGAAGGAAGGAAGGAAGGAAATTACAAAGGTAAATACATAAACTCTCCAGAGCCTACTGAATACTGGTTTTGAGCAAAGACTAGTTTTCAAGGACTAGGAATACCACTGATATCCAGGGATTAGAGTGGAAGATTATAGGAATATGAGATAGAGTCCTAAGTTAAGTTCACTTCTCTGTGTTAGCTCAGTGTGATACCAAATACTTTCTGCAATTATTTCCGCAGGCCCAGGAGTAATACAGTTTGAAAAAAATATTTTCAGAAAGGTGTATGGCTCACGTCGGTTCCCAGACCCTCGGGCCCAGCTATTAAGATAGGGGAAAGTCACACTGCACATCATTGTAGTTAGCCTCCTACGAGAATGATGCGCATGAAGAAACATTATGTTCCTTGGGAATTTCAGAGCTTGGTGGCACCAACAAAGACGTGAAAAATTGTTGTCCAATTCTATTCATTTATCTAAAGGGACAGTACAAAAAAAAATGCTGAGGCTTAAACAATTACCATGATTTATTTTTATGTCAATCAAGTCAACCGACACCTTCTGTAGCTGCTCTTCTACATTGATCTTATTCCTGGAGACTCTGGTCCTGGGTAAGCACCTACTTAGAGTGTGTAGTTACGTGGCCCCGTCTAAATGCAGGAGAAACTGATAAATACAGTGTAGCCAGGCAGCCATGTCATCAGCTTCCATTGTGTTACAATGATGATGAAGGGAAGAATGGACTTCTGTAAACTCTCCTTCATGGCTCCTAGAACATAATCCGCTTCCTGGCACTGGAATAACGTCTTGCAGTGGGGTCATTCTACAGAACTGACTTCCTCCATGAGACTTTTTTTTTTTTTTTTGACTCAGAGTCTTGCTCTGTCACTGCTGGAGTGCAGTGGTGCGATCTCGGCTCACTGCAACTTCTGCCTCCCAGATTCAAGTGATTCCCCTGTCTCAGACTCCCAAGTAGCTGGGATTACAGGCCTCCGCCACCACGTCCAGCTAATTTTTTCTTTTTTTTTTGAGACGGAGTCTCGCTCTGTCTCCCAGGCTGGAGTGCAGTGGCGCAATCTTGGCTCACTGCAAGCTCCGCCTCCCGGGTTCACGCCATTCTCCTGCCTCAGCCTCTCCGAGTAGCTGGGACTACAGGCGCCCGCCACCACACCCGGCTAAATTTTTTTTTGTATTTTTAGTAGAGACGAGGTTTCACCTGACCTCAAGTGATCCACCTGCCTTGACCTCCCATAGTGCTGGGATTATAGGCATGAGTCACTGCGCCTGGCTGCATGAGACATTTAATACTTACCCATCTTTAACACAGTCATGCAAAATTTGTGCAGGATATTGCTACATGCTCAAAAGCTCTCAATGATTCAAAGAACACAAACTTGCTTACGAATGTTAAACCACATAAAAGTTGGAAATTGAAAAAAATTGTCCTTTAGAAAATTTCAATGTATTCTGTTCCATTGGTCTTTGTGGCTGTCTTTATGCTGGCACTGCACTCTTTTAATTACTGTGGTTTGTAGTAAGTTTTGAAATTAGGAAATGTGAAGCCTCCAACTTTGTTCTTATTTTTTAAGATTCTTTTGCCTATTCGTTTGTTGTTGTTGTTTGTTTGTTTGTTTTTGATAAAGTCTTGCTCTGTCACCCAGGTTGGACTGCAGTGGCGCCATCTCAGCTCACTGCAACCTCCGCCTCCTGGATTCAAGCAATTATCCTGTCTCAGCCTCCCAAGTAGCTGGGACTACAGGCATGTGCCACCATGCCTGGCTAATTTTTGTATTTTGGTAGAGACAGGGTTTCACCGTGTTGGCTAGACTGATTTCGAACTCCTAACCTCAGGTGATCTGCCCACCTCAGCCTCCCAAAGTGCTGGGATTACAGGTGTGAGCCACCATGCCCGGCCTGTTTTGGCTATTCTGAGTCTCTTGAGATTCCATATAAAATTTAGGATGGATTTTTCTATTTCTGCTAAAACAAAACAAAGCAAAGAACCTTTATAACTTTTGTAGGAATTGCATTGAATTGGTAGATTGCTTTGGGTCCATACTGACATCTTAATAGTATTAAATCTTCCAGTCCATGAACACGGAATGTCTTTTCATTTATTTATATCTTATTTAACTTCAAGTCTTTTACCTCCTTGGTTAAATTTATTCCTAAGCTTTGGGAGGTTTTGGTGTTATTATAAATGGAATTGTTTCTTTTTTGGATTCTTCGTTGTTAGTATATAAATGCAACTGATTTTTACGTGTTGATTTCATATCCTGCAACTTTGCTGAATTCATGTATTAGTTCTAACACATTTTTTGTGTGTAGAATCTTTAGAGTTTCCTATACACAAGATCATGTGTTCTGTGAACAGAGATAATTTACTTCTTCCTTTCCAGTTTGGTTGCCTCTTACTATTTTTTCTTGCCTAATTGCTCTGGCAAGGGCTTCCACTATTCTGTTAAACAGTAGTGGTTGGGAGGCCGAGGCGGGCAGATCACGAGGTCAGGAGATCGAGACCATGGTGAAACCCCGTCTCTACTAAAAATACAAAAAAATTAGCCGGGTGTGGTGGCGGGCGCCTGTAGTCTCAGCTACTCGGAGAGGCTGAGGCAGGAGAATGGCGTGAACCCGGGAGGCGGAGCTTGCAGTGAGCCGAGATTGCACCACTGCACTCCAGCCTGGGCGACAGAGCGAGACTCCGTCTCAAAAAAACAACAACAACAACAACAAAAAAAAAAACAGTAGTGGCAAAAGTGGACATGCTTGTCTTCTTTCTGATCTTAGAGGAAAAGGTTTCACAATTAAGTGTGATGTTAGCTGTGCTGTTCTGGGACTACCTTTAAGTTAAATATTTTTCTGTTTAAACTGTAGGTTAAACTTTGATTGTTCAGAATTAATAATGATTCTGAAATTCTAGAACCAATATTCAACTGAGGAATCAAATTCCCTTCACAAGTTCTTCACACATGTAAGACACAAACCCAGTCTATATTACTACATTAATTATTGCTGTTTTTGTTATATATTTGTGAAAAGAAATTTTATTCTGACATTTTGTGATTTTTATATCCTATGTCTGTTTATTTAGAACAATTAGCAGAAACTAAAGCAATTCAACACTTGTTTAAATAATTTAAATAATTAACGTATTTAATTAAAATTAATTAATTATTAATTTAATTAATAAATTTTAATTAAATACGTTAATTATTTAAATAAGTGCTTAAGTTAGTTAAATAAAGAAGACACTAGAGTTTGTTCTGTATCTTCTCCTTTCAAATTCTGTGCCATTTGAATTTTTTTCCTATTCCTTTTATATATTTTTAATTGACAAATTGTACATATTGTTTTGAAATATGTATATACCGTAGAATGGCTAAATCGAGATCATTAACATATGCATTACTTTACGTATTTTTCTTTTTTCAGTGTGCCTCTGCCAGGTTTCAGTATCAGAATGACTCTGGCCTCATAGAATGAGTTAGAGACTGTGAATCCGTCTAGTCTAAGGCTTTTTGTTTTGGTTGGTGGGTTTTGTATGATTAATTCAGTTTTGGAACTCATCATTGATTCGTTCAGGGTTTCCATCCCTTCCTGGTTCAATCTTGAGAGGTTGTACGTTTCCAGGAATTTATCTGTTTCTTCTAGTTTTCTAGTTTGTGTGCATAGAGGCATGTGGAATAGTCTCAGGGTTTCTTATATGTCTGTGGGTCAGTGGTAATGTCACCTTTGTCATTTCTGATTGTGTTTATTTGGATCTTGTCTTTTTTTCTTTATTAATCTAGCTAGTGGTCTTTCAATGTTATTTATTCTTTCGAAAATATCAACTTTTTATGAATTAACAGCATTTGCAGTGACCTGGATGAGACTGGAGACTATTATTCTAAGTGAAGTAACTCAGGAATGGGAAACGAAACATCATATGATCTCACTGATATGTGGGAGCTAAGCTATGAGGATGCAAAGGCATAAGAATGATACAATGGGCTTTGGGGATTTAGGGGGAGGAGTTGGGGGGGCGAGGGATAAAAGACAACAAATAGGGTATAGTGTATACTGCTCGGGTGATGGGTGCACCAAAATCTCACAAATCACCACTAAAGAACTTATGTAACCAAATACCACCTGTACTCCAATAATTTATGGAATAAATAAATAAATAAATTTTTTTAAAAATCAACTTGGGGTTTCATTGATCTTTTGTATGGTTTTTTGCATCTCAATTTCATTCAGCTCAGCTCTGATTTTGTTTTCTTTTTTTTCTTCTGCTAGCTTTGGGGTTGATTTGCTGTTGTTTTTCTAGTTCCTCTAGGTGTGATGTTGGGCTGTTAATTTGAGCTCTTTCTAACTTCTTAATGTAGCCATTTAGCACTATAAACTTCCTTTGAGCACTATTCTAGCTGTGTCCCAGAGATTCTGGGATGTTGTATCTTTGTTTTCATTAGTTTCAAATAGTTTTTTGATTTCTGCCTTAATTTCAGTCTTTACTCAAAAGTCATTCGGAAGCAGGTTGTTTAATTTCCATGGAATTGTGTGGCTTTGACAGATCTTCTTGTATTAATTTCTATTTTTATTGCACTATGGTCCAAAAGTGTGGTTGGTATGATTTCAGTTTTTTTGTTTGTTTGTTTGTTTGTTTGTTTTTGTTGTTGTTTGTTCTCTATTTGTTAAGATTTGCTTCATGGCTGAGCGGGTGACCAATCTTAGATTATATATCCTGTGCAGATGAGAAGAACGTATGTTTTGTTGTTGTCCGGTGGAGTATTCTGTAGATGTCTGTTCGTCTATTTGGTCAAGTGTCAAGTTTATGTCCTGACTATCTCTATTAGTTTTCTGCCTTGATGATCTGTCTCACAATGTTAGTCAGGTGTTGAAATCTGTCTCCTACTATTGTGTGGTTATCTAAGTCTCTTCATCGGTCTCTAAGAACTTCTTTTATGAATCTGGATGCTCCTGTGTTGATGCTTATATATTTAGAATAGTTAAATCTTCTTATTGAATTGAACCCTTTATCATTACATAATGCTCTTCTTCGTCCTTTTTGATTATTTTTGCTTTGCAGTCTATTTTGTCTGAAATAATAATCACAACATCTGCTCTTTTTTGCTTTCCATTTGCTTGATAAAGCTTTCTCCATTCCTTTACTTTGAGACTATGGATGTCATTGCATGTGAGATAGGTCTCTTGAAGACAGGAGACTGATGAGTCTTGCTTCTTTATGCAACTTGCCACTCTGTGCCTTTTAAGTGGGGTGTTGGGCCTATTTACAGTCAAGGTTAATGTTGCTATGTGAGGCTGTGGCGGTGGCTCATGCCTGTAATCCCAGGACTTTGGGAGGCCAAGGTGGGTGGATCACCTGAGGTCAGGAGTTCAAGATCAGCCTGGCCAACATGATGAAACCCCATCTCTACTTTAAAAAAAAAAAAAAAATACAAAAGGCTGGGCACGGTGGCTCACGGCTGTAATCTCAGCACTTTGGGAGGCCGAGGCGGGCGGATCACAAGGTCAGGAGATCAAGACCATCCTGGCTAACATGGTGAAACCCTGTCTCTACTAAAAATATAAAATATTGGCCAGGCATGGTGGCAGGCGCCTGTAGTCTCAGCTACTCAGAAGGCTGAGGCAGGAGAATAGCATGAACCCGGAAGGCAGAGGTTGCAGTGAGGCGAGATTGCGCCACCGCACTCCAGCCTGGGCAACAGAGCGAGACTCCATCTCAAAAGAAATAAAAATGAAAATACAAAAATTAGCTGGGCATGGTGGCAGGCACCTATAATCCCAGCTAGTCCGAAAAGGTTTTTATTTCTCCTTCACTTATGAAGCTTAGTTTGGCTGAGAATGACATGCTCAGTTGCACTTTTTTTTCTTTAAGGATGCTGTATATGGGCCCCCAATCTCTTCTGGCAGGTGAAGTTTCTGCAGAAAGTTCTGCTGTTGGACTGATGGAGTCTTCTTTGTATAGGACCTGCCCTTTCTCTCTAGCTGCCTTTAAGATTTTTTCTTTTGTTTTGACCTTGGGGAATCTGATGACTGTGTGGCTTGGGGATGGTTATCTTGCACAGTGACTCCCTGGCCTTCTCTGAATTTCCTGAATTTGCATGTTGACCTCTCTGGCAAGGCTGGGGAAAGTTTTGTGGACAATATCCTCAAATATGTTTTCTAAATTACTTGTTCTCTCTCCGTCTCTTTCAGGAATGACAATGAGTCACGGGTTCAGTCTCTTTCCATAATCTCATATTTCTGAGAGGTTTTGCTCATTTTTAAAAATTATTTTCTCTTTATTTTTATTGGCCTGTGTTGATTCACAGGAGTGGTCTTTGAGCTCTGAGATTCCTTCCTCGGCCTGCTCTATCCTGCTGCTAATACTTCCAATTGTGCTGCAAAATTCCTGTAGTGAGTTGTTCACTTCCAAAAGTTCACTTTGGTTCTTTCTTAAAACGGTCGTGTCATCTTTCAACAACTTTCAACTCTTGGATCATTTTACTGCTTTTCTTGGATTGGGTTTCAACCTTCTCCTGTATCTCATTGAGCTTCTTTGCCATCCAGGTTCTGAATTCTATGTCTGTCATTTCAGCCATTTGGATCTGGTTAAGAACCATTGCTGGGGAGCTAGTGTAGTCATTAAAGGGTAGAAGACACACTGTCCCTTAGAGTTGCCAGAATTCATGCACTGATTCTCTCTTGTCTAATGGGCTGGTGTTCCTTTAATCTTTGAAGTTGCTGTCCTTTGGATGGGGCTTTTCGCTTTTATATCTTTGACGCCCTTCAGGGTTTGACTGTGATGTAAGTTGGATATAGTCTATTGGCTTGACTTCTCGATGCTTTAAGGGGGTCAAGGTTTAGCTCCGTGCTCCTGGGCTGTGTGCTTTAACCCTGGGGGTCTGGGACCAGGCCCACAGCTTTGTCCTCTGGCACTCAAGGTCAAGCACCTGCCGCACTGGAGGGACTGAAGTGTTCCGAATCCATGGGCAAACAACACCCCAGTGGGGGCTGCGGGCAAAAACATTATGGAAGGACAGTGGAAGGGCCAGGGAGAGTGTGCTGTGCTGGGAGGGGCTGCAGGGAAGTGAACACCAACAGGGTAACGGGAATTCCCACACGCACACATGCTGACAAGGTGGCAGTGGGTCCCCATGCACACACACAGGGTATTATTTCCTTTCTTTTGCTTTCTTTTTTTTTATTTACCTTGTTATTCTCTCTCTGGCATTATGAAGGCATTTAATTCAGTGATTTTCATCCTTTCATCTTTATTGATAGAAATGTTTAAAACTCTCTATTTTCTTTTGACCACAGCTTTGCATTTACCCACATATTCTGATTTCTACTGCAAAATTTAGAAATTCTGTAATTTCAGTTTGTAATTCCCCTTTCAGCCAAGGCTTGTCTAATAGAATATCTCTAAATTTCTGGGTGGAGACCCTTTTAATTTTTTGATTACTTTCTAGCTTTATTGAATTGTGATTAGAGTTACTTGCAATTTTTCAATAATTCTATTTTATAGATTTTTACTGATGCTTTTTTTAAACAAATAGATGATGTGTGTACATGTATGTATGTAAATGTCCCATATGCTCTTGAAAAGACAGTGACTACTCTGTTGATCAGAATATAGTGCTTAATGTATATCCATAAATCTTTTTTCCTTTTTTTTGAGACTGAGTCTCGCTGTGTTGCACAGGCTGGAGTGCAATCGTGCCATCTCGACTCACTGCAACTTCCACTTCCTGGATTCAACCGATTCTCCTGCCTCAGCCTCCCGAGTAGCTGGAATTACAGGCACTCACCATCATGTCTGGCTAATTTTTGTATTTTCAGTAGAGACAGAGTTTCACCATGTTGGCCAGGCTGGTCTTGAACTTCTGGCCTCAGGTGATCCGCCCATCTCGGCCTCCCAAAGTGCTGGGATTACAGGTGTGAGCCACCACGCCTCGCCTAGACCCATAAATCCTGTCTTACACCCATTAGGTATCCTAATTCTTATCTATTTGGGATCCAATTTGATATGTCTTGTACTGAGAGTGTTGTGTTAAAATCTCCCATTGTCGGAATGTTTCTGTGTCTCCTTACATCCTCTGTAGTTTTTGCTTTACAAAAATGACCACTCTGGGCCGGGCATGGTGGATCTCGCCTGTAATCCCAGCACTTTGGGAGGCCAAGGTGGGCGGATCACCTGAGGTCGGGTGTTCAAGACCAGCCTGATCAATATGGAGAAACCCTGTCTCTACTAAAAGTCCAAAATGAGTCGGGTGTGTTGGTGCATGCCTGTAATCCTAGCTACTCAGGAGGCCGAGGCAGAAGAATCGCTTGAATCCAGGAGGTGGAGGTTGCAGTGAGCCGAGATCATGCCATTGCACTCCAGCCTGGGCAACAAGAGCAAAACTCCATTTCAAAAAACAACAATCACTCTGTAATTTGATAATTTGATGCAGAGATGCATATACCTCATACCTTCATTGTGAACAGCAACTCCTGACATTGGAGAGTGACCATCTTTGTCGTGCTTAATGCTTTTTGGCTTGAATTCAACTTTGATGCCAAAATTGCAAGCCCTGCTTTCTTCGTTTTTATGTATCTCGTATACTTTCTCCTAGCCTTTATTTTTTAATTGGCAACTTAAAATTGTACGTGTTTATGGAGTGCAACCTGATTTCTGATGCACGTATACATTGTATAACGGCTCGATCAATATTTGTTTACAGTTTAGTTTCTTCAAATGGCTACATTATTGTTGCCTTGCTTTTGAGGAGTTTGAGGCCAGCTATTTTCTTGTTCCTTTTAAGTATGCTTTTTTTTTTTTGAGGCCCTGAGATTTTTTCTTTACTTTTGAAGTCTAATAATTACATTAGTTCTATGTCTAGAAGTTGTAATTACCAGGTAAAATTTTCAAAGCAATTGGTGGGTCCTTTTAAGATATAGATTCAGTCTTCTTTTATTTTTGGAAAGTTTTCTTTGATTACAGTTTCAAATATTATGTTTCTTCCTTTGTTTGATCTTCTTTCTCAGGAACACGCATTATGTATGCAGTCTTCTACTGCGACCACAGTGTCTATGACTCTGGTCTTTTTCTTATTGCCTTATCTTTGTTGTTTTGGTGCCTTTCTTAAATGCCCTTTCTTGGCCAGATGCAGTGGCTCACGCCTGTAATCCCAGCACTTTGAGAGGCCGAGGCAGGTGGATCACCCAAGGTCAGGAGTTTGAGACCAGCCTGGTCAACACGGTGAAAACCCGTCTCTACTAAAAATACAAAAATTAGCTGGGCGTGATGGCACATGCCTGTAATCCCAGCCACTTGGGAGGCCGAGAAGGAAATCGAAAAGAGGAAAGAAAGAAAGAAAGAAAGAAAGAAAGAAAGAAAGAAAGAAAGAAAGAAAGAAAGAAAGAAAGAAAGAAAGGAAGGAAGGAAGGAAGGAAAAGGAAAGAAAGAAAGAAAGAAAGAAGAAAGAAAGAAAGAAAGAAAGAAAGAAAGAAAGAAAGAGAGAGAAAGAAAAGAAAAAAAGAAAAGAAAAGAAAGAAAGAGAGTAACTGCCAATGCTCTGGGAGGGGAGGGAGGAAGGAAGGGAGGAAGGGAGGAAGGAAGGAAGGAAGGAAGGAAGGAAGGAAGGAAGGAAGGAAGGAAAGAAAAGGTTAAGTGAGATCACAAAGGCGAGGCCTTAATCCCGTAGGGATGGTGTCCTTATAAGAAGAGACAGAGATATTAGATCTCTCTCTCTCACCCCTGTAATTACTCCTGTAATCCCAGCACTTTGGGAGGCCGAGGCAGGAGGATTGTTTGAGCCCAGTAGTTCGAGACCAGCCTGAGCAACATAGTCAGACCTTGTCTCTATTAAAAAATATATATATATTTAAAATTAATTTTTTTGAGATGGAGTCTCGCTCTGTTTCCCAGGCTGGAATGCAGTGGCACAATCTCGGCTCACTGCAGCCTCCATCTCCTGGGTTCAGTCGGTTCTCCTGTCTCAGCCTCCCGAGTATCTGGGATTACAGATACTCTTTTTCTCTTGCCCCCCTCTCTCCATGCACACAGAGAAAATATCTCATAAGAACACAGTGGAAAGGCAGAAGCCAGGGAGAGGACCCAAAACAGCGTTTGCCAGCACCTTGACCGTGGACTTCCAGCCTTCAGAACTATGAGAAAACACCCCCAGCCTGTGGCATTTTATGGCAGCCCTTGCAGATGCACGGGGTTCAGGAAGATCTGTGTGTCTTTACTACAATTATTCAACTCTTTTTTTTTTTTTCCTCAAGACAGAGTCTCGCTTTGTTGCCCAGGCTGCAGTGCAATGGCACAATCTTGGCTCACTGCAACCTCCACCTCCCAGTTCAAGCGATTCTTCCCCCTCACCCTCCCAAGTAGCTGGAATTACAGGCTCCCGCCACCACACCTAGCTAATTTTTGTATTTTTGTAGAGGCGGGGTTTCACCTTGTTGGCCAGGCTGGTCTCGAACTTCTGACCTCAGGTGATCCACCCGCCTCGGCCTCCCAAAGTGCTGGGATTACAGGCGTGAGCCACCCGGCCTTATTTAACTCTTAAAAGCAACAAATACTCGTGAAGCTTGAATGCCTGCCACTGGTCTTGTGCCATGCGTCTGTGAAACACAACATTCAACAACCCCTGTCGCAGATAGAGGTCAAGGCATTTAGTTAACATCCTTAACTAATAAGTGGAAAATCCGGGATTTGAACGTGAGTCCATCTGATGTGAATGCTCCTCTATTTTCCACTGGTCCTAAAGCCAGCATTGCAGGTAGACGTTCTGAATCCAAACCCAATGCCATCCCTCTTCATGTTTGAGGAAGATAACAGTGGAGTCCCTGAATGATGTCCTGTCTCTTAGAATCATCGGGAATTTCTGTGTGCCTGTGATGAGCCGCAATCCTAGGGAAGCTCTAGAATCCAGGTACCATCCTGACACTTCATGACCTCGGGTAAGATTTTTCTTCCGTCCCCGCACCTACCCACCCTATACCGTTGGCTAGATACCAACTTTGGTTCTGAAAAAATATTTTACCACAGCTGGTCCAATGCCTTGGGGTATAGTGACTCTTCCCTTGAGCAGGAAAAGAATAATGAGTTCTCTCTGGTGTTGACGTCAGCCCTTCCAGAGGGTAAGGTGTTCTGGCTCCGGCTCAGTGTCCTGAACATGCCTTTAATTTGTGGTGGGGGGTGAATCTCCAGAATGTTCCTCACCAGCTCTGTATGGATTTATCATAGCCTCTATAACCTCACGAATATTCAGGAATATCACTGCCCATTGTCTTTGAGAGAAGTTACTACTAGAATTAAGAGCGTTAAAAGAGTGTTCACGAAAAGAGAAAAAGAAAGAAAGGGGAGGGGAGGGGAGGAGGGGGAGGGGAGGGGAGGAGGGGGAGGGGAGGGGAGGAGGGGGAGGGGAGGAGGGGGAGGGGAGGGGAGGAGGGGGAGGGGAGGGGAGGAGGGGGAGGGGAGGGGAGGAGGGGGAGGGGAGGGGAGGAGGGGGAGGGGAGGGGAGGGGAGGAGGGGGAGGGAAGGGAAGGGAAGGGAAGGGAAGAAGGAAATCAAAGTCAAAGATGCATTGTCAGCCAGATGCAGTGGCTCATGCCTGTAATCCCAGCAGTTTGGGAGGGTGAGACGGGAGGATTGCTTAAGGCCAGGAGTTCAAGACCAGCCTGAGCAACATAGTGAGATCTTGTCTCTACTAAAAAAAAAAAAAATTAAATCAGCCAAAGTCTGGGCATGGTGGCTCAAGCCTGTAATCCCACCACTTTGGGAGGCCGAGTGGGCAGATCACTTGAGGTCAGGAGTTTGAGACCAGCCTGGCTAGCATGGCGAAACCCTCTCTCTACTAAAAATACAAAAATTAGCCAGGCATGGTGGTGGGTGCCTGTAGTCCCAGCTACTCAGGAGGCTGGGGCACGAGAATCACTTGAACCATGGAGATGGAGGTTGCAGTGAGCCGAGATCACGCCATGGCACTCCAGCCTGGGTGACAGGGTGAGATTTTGGTCTCAAAAAAAACGACATTCCAAGGTGGAAGCTCCTAGTTTTTCTGAGCACCTTGAGATTGAGAGCAGGGGAGAAATGCTGTCAAGTACATCGGTGAGAGCAGCTGGAGTAGGAGGGGCAGAAATGGGAGAGTATAAAATCAGGTGATGTTGGCTAAGGTGCATGACACCTGCAGCAGTTGGAGGTGATGCAGAACCTGGTGGGATGGGTGTCGCTGGCTGGCTGCATGTGTGGGCTGAACACAGGTGAGGCAGCAAGGTGGGTGAGCGATGGGAGGAGCAGGGGCCAGAGCAGGGGTTGAGACAGGCAGGAAACAGATTCTGTTCATTGTCCACGATCTGTTTTGAACACAGCACAGTGTTCTGTGCAGAAAAGAGGACTTGGGGAGTTCCAGGTTCCACCCCTGGTTCTTTCTCTTGTTAGTTGGGAGATCATGGGTGATCGTGCCTCTCTCTAAGCCTTGGCCGTCTCATCTACGTAATAGTAATAATAATCTTTAAGAAAGAAATAGCTGGGCCGGGCATGGTGGCTCACTCCTGTAATCCCAGCACTTTGGGAGGCCGAGGCGGGTGGATCACCTGAGGTCAGGAGTTCGAGACCAGTCTGGCCAATATGGTGAAACCCTGTCTCTACTAAAAATACAAAAATTAGCTGAGAATGGTGGTGCGTGCCTGTAATCCCAGCTACACGGAAGGCTGAGGCACAACAATCGCTTGAACACGGGAGGTAAAGGCTGCAGTGAGCCGAGATTGTACCACTGCACTTCAGCCTGGGCAACAGAGTAAGACTCTCGAAAGAAAGAGAGGGAAGGGAAGGGGAGGGGAGGGGAGGGGAGGGAAGGGTGAAAGAAAGCTTTTGATATATTGTTTTGGGAAGATCTTCAAGGTCTGTTGTTAAGAAAGTAAGTTACAAAATAAACAGTATATACACTAAGCTATCTTTTGTGCTTAAAAAAAAAAGGAGTAAATGCTTGTTTGGCCATTCAAAAAATCTATCAAGATTTCACAAGAATTACATCAGTAACCAGCAGGGAAGATGACAGTGTGACTGAGGTCAGACATGGCTCAGAGAACTTTGATGTTCTCCCTTGCATAATTCACTTGAAATTCCAACCATTTGAATCACTTCTCCAGAAAACAAATCTACTAATAGCAAAAACATGTGACCTTTGTTTCTCATGGTCGTTTAAGGATTAAAGTAGGAAAGAACTGCCAATGCTCTGTAGCCAGCCTCCACCAGGAGCACGCTGGAGCTGACACTGATCTATCACTCATTGCAGCCAGGGAGAACGTGCACCAGGAGGGGTTGTAAGTAACAGGGTGTGAGAAAGAACCTGTTCTATCGTGTGGGGTTTGGTTGGGTGATTTGGGATGGGAGGCTTAAGAAAGCAGAGATTCACTCAAGATCGGATGCTGGCCGGGGGTGGTGGATCACGCTTGACATCCCAGCACTTTGGGAGGCCGAGGCAGGCAGATCACCTGAGGTCAGGAGTTCGAGACCAGCCTGGCCAATGTGGCAAAACCCCATTTCTACTAAAAATACAAAAATTAGCCAGGCACGGTGGTGCACGCCTATAATCCCAGCTGCTTGGGAGGCTGAGGCAGGAGAATCGCTTGAACCTGGGAGGCAGAAGTTGCAGTGAGCCAAGATCACACCATTGTACTCCAGCCTGGGTGACAGAGCGAGGCTCCATCCAAAAGAAAAAGATTGGATGCTGTCAGAAAGACGGTGAAGGAGGGACATTCTATGAATGGGTCTCTCAATAAATCTTGTCTATAGGGAAGACAGACTAGAACAAGAACATTTAATCAGTAAAGAAGTAGCAGTCACTTTAGCCATGACGGAGGAGGTGTTGGGTTTTGTGTAAGTTGCACAGGGACCTGGTTTTTGCCTGTGCTTACACAAACTTCGGAAGTGATCTTCCTTTATCTCATGATACAAAGATCTCAGAGCAAGGTAGAGATTATTATTCTGGGAGATGATGTCCGATAGGAGAATAAGCTGGCCAGCTCTGAGTGCCATGTCAGCTTTCGGATGTCAGGGACTGCCTTCTATTTTCTCCTTCCTAGAACACAGCAGGCACATGGCTACGTTCTCGCACACATGAAAGTAATTCTCAATGTTGTTGTTGTTGGCGGTGGCGGTGGTGGTGGTGGTGTCTCTCCATCATTTGATCAGTTGGAAAAGAAGGAAGATTAAGTGGTAAAAATACTCACGCTGGGCCGGGCGCGGTGGCTCACGCTTGTAATCCCAGCACTTTGGGAGGCCAAGGCGGGCGGATCACCTGAGGTCAGGAGTTTAAGACCAGCCTGGCCAACATGGTGAAACCCCGTCTCGACTAAAAATACAAAAATTAGCCGGGCGTGTGGTGGGCGCCGGTAATCCCAGCTACTCGGGAGGCTGAGGCAGGAGAATTGCTTGAACCCGGGAGACGGAAGTTGCAGTGAGCCGACATGACACCACTGCACTCCAGCCTGAGCAACAGAGCGAGGCTCCATCTCAAAAAAAAAAAAAAAATGCTCATGTTTGTCCAGAGACATGACGGAACATGAGGCTTAAATCACAACAACTCTAAGGACTCGTTGTGTTCAACAATATTCGTAGATGGAATGGCAAAGGACTACTTCCAGGGGCACCACAGTCTGAAAGAAGTAACCCAGGCTCTGAAATCAGACAGGGCTGAACCTGAGTCCAGGCTGCACCTGCTTTTGGCTATGTGGACGAAACACACATAAAAGTATTTCTCTGCTCTTTCGTCTGTAAAACTAGAAGATTATAGAGATTAAAGACAATAAGGGTGAAAGATTCTAAAGATTAGCTGTCATGTCGGCAGAGCCCAGAGCTCCGTGGCTGGACAAAGTAGAAAAGTCACCCAGTACCACCTCGGATCCTGGTGTTTAATACAAAATATTAGCACCTGTGGTTTTAACCTAAAAATGACAGTCACTCACCAGCTGCACTCGGAGGAGGTTCAGGTTTGTGACAATGTCCCCATGAGGCAAGACTGTTGCAGAGACTCTGTTATACCTGAGCTACTTCTTAGTTCTGTGGCTTTGAACAAGCAATTTCCCTCTCCAAGCCTCCACTTCTGTGCAAAATGGTAGATCATGATCATACACATACATTAAAAATATATATCATTATACACTTTGGGAGGCCAAGGAAGGAGGACTGCTTGAGGACGGGAATTCAAGACCAGCCTGGCCAACATAGCAAGACCCCTGCCTCTACAAAAAAAAACATAAATAAAAATAAGTTAAAGATGAAAATATGCATTATTGGCCAGGTGTTGTGAGGTGCACGCCTGTAATTCCAACATTTGGGGAGGCCAAGGTGGGAGGATCACTTGAGCCCAGGAGTTTAAGACCAGTCTGGGCAACATGATGAAACCCCATCTCTACAAAAAAATACAAAAATTAGCCGGGTGTGGTGGCCCACAACTGTAGTCCTAGCTACTCGGGAGGCTGAGGGGAGAGGATCACTTGAGCCCAGGAGGTCAAGGCTGCGATAAGCCATGGTTGCATCACTGCATTCTCCAGCCTAGGTGACAGAGAGAGACTCTGTCTAAAAAAAAATATATATATATATTACACACACGTACACACACATATATACCCACATATATACATATTATATAATATAACAATACCAACTACCTATGAATTAGCATCTTTTTATCAAAGATAAAGAAAGTCAGCCAGGCACAGCACTTTGGGAGGCCGAGGTGGGCAGATCACTTGAGGCCAGGAGTTAGAGACCAGCCTGGCAACATGGCGAAACGCCATCTCTACTAAAAATGCAAAATTAGCCAGACGTGGTGTTGGGCGCCTGTAATCCAGCTACTTGGAGGCTGAGGAATGAGAATCGCTTGAACCCAGGAGACAGAGGTTGCAGTGAGCCAAGATCATGCCAATGCACTCCAGCCTGGGTGACAGCAAAACTCCCATCTCAAAAATAAAAAATAAAAATAAAGAAAGTAGGCTGACTCTGGGCACCCTGCCTATGAGTTAGCCCTGCTCCATAAGGAGCAGTAAAAAAGGAAAGGAGAGGAGAGGAGAGGAGAAGAGAAGGGGAGACGGGGAGAGGGGGAGAGGGGAAGGAGGGAAGAGGGGAGTGGGGGAGGAGGGAAGGTGGAAGGGGAGTGGGGGGGGGTAAGGGGAAGGGGAGAGGGGGACAGGGGATGGGAGGGGAGGAGCGGAAGGGGAGGGAGGAGGGGAGGGGGACAGGGGATGGGAGGGGACAGGAAGGGGGAGAGGGGGAGGGGGAGGGGAGGGGAGAGGGACAGGAAGGGGAAGGGGTAGGGGGGAGGGGAGGAAGGGAGGAGGGGAGGGGGAGGGGAGGAGAGGGGAGGGGGAAGGGAAGTTTATTCCCTTGCACAGAATACTGGCACTTCCGAGGTCAGATCAACATCTACTGAATGCCTGCAGTGTGCCCTGACAGAGCGCAACTGCTGAACAGTCTGTGAAGTGAGACTTCTTGAGATTATGCCTAATTCCTACAAGCCGACCATAGACTTTCTGGCAAGTTGTCCCTTTATAGCACGTCTTTGTATCTGTCAAACTTGGGAGGTGGGGCTGGGAGGGAAGGGAGTTATAAATTCGCATCTCTCCCTCCTGAGGCTGCTGTGAAGACGAAATGAAGGCGGCAACTGGAACGTGGTGATGGCCAAGTCAGCCTGAGTCACTGTTATTAGACAGAGGCTCTGTGGGAGGTGTCGGTACAACAGACACTTAAAACGCCCTAAAATAGGCTCAAGGATGATAAAGAGCACAATTTTCTAGGAGAAAAAAAAAAAAAAACCCCACTGAGGCTTCTGGGAAAATGCAGTGAACCGACACGTTGTTTTCCTGAAACGTGGACATAGGGGTGAAAGCTAGAGATTCTCTCTGACCTGGAGAATTACAGAATTTCAACAAATAGGTGGACGTTGAATAACATTGATAGAGTGAGTTTACTGTCACCTAACCCTAGAAAAGCCTTTGGAGCAGCCAGACGTGAGGGCATGTGCCTGTAGTTGGAGCTACTCAAGAGGCTGCAGAGGGCAGATCTCTTGAGCCCAAGAGATCAAGATCAGCCTGGGCAATGTAGCAAAACCCCGTATCTACCAAATAAAAATACAAAAATTAGCTGCGCATGGTGGTGCATGCCTGTCCGTCCCAGAGGGGACAATGGTTTGAGCCCAAGGGGTCGGAGCTGCAGTGAACCATCATTGTACCACTGCACTCCAGCACAGGCAACAGAGCGAGACTCTGTCCCTCTCAATAAATTAAATAAATAAGCAAATGTTTTAAAAATGAAAAGAAAGCCTTTGGAA